>NC_092550.1:2275000-2575000 GCF_037038585.1 Patagioenas fasciata | reverse complement strand
TCGGGTTTGCTCGGGCCCTGTCAGGCTCCGTCAGGCCCTGTCGGGTTTGCTCGTGCCCTGTCGGGCTCCGTCGGGCCCTGTCAGGTTTGCTCAGGCCCTGTCGGGATCCGTTGGGCCTTGTCGGGTTTGCTCGGGCCCTGTCGGGCTCCTTCGTGCCCTGTCAGGTTTGCTCGGGTCCTGTCGGGTTTGCTCGGGCCCTGTCAGGCTCCGTCGGGCTCTGTCGGGTTTCCTCGGGCCCTGTCGGGCTCCATCGAGCCCTGTCAGGCTTTGTCGAACCCTGTCGGGTTTGCTCGGGCCCTGTCGGGTTTGCTCGGGTCCTGTCAGGCTCTGTCGGGCCCTGTCGGGTTTGCTCGGGCCCTGTCAGGCTCCGTCGGGCCCTGTCGGATTTCCTCGGGCCCTCTCGGGTTCCGTCGGGCCCTCTCGGGTTCCGTCCGGCCCTGTCGGGTTTCCTCGGGCCCTGTCGGACTCTATCGAGCCCTGTCAGGCTCCGTCGGGCTCTTTCGGGTTTGGTCAGGCCCTGTCGGGCTCCGTCGGGCCCTGTCAGGCTTTGTCAGGTCCTGTCAGGTTTGCTCGGGCCCTGTCGGGCCTTGTCGGGCCCTGTCGGGTTTGCTCGGGCTCTGTCGGGCTCCAGCGTGCCCTGTCAGGTTTGCCCGGGCCCTGTCAGGCTCCATCAGGCCCTGTCGGGTTTGCTCGGGCCCTATCGGGCTCCGTGGGGCCCTGTCGGGTTTCCTCGGGCCCTGTCGGGCTCCATCGAGCCCTGTCAGGCTCCGTCGGGCCCTTTCGGGTTTGCTCGGGCCCTGTCGGGCTCCGTCGGGCCCTGTCGGATTTGCTCAGGCCCTGTCGGGTTTGCTCGGGCCCTGTCGGGCTCCATCGGGTCCTGTCGGGTTTGCTCGGGCCCTATCGGGCTCCGTCGGGCCCTGTCGGGTTTCCTCGGGCCCTGTCGGGCTCTATCGAGCCCTGTCAGGCTTCGTCGGGCCCTTTCGGTTTTGCTCGGGCCCTGTCGGGCTCCGTCAGGCCCTGTCGGGTTTGCTCGGGCCCTATCGGGCTCCGTCGAGCCCTGTCGGGTTTCCTCGGGCCTTGTCGGGCTCCATCGAGCCCTGTCAGGCTCCGTCGGGCCCTTTCGGGTTTGCTCGGGCCCTGTCGGGCTCCGTCGGGCCCTTTCGGGTTTGCTCGGGCCCTGTCAGGCTTTGTCAAGCCCTGTCGGGTTTGCTAGGGCCCTGTCGGGCTCCGTCGGGCCCTGTCAGGCCTTGTCGAACCCTGTCGGTTATGCTCGGGCCCTGTCGGGTTTGCTCGGGCCCTGTCGGGCTCTGTCGGGCCCTGTCTGGTTTCCTCGGGCCCTGTCGGTCTCCGTCGGGCCCTGTCGGATTTGCTCGGGCCCTGTCGGGTTTGCTGAAGCCCTGTCAGGCTTTGTCGGACCCTGTCGGGTTTGCTCGGGCCCTGTCGGGCTCCGTCAAACCCTGTTGGGTTTGCTCGGGCCCTGTCAGGCTCCGTCGCGCCCTGTCGGGTTTCCTCGGGCCCTGTCGGGCTCCATCGAGCCCTGTCAGGTTTGCTCGGGCCCTGTCGGGTTTGCCCGGGCCCTGTCAGGCTCCATCAGGCCCTGTCGGGTTTGCTCGGGCCCTATCGTGCTCCGTGGGGCCCTGTCGGGTTTCCTCGGGCCCTGTCGGGCTCCATCGAGCCCTGTCAGGCTCTGTCGGGCCCTTTCGGGTTTGCTCGGGCCCTGTCGGTCTCCGTCGGGCCCTGTCGGATTTGCTTGAGCCCTGTCGGGCTCCATCGGGTCCTGTCGGGTTTGCTCGGGCCCTATCGGGCTCCGTCAAACCCTGTCGGGTTTGCTCGGGCCCTGTCAGGCTCCGTCGCGCCCTGTCGGGTTTCCTCGGGCCCTGTCGGGCTCCATCGAGCCCTGTCAGGTTTGCTCGGGCCCTGTCGGGTTTGCCCGGGCCCTGTCAGGCTCCATCAGGCCCTGTCGGGTTTGCTCGGGCCCTATCGTGCTCCGTGGGGCCCTGTCGGGCTTCCTGGGGCCCTGTAGGGCTCCATCGAGCCCTGTCAGGCTTCGTCGGGCCCTTTCGGGTTTGCTCGGGCCCTGTCGGGCTCCGTCGGGCCCTGTCGGGTTTGCTCGGGTCCTGTCGGGTTTGCTAGGGCCCTGTCGGGCTCCGTCGGGCCCTGTCTGGTTTCCTCAGGCCCTGTCGGGCTCCGTCGGGCCCTGTCGGGTTTGCTCAGGCCCTGTCGGGTTTGCTCGGGCCCTGTCGGGCTCCGTCAGGCCCTGGCGGGTTAGCTCGGGCCTTATCGGGCTCCGTCGAGCCCTGTCGGGTTTGCTCGGGCTCTGTCAGGCTCCGTCAGGCCCTGTCGGGTTTCCTCGGGCCCTGTCGGGCTCCATCAAGCCCTGTCAGGCTTTGTCGAACCCTGTCGGGTTTGCTCGGGCCCTGTCGCGTTTGCTCGGGCCCTGTCGGGCTCTGTCGGGCCCTGTCTGGTTTCCTCGGGCCCTGTCGGGCTCCGTCTGGCCCTGTCGGGTTTGCTCGGGCCCTGTCGGGTTTGCTGAAGCCCTGTCAGGCTTCGTCGGACCCTGTCGGGTTTGCTCGGGCCCTGTCGGGCTCCGTCGAACCCTGTCGGGTTTGCTCGGGCCCTGTCAGGCTCCGTCGCGCCCTGTCGGGTTTC
Organism: Patagioenas fasciata; assembly: GCF_037038585.1. Classification (NCBI taxonomy): domain Eukaryota; kingdom Metazoa; phylum Chordata; class Aves; order Columbiformes; family Columbidae; genus Patagioenas; species Patagioenas fasciata. The sequence goes on along the minus strand of NC_092550.1, from coordinate 2,572,351 downwards.
CTCGGACCCTGTTGGGCTCCATCGAGCCCTGTCAGGTTTGCTCGGGCCCTGTCGGGTTTGCTCGGGGCCTGTCGGGCTCCATCGGACCCTATCAGGCTTTGGCGGGTCCTGTCGGGTTTTCTCAGGCCCTGTCGGGCCTTGTCAGCCCCTGTCGGGTTTGCTCGCGCCCTGTCGGGATCCGTCGGGCCCTGTCAGGTTCTCTTGGGCCCTGTCAGGTTTGCTCGGGCCCTGTCGGGATCCATTGGGCCTTGTCGGGTTTGCTCGGGCCCTGTCGGGCTCCTTCGTGCCCTATCAGGTTTGCTCAGGCCCTGTCGGGTTTGCTCGGGCCCTGTCAGGCCTTGTCAGGCCCTGTCGGGTTTGCTCGGGACCTGTCGGGTTTGCCCGCGTCCTGTCGGGCTCCGTCGGGCCCTGTCAGATTTGCTCGGGCCCTGTCGGGTTTGCTTGTGCCCTGTCGGGCTCCGTCGGGCCCTGTCAGATTCGCTCGGGCCCTGTCGGGTTTGCTCGTGCCCTGTCGGGCTCCGTCGGGCCCTGTCAGGTTTGCTCAGGCCCTGTCGGGATCCGTTGGGCCTTGTCGGGTTTGCTCGGGCCCTGTCGGGCTCCTTCGTGCCCTGTCAGGTTTGCTCGGGCCTTCTCGGGTTTGATCGGGCCCTGTCAGGCTCCGTCGGGCTCTGTCGGGTTTCCTCGGGCCCTGTCGGGCTCCATCGAGCCCTGTCAGGCTTTGTCGAACCCTGTCGGGTTTGCTCGGGCCCTGTCGGGTTTGCTCGGGTCCTGTCGGGCTCTGTCGGGCCCTGTCGGGTTTGCTCGGGCCCTGTCAGGCTCCGTCGGGCCCTGTCGGATTTCCTCGGGCCCTCTCGGGTTCCGTCGGGCCCTCTCGGGTTCCGTCCGGCCCTGTCGGGTTTCCTCGGGCCCTGTCGGACTCTATCGAGCCCTGTCAGGCTCCGTCGGGCCCTTTCGGGTTTGCTCAGGCCCTGTCGGGCTCCGTCGGGCCCTGTCAGGCTTTGTCAGGTCCTGTCAGGTTTGCTCGGGTTCTGTCGGGCCTTGTCGGGCCCTGTTGGGTTTGCTCGGGCTCAGTCGGGCTCCAGCGTGCCCTGTCGGGTTTGCCCGGGCCCTGTCAGGCTCCATCAGGCCCTGTCGGGTTTCCTCGGGCCCTATCGGGCTCCGTGGGGCCCTGTCGGCTTTCCTCGGGCCCTGTCGGGCTCCATCGAGCCCTGTCAGGCTCCGTCGGGCCCTTTCGGGTTTGCTCGGGCCCTGTCGGGCTCCGTCGGGCCCTGTCGGATTTGCTCAGGCCCTGTCGGGTTTGCTCGGGCCCTGTCGAGCTCCATCGGGTCCTGTCGGGTTTGCTCGGGCCCTATCGGGCTCCGTCGGGCCCTGTCGGGTTTCCTCGGGCCCTGTCGGGCTCCATCGAGCCCTGTCAGGCTTCGTTGGGCCCTTTCGGGTTTGCTCGGGCCCTGTCGGGCTCCGTCAGGCCCTGTCGGGTTTGCTCGGGCCCTATCGGGCTCCGTCGAGCCCTGTCGGGTTTCCTCGGGCCCTGTCGGGCTCCATCGAGCCCTGTCAGGCTCCGTCGGGCCCTTTCGGGTTTGCTCGGGCCCTGTCGGGCTCCGTCGGGCCCTGTCAGGTTTGCTCGGGCCCTGTCGGGTTTGCTCGGGCCCTGTCAGGCTTTGTCAAGCCCTGTCGGGTTTGCTAGGGCCCTGTCGGGCTCCGTCGGGCCCTGTCAGGCTTTGTCGAGCCCTGTCGGGTTTGCTCGGGCCCTGTCGCGTTTGCTCGGGCCCTGTCGGGCTCTGTCGGGCCCTGTCTGGTTTCCTCGGGCTTTGTCGGGCTCCGTCGGGCCCTGTCGGATTTGCTCGGGCCCTGTCGGGTTTGCCGAAGCCCTGTCAGGCTTCGTCGGACCCTGTCGGGTTTGCTCGGGCCCTGTCGGGCTCCGTCGAACCCTGTCGGGTTTGCTCGGGCCCTGTCAGGCTCCGTCGCGCCCTGTCGGGTTTCCTCGGGCCCTGTCGGGCTCCATCGAGCCCTGTCAGGTTTGCTCGGGCCCTGTCGGGTTTGCTCAGGCCCTGTCGGGCTCCATCGGACCCTATCAGGCTTTGGCGGGTCCTGTCGGGTTTGCTCAGGCCCTGTCGGGCCTTGTCAGCCCCTGTCACGTTTGCTCGCGCCCTGTCGGGCTCCGTCGGGCCCTGTCAGGTTCTCTCAGGCCCTGTCAGGTTTGCTCGGGCCCTGTCAGGCTCCGTCAGGCCCTATCGGGTTTACTCGAGCCCTGTCGGGATCCGTCAGGCCCTGTCAGGTTTGCTCGGGCCCTGTCGGGCCTTGTCAGGCCCTGTCGGGTCTGCTCGGGACCTGTCGGGTTTGCCCGCGTCCTGTCGGGCTCCGTCGGGCCCTGTCAGGTTTGCTCAGGCCCTGTCGGGATCCGTTGGGCCTTGTCGGGTTTGCTCGGGCCCTGTCGGGCTCCTTCGTGCCCTGTCAGGTTTGCTCGGGCCTTCTCGGGTTTGATCGGGCCCTGTCAGGCTCCGTCGGGCTCTGTCGGGTTTCCTCGGGCCCTGTCGGGCTCCATCGAGCCCTGTCAGGCTTTGTCGAACCCTGTCGGGTTTGCTCGGGCCCTGTCGGGTTTGCTCGGGTCCTGTCGGGCTCTGTCGGGCCCTGTCGGGTTTGCTCGGGCCCTGTCAGGCTCCGTCGGGCCCTGTCGGATTTCCTCGGGCCCTCTCGGGTTCCGTCGGGCCCTCTCGGGTTCCGTCCGGCCCTGTCGGGTTTCCTCGGGCCCTGTCGGACTCTATCGAGCCCTGTCAGGCTCCGTCGGGCCCTTTCGGGTTTGCTCAGGCCCTGTCGGGCTCCGTCGGGCCCTGTCAGGCTTTGTCAGGTCCTGTCAGGTTTGCTCGGGTTCTGTCGGGCCTTGTCGGGCCCTGTTGGGTTTGCTCGGGCTCAGTCGGGCTCCAGCGTGCCCTGTCGGGTTTGCCCGGGCCCTGTCAGGCTCCATCAGGCCCTGTCGGGTTTCCTCGGGCCCTATCGGGCTCCGTGGGGCCCTGTCGGCTTTCCTCGGGCCCTGTCGGGCTCCATCGAGCCCTGTCAGGCTCCGTCGGGCCCTTTCGGGTTTGCTCGGGCCCTGTCGGGCTCCGTCGGGCCCTGTCGGATTTGCTCAGGCCCTGTCGGGTTTGCTCGGGCCCTGTCGAGCTCCATCGGGTCCTGTCGGGTTTGCTCGGGCCCTATCGGGCTCCGTCGGGCCCTGTCGGGTTTCCTCGGGCCCTGTCGGGCTCCATCGAGCCCTGTCAGGCTTCGTTGGGCCCTTTCGGGTTTGCTCGGGCCCTGTCGGGCTCCGTCAGGCCCTGTCGGGTTTGCTCGGGCCCTATCGGGCTCCGTCGAGCCCTGTCGGGTTTCCTCGGGCCCTGTCGGGCTCCATCGAGCCCTGTCAGGCTCCGTCGGGCCCTTTCGGGTTTGCTCGGGCCCTGTCGGGCTCCGTCGGGCCCTGTCAGGTTTGCTCGGGCCCTGTCGGGTTTGCTCGGGCCCTGTCAGGCTTTGTCAAGCCCTGTCGGGTTTGCTAGGGCCCTGTCGGGCTCCGTCGGGCCCTGTCAGGCTTTGTCGAGCCCTGTCGGGTTTGCTCGGGCCCTGTCGCGTTTGCTCGGGCCCTGTCGGGCTCTGTCGGGCCCTGTCTGGTTTCCTCGGGCTTTGTCGGGCTCCGTCGGGCCCTGTCGGATTTGCTCGGGCCCTGTCGGGTTTGCCGAAGCCCTGTCAGGCTTCGTCGGACCCTGTCGGGTTTGCTCGGGCCCTGTCGGGCTCCGTCGAACCCTGTCGGGTTTGCTCGGGCCCTGTCAGGCTCCGTCGCGCCCTGTCGGGTTTCCTCGGGCCCTGTCGGGCTCCATCGAGCCCTGTCAGGTTTGCTCGGGCCCTGTCGGGTTTGCTCAGGCCCTGTCGGGCTCCATCGGACCCTATCAGGTTCTCTCAGGCCCTGTCAGGTTTGCTCGGGCCCTGTCAGGCTCCGTCAGGCCCTATCGGGTTTACTCGAGCCCTGTCGGGATCCGTCAGGCCCTGTCAGGTTTGCTCGGGCCCTGTCGGGCCTTGTCAGGCCCTGTCACGTTTGCTCGCGCCCTGTCGGGCTCCGTCGGGCCCTGTCAGGTTCTCTCAGGCCCTGTCAGGTTTGCTCGGGCCCTGTCAGGCTCCGTCAGGCCCTATCGGGTTTACTCGAGCCCTGTCGGGATCCGTCAGGCCCTGTCAGGTTTGCTCGGGCCCTGTCGGGCCTTGTCAGGCCCTGTCGGGTCTGCTCGGGACCTGTCGGGTTTGCCCGCGTCCTGTCGGGCTCCGTCGGGCCCTGTCAGATTCGCTCGGGCCCTGTCGGGTTTGCTCGGGCCCTGTCAGGCTCCGTCAGGCCCTGTCGGGTTTGCTCGTGCCCTGTCGGGCTCCGTCGGGCCCTGTCAGGTTTGCTCAGGCCCTGTCGGGATCCGTTGGGCCTTGTCGGGTTTGCTCGGGCCCTGTCGGGCTCCTTCGTGCCCTGTCAGGTTTGCTCGGGTCCTGTCGGGTTTGCTCGGGCCCTGTCAGGCTCCGTCGGGCTCTGTCGGGTTTCCTCGGGCCCTGTCGGGCTCCATCGAGCCCTGTCAGGCTTTGTCGAACCCTGTCGGGTTTGCTCGGGCCCTGTCGGGTTTGCTCGGGTCCTGTCGGGCTCTGTCGGGCCCTGTCGGGTTTGCTCGGGCCCTGTCAGGCTCCGTCGGGCCCTGTCGGATTTCCTCGGGCCCTCTCGGGTTCCGTCGGGCCCTCTCAGGTTCCGTCCGGCCCTGTCGGGTTTCCTCGGGCCCTGTCGGACTCTATCGAGCCCTGTCAGGCTCCGTCGGGCTCTTTCGGGTTTGCTCAGGCCTTGTCGGGCTCCGTCGGGCCCTGTCAGGCTTTGTCAGGTCCTGTCAGGTTTGCTCGGGCCCTGTCGAGCCTTGTCGAGCACTGTTGGGTTTGCTCGGGCTCTGTCGGGCTCCAGCGTGCCCAGTCGGGTTTGCCCGGGCCCTGTCAGGCTCCATCAGGCCCTGTCGGGTTTCCTCGGGCCCTATCGGGCTCCGTGGGGCCCTGTCGGGTTTCCTCGGGCCCTGTCGGGCTCCATCGAGCCCTGTCAGGCTCCGTCGGGCCCTTTCGGGTTTGCTCGGGCCCTGTCGGGCTCCGTCGGGCCCTTTCGGGTTTGCTCGGGCCCTGTCGGGCTCCGTCGGGCCCTGTCAGGTTTGCTCGGGCCCTGTCGGGTTTGCTCGGGCCCTGTCAGGCTTTGTCAAGCCCTGTCGGGTTTGCTAGGGCCCTGTCGGGCTCCGTCGGGCCCTGTCAGGCTTTGTCGAACCCTGTCGGGTTTGCTCGGGCCCTGTCGCGTTTGCTCGGGCCCTGTTGGGCTCTGTCGGGCTCTGTCTGGTTTCCTCGGGCCCTGTCGGGCTCCGTCGGGCCCTGTCGGATTTGCTCGGGCCCTGTCGGGTTTGCCGAAGCCCTGTCAGGCTTCGTCGGACCCTGTCGGGTTTGCTCGGGCCCTGTCGGGCTCCGTCGAACCCTGTCGGGTTTGCTCGGGCCCTGTCAGGCTCCGTCGCGCCCTGTCGGGTTTCCTCGGGCCCTGTCGGGCTCCATCGAGCCCTGTCAGGTTTGCTCGGGCCCTGTCGGGTTTGCTCAGGCCCTGTCGGGCTCCATCAAACCCTATCAGGCTTTGGCGGGTCCTGTCGGGTTTGCTCAGGCCCTGTCGGGCCTTGTCAGCCCCTGTCAGGTTTGCTCGCGCCCTGTCGGGCTCCGTCGGGCCCTGTCAGGTTCTCTCGGGCCCTGTCAGGTTTGCTCAGGCCCTGTCAGGCTCCGTCAGGCCCTATCGGGTTTACTCTTGCCCTGTCGGGATCCGTCAGGCCCTGTCAGGTTTGCTCGGGCCCTGTCGGGCCTTGTCAGGCCCTGTCGGGTTTGCCCGCGTCCTGTCGGGCTCCGTCGGGCCCTGTCAGATTCGCTCGGGCCCTGTCGGGTTTGCTCGTGCCCTGTCGGGCTCCGTCGGGCCCTGTCAGGTTTGCTCAGGCCCTGTCGGGATCCGTTGGGCCTTGTCGGGTTTGCTCGGGCCCTGTCGGGCTCCTTCGTGCCCTGTCAGGTTTGCTCGGGTCCTGTCGGGTTTGCTCGGGCCCTGTCAGGCTCCGTCGGGCTCTGTCGGGTTTCCTCGGGCCCTGTCGGGCTCCATCGAGCCCTGTCAGGCTTTGTCGAACCCTGTCGGGTTTGCTCGGGCCCTGTCGGTTTGCTCGGGTCCTGTCGGGCTCTGTCGGGCCCTGTCGGGTTTGCTCGGGCCCTGTCAGGCTCCGTCGGGCCCTGTCGGATTTCCTCGGGCCCTCTCGGGTTCCGTCGGGCCCTCTCGGGTTCCGTCCGGCCCTGTCGGGTTTCCTCGGGCCCTGTCGGACTCTATCGAGCCCTGTCAGGCTCCGTCGGGCTCTTTCGGGTTTGCTCAGGCCTTGTCGGGCTCCGTCGGGCCCTGTCAGGCTTTGTCAGGTCCTGTCAGGTTTGCTCGGGCCCTGTCGAGCCTTGTCGGGCCCTGTTGGGTTTGCTCGGGCTCTGTCGGGCTCCAGCGTGCCCTGTCGGGTTTGCCCGGGCCCTGTCAGGCTCCATCAGGCCCTGTCGGGTTTGCTCGGGCCCTATCGGGCTCCGTGGGGCCCTGTCGGGTTTCCTCGGGCCCTGTCGGGCTCCATCGAGCCCTGTCAGGCTCCGTCGGGCCCTTTCGGGTTTGCTCGGGCCCTGTCGGGCTCCGTCGGGCCCTGTCAGGTTTGCTCGGGCCCTGTCGGGTTTGCTCGGGCCCTGTCAGGCTTTGTCAAGCCCTGTCGGGTTTGCTAGGGCCCTGTCGGGCTCCGTCGGGCCCTGTCAGGCTTTGTCGAACCCTGTCGGGTTTGCTCGGGCCCTGTCGGGCTCTGTCGGGCCCTGTCTGGTTTCCTCGGGCCCTGTCGGGCTCCGTCGGGCCCTGTCGGATTTGCTCGGGCCCTGTCGGGTTTGCCGAAGCCCTGTCGGGCCCTGTCGGGCTCTGTCGGGCTCTGTCTGGTTTCCTCGGGCCCTGTCGGGCTCCGTCGGGCCCTGTCGGATTTGCTCGGGCCCTGTCGGGTTTGCCGAAGCCCTGTCAGGCTTCGTCGGACCCTGTCGGGTTTGCTCGGGCCCTGTCGGGCTCCGTCGAACCCTGTCGGGTTTGCTCGGGCCCTGTCAGGCTCCGTCGTGCCCTGTCGGGTTTCCTCGGGCCCTGTCGGGCTCCATCGAGCCCTGTCAGGTTTGCTCGGGCCCTGTCGGGTTTGCTCAGGCCCTGTCGGGCTCCATCGGACCCTATCAGGCTTTGGCGGGTCCTGTCGGGTTTGCTCAGGCCCTGTCGGGCCTTGTCAGCCCCTGTCAGGTTTGCTCGCGCCCTGTCGGGCTCCGTCGGGCCCTGTCAGGTTCTCTCGGGCCCTGTCAGGTTTGCTCGGGCCCTGTCAGGCTCCGTCAGGCCCTATCGGGTTTACTCGAGCCCTGTCGGGATCCGTCAGGCCCTGTCAGGTTTGCTCGGACCCTGTCGGGCCTTGTCAGGCCCTGTCGGGATTGCTCGGGCCCTGTCGGGTTTGCCCGCGTCCTGTCGGGCTCCGTCGGGCCCTGTCAGATTCGCTCGGGCCCTGTCGGGTTTGCTCGGGCCCTGTCAGGCTCCGTCAGGCCCTGTCGGGTTTGCTCGTGCCCTGTCGGGCTCCGTCGGGCCCTGTCAGGTTTGCTCAGGCCCTGTCGGGATCCGTTGGGCCTTGTCGGGTTTGCTCGGGCCCTGTCGGGCTCCGTCGGGCCCTGTCAGGTTTGCTCGGGTCCTGTCGGGTTTGCTCGGGCCCTGTCAGGCTCCATCGGGCTCTGTCGGGTTTCCTCGGGCCCTGTCGGGCTCCATCGAGCCCTGTCAGGTTTGCTCGGGCCCTGTCGGGTTTGCTCAGGCCCTGTCGGGCTCCATCAAACCCTATCAGGCTTTGGCGGGTCCTGTCGGGTTTGCTCAGGCCCTGTCGGGCCTTGTCAGCCCCTGTCAGGTTTGCTCGCGCCCTGTCGGGCTCCGTCGGGCCCTGTCAGGTTCTCTCGGGCCCTGTCAGGTTTGCTCAGGCCCTGTCAGGCTCCGTCAGGCCCTATCGGGTTTACTCTTGCCCTGTCGGGATCCGTCAGGCCCTGTCAGGTTTGCTCGGGCCCTGTCGGGCCTTGTCAGGCCCTGTCGGGTTTGCCCGCGTCCTGTCGGGCTCCGTCGGGCCCTGTCAGATTCGCTCGGGCCCTGTCGGGTTTGCTCGGGCCCTGTCAGGCTCCGTCAGGCCCTGTCGGGTTTGCTCGTGCCCTGTCGGGCTCCGTCGGGCCCTGTCAGGTTTGCTCAGGCCCTGTCGGGATCCGTTGGGCCTTGTCGGGTTTGCTCGGGCCCTGTCGGGCTCCTTCGTGCCCTGTCAGGTTTGCTCGGGTCCTGTCGGGTTTGCTCGGGCCCTGTCAGGCTCCGTCGGGCTCTGTCGGGTTTCCTCGGGCCCTGTCGGGCTCCATCGAGCCCTGTCAGGCTTTGTCGAACCCTGTCGGGTTTGCTCGGGCCCTGTCGGTTTGCTCGGGTCCTGTCGGGCTCTGTCGGGCCCTGTCGGGTTTGCTCGGGCCCTGTCAGGCTCCGTCGGGCCCTGTCGGATTTCCTCGGGCCCTCTCGGGTTCCGTCGGGCCCTCTCAGGTTCCGTCCGGCCCTGTCGGGTTTCCTCGGGCCCTGTCGGACTCTATCGAGCCCTGTCAGGCTCCGTCGGGCTCTTTCGGGTTTGCTCAGGCCTTGTCGGGCTCCGTCGGGCCCTGTCAGGCTTTGTCAGGTCCTGTCAGGTTTGCTCGGGCCCTGTCGAGCCTTGTCGAGCACTGTTGGGTTTGCTCGGGCTCTGTCGGGCTCCAGCGTGCCCAGTCGGGTTTGCCCGGGCCCTGTCAGGCTCCATCAGGCCCTGTCGGGTTTGCTCGGGCCCTATCGGGCTCCGTGGGGCCCTGTCGGGTTTCCTCGGGCCCTGTCGGGCTCCATCGAGCCCTGTCAGGCTCCGTCGGGCCCTTTCGGGTTTGCTCGGGCCCTGTCGGGCTCCGTCGGGCCCTGTCAGGTTTGCTCGGGCCCTGTCGGGTTTGCTCGGGCCCTGTCAGGCTTTGTCAAGCCCTGTCGGGTTTGCTAGGGCCCTGTCGGGCTCCGTCGGGCCCTGTCAGGCTTTGTCGAACCCTGTCGGGTTTGCTCGGGCCCTGTCGGGCTCTGTCGGGCCCTGTCTGGTTTCCTCGGGCCCTGTCGGGCTCCGTCGGGCCCTGTCGGATTTGCTCGGGCCCTGTCGGGTTTGCCGAAGCCCTGTCGGGCCCTGTCGGGCTCTGTCGGGCTCTGTCTGGTTTCCTCGGGCCCTGTCGGGCTCCGTCGGGCCCTGTCGGATTTGCTCGGGCCCTGTCGGGTTTGCCGAAGCCCTGTCAGGCTTCGTCGGACCCTGTCGGGTTTGCTCGGGCCCTGTCGGGCTCCGTCGAACCCTGTCGGGTTTGCTCGGGCCCTGTCAGGCTCCGTCGTGCCCTGTCGGGTTTCCTCGGGCCCTGTCGGGCTCCATCGAGCCCTGTCAGGTTTGCTCGGGCCCTGTCGGGTTTGCTCAGGCCCTGTCGGGCTCCATCGGACCCTATCAGGCTTTGGCGGGTCCTGTCGGGTTTGCTCAGGCCCTGTCGGGCCTTGTCAGCCCCTGTCAGGTTTGCTCGCGCCCTGTCGGGCTCCGTCGGGCCCTGTCAGGTTCTCTCGGGCCCTGTCAGGTTTGCTCGGGCCCTGTCAGGCTCCGTCAGGCCCTATCGGGTTTACTCGAGCCCTGTCGGGATCCGTCAGGCCCTGTCAGGTTTGCTCGGGCCCTGTCGGGCCTTGTCAGGCCCTGTCGGGTTTGCTCGGGACCTGTCGGGTTTGCCCGCGTCCTGTAGGGCTCCGTCGGGCCCTGTCAGATTCGCTCGGGCCCTGTCGGGTTTGCTCGGGCCCTGTCAGGCTCCGTCAGGCCCTGTCGGGTTTGCTCGTGCCCTGTCGGGCTCCGTCGGGCCCTGTCAGGTTTGCTCAGGCCCTGTCGGGATCCGTTGGGCCTTGTCGGGTTTGCTCGGGCCCTGTCGGGCTCCGTCGGGCCCTGTCAGGTTTGCTCGGGTCCTGTCGGGTTTGCTCGGGCCCTGTCAGGCTCCGTCGGGCTCTGTCGGGTTTCCTCGGGCCCTGTCGGGCTCCATCGAGCCCTGTCAGGCTTTGTCGAACCCTGTCGGGTTTGCTCGGGCCCTGTCGGGTTTGCTCGGGTCCTGTCAGGCTCTGTCGGGCCCTGTCGGGTTTGCTCGGGCCCTGTCAGGCTCCGTCGGGCCCTGTCGGATTTCCTCGGGCCCTCTCGGGTTCCGTCGGGCCCTCTCGGGTTCCGTCGGGCCCTGTCGGGTTTCCTCGGGCCCTGTCGGACTCTATCGAGCCCTGTCAGGCTCCGTCGGGCTCTTTCGGGTTTGGTCAGGCCCTGTCGGGCTCCGTCGGGCCCTGTCAGGCTTTGTCAGGTCCTGTCAGGTTTGCTCGGGCCCTGTCGGGCCTTGTCGGGCCCTGTCGGGTTTGCTCGGGCTCTGTCGGGCTCCAGCGTGCCCTGTCGGGTTTGCCCGGGCCCTGTCAGGCTCCATCAGGCCCTGTCGGGTTTGCTCGGGCCCTATCGGGCTCCGTGGGGCCCTGTCGGGTTTCCTCGGGCCCTGTCGGGCTCCATCGAGCCCTGTCAGGCTCCGTTGGGCCCTTTCGGGTTTGCTCGGGCCCTGTCGGGCTCCGTCGGGCCCTGTCGGATTTGCTCAGGCCCTGTCGGGTTTGCTCGGGCCCTGTCGGGCTCCATCGGGTCCTGTCGGGTTTGCTCGGGCCCTATCGGGCTCCGTCGGGCCCTGTCGGGTTTCCTCGGGCCCTGTCGGGCTCTATCGAGCCCTGTCAGGCTTCGTCGGGCCCTTTCGGTTTTGCTCGGGCCCTGTCGGGCTCCGTCAGGCCCTGTCGGGTTTGCTCGGGCCCTATCGGGCTCCGTCGAGCCCTGTCGGGTTTCCTCGGGCCTTGTCGGGCTCCATCGAGCCCTGTCAGGCTCCGTCGGGCCCTTTCGGGTTTGCTCGGGCCCTGTCGGGCTCCGTCGGGCCCTTTCGGGTTTGCTCGGGCCCTGTCAGGCTTTGTCAAGCCCTGTCGGGTTTGCTAGGGCCCTGTCGGGCTCCGTCGGGCCCTGTCAGGCCTTGTCGAACCCTGTCGGGTTTGCTCGGGCCCTGTCGGGTTTGCTCGGGCCCTGTCGGGCTCTGTCGGGCCCTGTCTGGTTTCCTCGGGCCCTGTCGGTCTCCGTCGGGCCCTGTCGGATTTGCTCGGGCCCTGTCGGGTTTGCCGAAGCCCTGTCAGGCTTCGTCGGACCCTGTCGGGTTTGCTCGGGCCCTGTCGGGCTCCGTCGAACCCTGTCGGGTTTACTCGAGCCCTGTCGGGATCCGTCAGGCCCTGTCAGGTTTGCTCGGACCCTGTCGGGCCTTGTCAGGCCCTGTCGGGATTGCTCGGGCCCTGTCGGGTTTGCCCGCGTCCTGTCGGGCTCCGTCGGGCCCTGTCAGATTCGCTCGGGCCCTGTCGGGTTTGCTCGGGCCCTGTCAGGCTCCGTCAGGCCCTGTCGGGTTTGCTCGTGCCCTGTCGGGCTCCGTCGGGCCCTGTCAGGTTTGCTCAGGCCCTGTCGGGATCCGTTGGGCCTTGTCGGGTTTGCTCGGGCCCTGTCGGGCTCCGTCGGGCCCTGTCAGGTTTGCTCGGGTCCTGTCGGGTTTGCTCGGGCCCTGTCAGGCTCCATCGGGCTCTGTCGGGTTTCCTCGGGCCCTGTCGGGCTCCATCGAGCCCTGTCAGGTTTGCTCGGGCCCTGTCGGGTTTGCTCAGGCCCTGTCGGGCTCCATCAAACCCTATCAGGCTTTGGCGGGTCCTGTCGGGTTTGCTCAGGCCCTGTCGGGCCTTGTCAGCCCCTGTCAGGTTTGCTCGCGCCCTGTCGGGCTCCGTCGGGCCCTGTCAGGTTCTCTCGGGCCCTGTCAGGTTTGCTCAGGCCCTGTCAGGCTCCGTCAGGCCCTATCGGGTTTACTCTTGCCCTGTCGGGATCCGTCAGGCCCTGTCAGGTTTGCTCGGGCCCTGTCGGGCCTTGTCAGGCCCTGTCGGGTTTGCCCGCGTCCTGTCGGGCTCCGTCGGGCCCTGTCAGATTCGCTCGGGCCCTGTCGGGTTTGCTCGGGCCCTGTCAGGCTCCGTCAGGCCCTGTCGGGTTTGCTCGTGCCCTGTCGGGCTCCGTCGGGCCCTGTCAGGTTTGCTCAGGCCCTGTCGGGATCCGTTGGGCCTTGTCGGGTTTGCTCGGGCCCTGTCGGGCTCCTTCGTGCCCTGTCAGGTTTGCTCGGGTCCTGTCGGGTTTGCTCGGGCCCTGTCAGGCTCCGTCGGGCTCTGTCGGGTTTCCTCGGGCCCTGTCGGGCTCCATCGAGCCCTGTCAGGCTTTGTCGAACCCTGTCGGGTTTGCTCGGGCCCTGTCGGTTTGCTCGGGTCCTGTCGGGCTCTGTCGGGCCCTGTCGGGTTTGCTCGGGCCCTGTCAGGCTCCGTCGGGCCCTGTCGGATTTCCTCGGGCCCTCTCGGGTTCCGTCGGGCCCTCTCAGGTTCCGTCCGGCCCTGTCGGGTTTCCTCGGGCCCTGTCGGACTCTATCGAGCCCTGTCAGGCTCCGTCGGGCTCTTTCGGGTTTGCTCAGGCCTTGTCGGGCTCCGTCGGGCCCTGTCAGGCTTTGTCAGGTCCTGTCAGGTTTGCTCGGGCCCTGTCGAGCCTTGTCGAGCACTGTTGGGTTTGCTCGGGCTCTGTCGGGCTCCAGCGTGCCCAGTCGGGTTTGCCCGGGCCCTGTCAGGCTCCATCAGGCCCTGTCGGGTTTGCTCGGGCCCTATCGGGCTCCGTGGGGCCCTGTCGGGTTTCCTCGGGCCCTGTCGGGCTCCATCGAGCCCTGTCAGGCTCCGTCGGGCCCTTTCGGGTTTGCTCGGGCCCTGTCGGGCTCCGTCGGGCCCTGTCAGGTTTGCTCGGGCCCTGTCGGGTTTGCTCGGGCCCTGTCAGGCTTTGTCAAGCCCTGTCGGGTTTGCTAGGGCCCTGTCGGGCTCCGTCGGGCCCTGTCAGGCTTTGTCGAACCCTGTCGGGTTTGCTCGGGCCCTGTCGGGCTCTGTCGGGCCCTGTCTGGTTTCCTCGGGCCCTGTCGGGCTCCGTCGGGCCCTGTCGGATTTGCTCGGGCCCTGTCGGGTTTGCCGAAGCCCTGTCGGGCCCTGTCGGGCTCTGTCGGGCTCTGTCTGGTTTCCTCGGGCCCTGTCGGGCTCCGTCGGGCCCTGTCGGATTTGCTCGGGCCCTGTCGGGTTTGCCGAAGCCCTGTCAGGCTTCGTCGGACCCTGTCGGGTTTGCTCGGGCCCTGTCGGGCTCCGTCGAACCCTGTCGGGTTTGCTCGGGCCCTGTCAGGCTCCGTCGTGCCCTGTCGGGTTTCCTCGGGCCCTGTCGGGCTCCATCGAGCCCTGTCAGGTTTGCTCGGGCCCTGTCGGGTTTGCTCAGGCCCTGTCGGGCTCCATCGGACCCTATCAGGCTTTGGCGGGTCCTGTCGGGTTTGCTCAGGCCCTGTCGGGCCTTGTCAGCCCCTGTCAGGTTTGCTCGCGCCCTGTCGGGCTCCGTCGGGCCCTGTCAGGTTCTCTCGGGCCCTGTCAGGTTTGCTCGGGCCCTGTCAGGCTCCGTCAGGCCCTATCGGGTTTACTCGAGCCCTGTCGGGATCCGTCAGGCCCTGTCAGGTTTGCTCGGGCCCTGTCGGGCCTTGTCAGGCCCTGTCGGGTTTGCTCGGGACCTGTCGGGTTTGCCCGCGTCCTGTAGGGCTCCGTCGGGCCCTGTCAGATTCGCTCGGGCCCTGTCGGGTTTGCTCGGGCCCTGTCAGGCTCCGTCAGGCCCTGTCGGGTTTGCTCGTGCCCTGTCGGGCTCCGTCGGGCCCTGTCAGGTTTGCTCAGGCCCTGTCGGGATCCGTTGGGCCTTGTCGGGTTTGCTCGGGCCCTGTCGGGCTCCGTCGGGCCCTGTCAGGTTTGCTCGGGTCCTGTCGGGTTTGCTCGGGCCCTGTCAGGCTCCGTCGGGCTCTGTCGGGTTTCCTCGGGCCCTGTCGGGCTCCATCGAGCCCTGTCAGGCTTTGTCGAACCCTGTCGGGTTTGCTCGGGCCCTGTCGGGTTTGCTCGGGTCCTGTCAGGCTCTGTCGGGCCCTGTCGGGTTTGCTCGGGCCCTGTCAGGCTCCGTCGGGCCCTGTCGGATTTCCTCGGGCCCTCTCGGGTTCCGTCGGGCCCTCTCGGGTTCCGTCGGGCCCTGTCGGGTTTCCTCGGGCCCTGTCGGACTCTATCGAGCCCTGTCAGGCTCCGTCGGGCTCTTTCGGGTTTGGTCAGGCCCTGTCGGGCTCCGTCGGGCCCTGTCAGGCTTTGTCAGGTCCTGTCAGGTTTGCTCGGGCCCTGTCGGGCCTTGTCGGGCCCTGTCGGGTTTGCTCGGGCTCTGTCGGGCTCCAGCGTGCCCTGTCGGGTTTGCCCGGGCCCTGTCAGGCTCCATCAGGCCCTGTCGGGTTTGCTCGGGCCCTATCGGGCTCCGTGGGGCCCTGTCGGGTTTCCTCGGGCCCTGTCGGGCTCCATCGAGCCCTGTCAGGCTCCGTTGGGCCCTTTCGGGTTTGCTCGGGCCCTGTCGGGCTCCGTCGGGCCCTGTCGGATTTGCTCAGGCCCTGTCGGGTTTGCTCGGGCCCTGTCGGGCTCCATCGGGTCCTGTCGGGTTTGCTCGGGCCCTATCGGGCTCCGTCGGGCCCTGTCGGGTTTCCTCGGGCCCTGTCGGGCTCTATCGAGCCCTGTCAGGCTTCGTCGGGCCCTTTCGGTTTTGCTCGGGCCCTGTCGGGCTCCGTCAGGCCCTGTCGGGTTTGCTCGGGCCCTATCGGGCTCCGTCGAGCCCTGTCGGGTTTCCTCGGGCCTTGTCGGGCTCCATCGAGCCCTGTCAGGCTCCGTCGGGCCCTTTCGGGTTTGCTCGGGCCCTGTCGGGCTCCGTCGGGCCCTTTCGGGTTTGCTCGGGCCCTGTCAGGCTTTGTCAAGCCCTGTCGGGTTTGCTAGGGCCCTGTCGGGCTCCGTCGGGCCCTGTCAGGCCTTGTCGAACCCTGTCGGGTTTGCTCGGGCCCTGTCGGGTTTGCTCGGGCCCTGTCGGGCTCTGTCGGGCCCTGTCTGGTTTCCTCGGGCCCTGTCGGTCTCCGTCGGGCCCTGTCGGATTTGCTCGGGCCCTGTCGGGTTTGCTAGGGCCCTGTCGGGCTCCGTCGGGCCCTGTCTGGTTTCCTCAGGCCCTGTCGGGCTCCGTCGGGCCCTGTCGGGTTTGCTCAGGCCCTGTCGGGTTTGCTCGGGCCCTGTCGGGCTCCGTCAGGCCCTGGCGGGTTTGCTCGGGCCTTATCGGGCTCCGTCGAGCCCTGTCGGGTTTGCTCGGGCTCTGTCAGGCTCCGTCAGGCCCTGTCGGGTTTCCTCGGGCCCTGTCGGGCTCCATCAAGCCCTGTCAGGCTTTGTCGAACCCTGTCGGGTTTGCTCGGGCCCTGTCGCGTTTGCTCGGGCCCTGTCGGGCTCTGTCGGGCCCTGTCTGGTTTCCTCGGGCCCTGTCGGGCTCCGTCTGGCCCTGTCGGGTTTGCTCGGGCCCTGTCGGGTTTGCTGAAGCCCTGTCAGGCTTCGTCGGACCCTGTCGGGTTTGCTCGGGCCCTGTCAGGCTCCGTCGCGCCCTGTCGGGTTTCCTCGGACCCTGTTGGGCTCCATCGAGCCCTGTCAGGTTTGCTCGGGCCCTGTCGGGTTTGCTCGGGGCCTGTCGGGCTCCATCGGACCCTATCAGGCTTTGGCGGGTCCTGTCGGGTTTGCTCAGGCCCTGTCGGGCCTTGTCAGCCCCTGTCGGGTTTGCTCGCGCCCTGTCGGGATCCGTCGGGCCCTGTCAGGTTCTCTTGGGCCCTGTCAGGTTTGCTCGGGCCCTGTCGGGATCCATTGGGCCTTGTCGGGTTTGCTCGGGCCCTGTCGGGCTCCTTCGTGCCCTATCAGGTTTGCTCAGGCCCTGTCGGGTTTGCTCGGGCCCTGTCAGGCCTTGTCAGGCCCTGTCGGGTTTGCTCGGGACCTGTCGGGTTTGCCCGCGTCCTGTCGGGCTCCGTCGGGCCCTGTCAGATTTGCTCGGGCCCTGTCGGGTTTGCTTGTGCCCTGTCGGGCTCCGTCGGGCCCTGTCAGATTCGCTCGGGCCCTGTCGGGTTTGCTCGTGCCCTGTCGGGCTCCGTCGGGCCCTGTCAGGTTTGCTCAGGCCCTGTCGGGATCCGTTGGGCCTTGTCGGGTTTGCTCGGGCCCTGTCGGGCTCCTTCGTGCCCTGTCAGGTTTGCTCGGGCCTTCTCGGGTTTGCTCGGGCCCTGTCAGGCTCCGTCGGGCTCTGTCGGGTTTCCTCGGGCCCTGTCGGGTTTGCTCCATCGAGCCCTGTCAGGCTTTGTCGAACCCTGTCGGGTTTGCTCGGGCCCTGTCGGGTTTGCTCGGGTCCTGTCGGGCTCTGTCGGGCCCTGTCGGGTTTGCTCGGGCCCTGTCAGGCTCCGTCGGGCCCTGTCGGATTTCCTCGGGCCCTCTCGGGTTCCGTCGGGCCCTCTCGGGTTCCGTCCGGCCCTGTCGGGTTTCGTCGGGCCCTGTCGGACTCTATCGAGCCCTGTCAGGCTCCGTCGGGCCCTTTCGGGTTTGCTCAGGCCCTGTCGGGCTCCGTCGGGCCCTGTCAGGCTTTGTCAGGTCCTGTCAGGTTTGCTCGGGTTCTGTCGGGCCTTGTCGGGCCCTGTTGGGTTTGCTCGGGCTCAGTCGGGCTCCAGCGTGCCCTGTCGGGTTTGCCCGGGCCCTGTCAGGCTCCATCAGGCCCTGTCGGGTTTCCTCGGGCCCTATCGGGCTCCGTGGGGCCCTGTCGGGTTTCCTCGGGCCCTGTCGGGCTCCATCGAGCCCTGTCAGGCTCCGTCGGGCCCTTTCGGGTTTGCTCGGGCCCTGTCGGGCTCCGTCGGGCCCTGTCGGATTTGCTCGGGCCCTGTCGGGTTTGCTCGGGCCCTGTCGAGCTCCATCGGGTCCTGTCGGGTTTGCTCGGGCCCTATCGGGCTCCGTCGGGCCCTGTCGGGTTTCCTCGGGCCCTGTCGGGCTCCATCGAGCCCTGTCAGGCTTCGTTGGGCCCTTTCGGGTTTGCTCGGGCCCTGTCGGGCTCCGTCAGGCCCTGTCGGGTTTGCTCGGGCCCTATCGGGCTCCGTCGAGCCCTGTCGGGTTTCCTCGGGCCCTGTCGGGCTCCATCGAGCCCTGTCAGGCTCCGTCGGGCCCTTTCGGGTTTGCTCGGGCCCTGTCGGGCTCCGTCGGGCCCTGTCAGGTTTGCTCGGGCCCTGTCGGGTTTGCTCGGGCCCTGTCAGGCTTTGTCAAGCCCTGTCGGGTTTGCTAGGGCCCTGTCGGGCTCCGTCGGGCCCTGTCAGGCTTTGTCGAGCCCTGTCGGGTTTGCTCGGGCCCTGTCGCGTTTGCTCGGGCCCTGTCGGGCTCTGTCGGGCCCTGTCTGGTTTCCTCGGGCTTTGTCGGGCTCCGTCTGGCCCTGTCGGATTTGCTCGGGCCCTGTCGGGTTTGCCGAAGCCCTGTCAGGCTTCGTCGGACCCTGTCGGGTTTGCTCGGGCCCTGTCGGGCTCCGTCGAACCCTGTCGGGTTTGCTCGGGCCCTGTCAGGCTCCGTCGCGCCCTGTCGGGTTTCCTCGGGCCCTGTCGGGCTCCATCGAGCCCTGTCAGGTTTGCTCGGGCCCTGTCGGGTTTGCTCAGGCCCTGTCGGGCTCCATCGGACCCTATCAGGCTTTGGCGGGTCCTGTCGGGTTTGCTCAGGCCCTGTCGGGCCTTGTCAGCCCCTGTCACGTTTGCTCGCGCCCTGTCGGGCTCCGTCGGGCCCTGTCAGGTTCTCTCAGGCCCTGTCAGGTTTGCTCGGGCCCTGTCAGGCTCCGTCAGGCCCTATCGGGTTTACTCGAGCCCTGTCGGGATCCGTCAGGCCCTGTCAGGTTTGCTCGGGCCCTGTCGGGCCTTGTCAGGCCCTGTCGGGTCTGCTCGGGACCTGTCGGGTTTGCCCGCGTCCTGTCGGGCTCCGTCGGGCCCTGTCGGGTTTGCTCGTGCCCTGTCGGGCTCCGTCGGGCCCTGTCAGGTTTGCTCAGGCCCTGTCGGGATCCGTTGGGCCTTGTCGGGTTTGCTCGGGCCCTGTCGGGCTCCTTCGTGCCCTGTCAGGTTTGCTCGGGTCCTGTCGGGTTTGCTCGGGCCCTGTCAGGCTCCGTCGGGCTCTGTCGGGTTTCCTCGGGCCCTGTCGGGCTCCATCGAGCCCTGTCAGGCTTTGTCGAACCCTGTCGGGTTTGCTCGGGCCCTGTCGGGTTTGCTCGGGTCCTGTCGGGCTCTGTCGGGCCCTGTCGGGTTTGCTCGGGCCCTGTCAGGCTCCGTCGGGCCCTGTCGGATTTCCTCGGGCCCTCTCGGGTTCCGTCGGGCCCTCTCAGGTTCCGTCCGGCCCTGTCGGGTTTCCTCGGGCCCTGTCGGACTCTATCGAGCCCTGTCAGGCTCCGTCGGGCTCTTTCGGGTTTGCTCAGGCCTTGTCGGGCTCCGTCGGGCCCTGTCAGGCTTTGTCAGGTCCTGTCAGGTTTGCTCGGGCCCTGTCGAGCCTTGTCGAGCACTGTTGGGTTTGCTCGGGCTCTGTCGGGCTCCAGCGTGCCCAGTCGGGTTTGCCCGGGCCCTGTCAGGCTCCATCAGGCCCTGTCGGGTTTGCTCGGGCCCTATCGGGCTCCGTGGGGCCCTGTCGGGTTTCCTCGGGCCCTGTCGGGCTCCATCGAGCCCTGTCAGGCTCCGTCGGGCCCTTTCGGGTTTGCTCGGGCCCTGTCGGGCTCCGTCGGGCCCTTTCGGGTTTGCTCGGGCCCTGTCGGGCTCCGTCGGGCCCTGTCAGGTTTGCTCGGGCCCTGTCGGGTTTGCTCGGGCCCTGTCAGGCTTTGTCAAGCCCTGTCGGGTTTGCTAGGGCCCTGTCGGGCTCCGTCGGGCCCTGTCAGGCTTTGTCGAACCCTGTCGGGTTTGCTCGGGCCCTGTCGCGTTTGCTCGGGCCCTGTTGGGCTCTGTCGGGCTCTGTCTGGTTTCCTCGGGCCCTGTCGGGCTCCGTCGGGCCCTGTCGGATTTGGTCGGGCCCTGTCGGGTTTGCCGAAGCCCTGTCAGGCTTCGTCGGACCCTGTCGGGTTTGCTCGGGCCCTGTCGGGCTCCGTCGAACCCTGTCGGGTTTGCTCGGGCCCTGTCAGGCTCCGTCGCGCCCTGTCGGGTTTCCTCGGGCCCTGTCGGGCTCCATCGAGCCCTGTCAGGTTTGCTCGGGCCCTGTCGGGTTTGCTCAGGCCCTGTCGGGCTCCATCAAACCCTATCAGGCTTTGGCGGGTCCTGTCGGGTTTGCTCAGGCCCTGTCGGGCCTTGTCAGCCCCTGTCAGGTTTGCTCGCGCCCTGTCGGGCTCCGTCGGGCCCTGTCAGGTTCTCTCGGGCCCTGTCAGGTTTGCTCAGGCCCTGTCAGGCTCCGTCAGGCCCTATCGGGTTTACTCTTGCCCTGTCGGGATCCGTCAGGCCCTGTCAGGTTTGCTCGGGCCCTATCGGGCCTTGTCAGGCCCTGTCGGGTTTACCCGCGTCCTGTCGGGCTCCGTCGGGCCCTGTCAGATTCGCTCGGGCCCTGTCGGGTTTGCTCGGGCCCTGTCAGGCTCCGTCAGGCCCTGTCGGGTTTGCTCGTGCCCTGTCGGGCTCCGTCGGGCCCTGTCAGGTTTGCTCAGGCCCTGTCGGGATCCGTTGGGCCTTGTCGGGTTTGCTCGGGCCCTGTCGGGCTCCTTCGTGCCCTGTCAGGTTTGCTCGGGTCCTGTCGGGTTTGCTCGGGCCCTGTCAGGCTCCGTCGGGCTCTGTCGGGTTTCCTCGGGCCCTGTCGGGCTCCATCGAGCCCTGTCAGGCTTTGTCGAACCCTGTCGGGTTTGCTCGGGCCCTGTCGGTTTGCTCGGGTCCTGTCGGGCTCTGTCGGGCCCTGTCGGGTTTGCTCGGGCCCTGTCAGGCTCCGTCGGGCCCTGTCGGATTTCCTCGGGCCCTCTCGGGTTCCGTCGGGCCCTCTCGGGTTCCGTCCGGCCCTGTCGGGTTTCCTCGGGCCCTGTCGGACTCTATCGAGCCCTGTCAGGCTCCGTCGGGCTCTTTCGGGTTTGCTCAGGCCTTGTCGGGCTCCGTCGGGCCCTGTCAGGCTTTGTCAGGTCCTGTCAGGTTTGCTCGGGCCCTGTCGAGCCTTGTCGGGCCCTGTTGGGTTTGCTCGGGCTCTGTCGGGCTCCAGCGTGCCCTGTCGGGTTTGCCCGGGCCCTGTCAGGCTCCATCAGGCCCTGTCGGGTTTGCTCGGGCCCTATCGGGCTCCGTGGGGCCCTGTCGGGTTTCCTCGGGCCCTGTCGGGCTCCATCGAGCCCTGTCAGGCTCCGTCGGGCCCTTTCGGGTTTGCTCGGGCCCTGTCGGGCTCCGTCGGGCCCTGTCAGGTTTGCTCGGGCCCTGTCGGGTTTGCTCGGGCCCTGTCAGGCTTTGTCAAGCCCTGTCGGGTTTGCTAGGGCCCTGTCGGGCTCTGTCGGGCCCTGTCAGGCTTTGTCGAACCCTGTCGGGTTTGCTCGGGCCCTGTCGCGTTTGCTCGGGCCCTGTCGGGCTCTGTCGGGCTCTGTCTGGTTTCCTCGGGCCCTGTCGGGCTCCGTCGGGCCCTGTCGGATTTGCTCGGGCCCTGTCGGGTTTGCCGAAGCCCTGTCAGGCTTCGTCGGACCCTGTCGAGTTTGCTCGGGCCCTGTCGGGCTCCGTCGAACCCTGTCGGGTTTGCTCGGGCCCTGTCAGGCTCCGTCGCGCCCTGTCGGGTTTCCTCGGGCCCTGTCGGGCTCCATCGAGCCCTGTCAGGTTTGCTCGGGCCCTGTCGGGTTTGCTCAGGCCCTGTCGGGCTCCATCGGACCCTATCAGGCTTTGGCGGGTCCTGTCGGGTTTGCTCAGGCCCTGTCGGGCCTTGTCAGCCCCTGTCAGGTTTGCTCGCGCCCTGTCGGGCTCCGTCGGGCCCTGTCAGGTTCTCTCGGGCCCTGTCAGGTTTGCTCGGGCCCTGTCAGGCTCCGTCAGGCCCTATCGGGTTTACTCGAGCCCTGTCGGGATCCGTCAGGCCCTTTCAGGTTTGCTCGGGCCCTGTCGGGCCTTGTCAGGCCCTGTCGGGTTTGCTCGGGACCTGTCGGGTTTGCCCGCGTCCTGTCGGGCTCCGTCGGGCCCTGTCAGATTCGCTCGGGCCCTGTCGGGTTTGCTCGGGCCCTGTCAGGCTCCGTCAGGCCCTGTCAGGTTTGCTCGTGCCCTGTCGGGCTCCGTCGGGCCCTGTCAGGTTTGCTCAGGCCCTGTCGGGATCCGTTGGGCCTTGTCGGGTTTGCTCGGGCCCTGTCGGGCTCCTTCGTGCCCTGTCAGGTTTGCTCGGGTCCTGTCGGGTTTGCTCGGGCCCTGTCAGGCTCCGTCGGGCTCTGTCGGGTTTCCTCGGGCCCTGTCGGGCTCCATCGAGCCCTGTCAGGCTTTGTCGAACCCTGTCGGGTTTGCTCGGGCCCTGTCGGGTTTGCTCGGGTCCTGTCGGGCTCTGTCGGGCCCTGTCGGGTTTGCTCGGGCCCTGTCAGGCTCCGTCGGGCCCTGTCGGATTTCCTCGGGCCCTCTCGGGTTCCGTCGGGCCCTCTCGGGTTCCGTCCGGCCCTGTCGGGTTTCCTCGGGCCCTGTCGGACTCTATCGAGCCCTGTCAGGCTCCGTCGGGCTCTTTCGGGTTTGCTCAGGCCCTGTCGGGCTCCGTCGGGCCCTGTCAGGCTTTGTCAGGTCCTGTCAGGTTTGCTCGGGCCCTGTCGAGCCTTGTTGGGCCCTGTGGGGTTTGCTCGGGCTCCGTCGGGCTCCAGCGTGCCCTGTCGGGTTTGCCCGGGCCCTGTCAGGCTCCATCGGGCCCTGTCGGGTTTGCTCGGGCCCTATCGGGCTCCGTGGGGCCCTGTCGGGTTTGCTCGGGCCCTTTCGGGCTCCGTGGGGCCCTGTCGGGTTTCCTCGGGCCCTGTCGGGCTCCATCGAGCCCTGTCAGGCTCCGTCGGGCCCTTTCCGGTTTGCTCGGGCCCTGTCGGGCTCTGTCGGGCCCTGTCAGATTTGCTCAGGCCCTGTCGGGTTTGCTCGGGCCCTGTCGGGCTCCATCGGGTCCTGTCGGGTTTGCTCGGGCCCTATCGGGCTCCGTCGGGCCCTGTCGGGTTTCCTCGGGCCCTGTCGGGCTCCATCGAGCCCTGTCAGGCTTCGTCGGGCCCTTTCGGTTTTGCTCGGGCCCTGTCGGGCTCCGTCAGGCCCTGTCGGGTTTGCTCGGGCCCTATCGGGCTCCGTCGAGCCCTGTCGGGTTTCCTCGGGCCTTGTCGGGCTCCATCGAGCCCTGTCAGGCTCCGTCGGGCCCTTTCGGGTTTGCTCGGGCCCTGTCGGGCTCCGTCGGGCCCTTTCGGGTTTGCTCGGGCCCTGTCAGGCTTTGTCAAGCCCTGTCGGGTTTGCTAGGGCCCTGTCGGGCTCCGTCGGGCCCTGTCAGGCCTTGTCGAACCCTGTCGGGTTTGCTCGGGCCCTGTCGGGTTTGCTCAGGCCCTGTCGGGCTCTGTCGGGCCCTGTCTGGTTTCCTCGGGCCCTGTCGGTCTCCGTCGGGCCCTGTCGGATTTGCTCGGGCCCTGTCGGGTTTGCTGAAGCCCTGTCAGGCTTTGTCGGACCCTGTCGGGTTTGCTCGGGCCCTGTCGGGCTCCGTCGAACCCTGTCGGGTTTGCTCGGGCCCTGTCAGGCTCCGTCGCGCCCTGTCGGGTTTTTTCGGGCCCTGTCGGGCTCCATCGAGCCCTGTCAGGTTTGCTCGGGCCCTGTCGGGTTTGCTCGGGCCCTGTCGGGCTCCATCGGACCCTATCAGGCTTTGGCGGGTCCTGTCGGGTTTGCTCAGGCCCTGTCGGGCCTTGTCATCCCCTGTCAGGTTTGCTCGCGCTCTGTCGGGCTCCGTCGGGCCCTGTCAGGTTCTCTCGGGCCCTGTCAGGTTTGCTCGGGCCCTGTCAAGCTCCGTCAGGCCCTATCGGGTTTGCTCGAGCCCTGTCGGGCTCCGTCAGGCCCTGTCAGGTTTGCTCGGGCCCTGTCGGGCCTTGTCAGGCCCTGTCGGGTTTGCTCGGGACCTGTCGGGTTTGCCCGCGTCCTGTCGGGCTCCGTCGGGCCCTGTCAGATTCGCTCGGGCCCTGTCGGGTTTGCTCGGGCCCTGTCAGGCTCCGTCAGGCCCTGTCGGGTTTGCTCGTGCCCTGTCGGGCTCCGTCGGGCCCTGTCAGGTTTGCTCAGGCCCTGTCGGGATCCGTTGGGCCTTGTCGGGTTTGCTCGGGCCCTGTCGGGCTCCTTCGTGCCCTGTCAGGTTTGCTCGGGCCCTGTCGGGTTTGCTCGGGCCCTGTCAGGCTCCGTCGGGCCCTGTCGGGTTTGTTCGGGCCCTGTCGGGATTGCTCGGGTCCTGTCGGGCTCTGTCGGGCCCTGTCGGGTTTGCTCGGGCCCTGTCAGGCTCTGTCGGGCCCTGTCGGATTTCCTCGGGCCCTCTCGGGTTCCGTCGGGCCCTCTCGGGTTCCGTCCGGCCCTGTCGAGTTTCCTCGGGCCCTGTCGGACTCTATCGAGCCCTGTCAGGCTCCGTCGGGCTCTTTCGGGTTTGCTCAGGCCCTGTCGGGCTCCGTCAGGCCCTGTCAGGCTTTGTAAGGTCCTGTCAGGTTTGCTCGGGCCCTGTCGGGCCTTGTCGGGCCCTTTGGGTTTGCTCGGGCTCTGTCAGGCTCCAGCATGCCCTGTCGGGTTTGCCCGGGCCCTGTCAGGCTCCATCGGGCCCTGTCGGGTTTGCTCGGGCCCTATCGGGCTCCGTGGGGCCCTGTCGGGTTTCCTCGGGCCCTGTCGGGCTCCATCGAGCCCTGTCAGGCTCTGTCGGGCCCTTTCGGGTTTGCTCGGGCCCTGTCGGTCTCCATCGGGCCCTGTCGGGTTTGCTCGGGCCCTATCGGGCTCCGTCGGGCCCTGTCGGGTTTCCTGGGGCCCTGTAGGGCTCCATCGAGCCCTGTCAGGCTTCGTCGGGCCCTTTCGGGTTTGCTCGGGCCCTGTCGGGCTCCGTCGGGCCCTGTCGGGTTTGCTCGGGTCCTGTCGGGTTTGCTCGGGCCCTGTCAGGCTTTGTCAAGCCCTGTCGGGTTTCCTAGGGCCCTGTCGGGCTCCGTCGGGTCCTGTCTGGTTTCCTCAGGCCCTGTCGGGCTCCGTCGGGCCCTGTCGAGTTTGCTCAGGCCCTGTCGGGTTTGCTCGGGCCCTGTCGGGCTCCGTCAGGCCCTGGCGGGTTTGCTTGGGCCTTATCGGGCTCCGTCGAGCCCTGTCGGGTTTGCTCGGGCTCTGTCAGGCTCCGTCAGGCCCTGTCGGGTTTCCTCGGGCCCTGTCGGGCTCCATCAAGCCCTGTCAGGCTTTGTCGAACCCTGTCGGGTTTGCTCGGGCCCTGTCGGGTTTGCTCGGGCCCTGTCGGGCTCTGTCGGGCCCTGTCTGGTTTCCTCGGGCCCTGTCGGGCTCCGTCTGGCCCTGTCGGGTTTGCTCGGGCCCTGTCGGGTTTGCTGAAGCCCTGTCAGGCTTCGTCGGACCCTGTCGGGTTTGCTCGGGCCCTGTCGGGCTCCGTCGAACCCTGTCGGGTTTGCTCGGGCCCTGTCAGGCTCCGTCGCGCCCTGTCGGGTTTCCTCGGACCCTGTTGGGCTCCATCGAGCCCTGTCAGGTTTGCTCGGGCCCTGTCGGGTTTGCTCGGGGCCTGTCGGGCTCCATCGGACCCTATCAGGCTTTGGCGGGTCCTGTCGGGTTTGCTCAGGCCCTGTCGGGCCTTGTCAGCCCCTGTCGGGTTTGCTCGGGCCCTGTCGGGTTTGCTCGGGTCCTGTCGGGCTCCGTCGGGCCCTGTCAGGTTTGCTCGGGCCCTGTCAGGATCTGTCGGGCATGGAGACTCCCGCTTGTCCTCAGGGTCCATTGTGACATCTTGGGCACCTCCCATTGACCCCAGGACCCATTGTGACACCATGGGGACCCCCCCTTGTCACTGGGGACCCATTGTGACACCATGGAGACCCCCGCTTGTCCTCAGGGTCCATTGTGACATCTTGGGCACCTCCCATTGTCCCCAGGACCTATTGTGACATCCTGGGGACCCCCTTGCTCCCAGGGCCCATTATGGCACCATGAGGACATCACCTTTGTCCCCAGGAACCATTGTGACATCCCAGGACCCCGCTTTGTCCCCAGGGCCCATTGTAGCACCATGGGGACCCCCTTTGACCCCAGGGCCCATTGTGGCACCATGGCAACCCCTTTTGTCCCCAGGGCCCATTGTGACATTCTAGGACCCCACTTTGTCCCCAGGGCCTATTGTGACACCATGGGGACCCCTCCTTGTCACTGGGGACCCATTATGACACCATGGGGACCCCCCCTTCTTCTCAGGACTCATTCTCACATCCTGGGCACCCCCCATTGTCCCCAGGGCCCATTGTGACATCCTGGAGACCCTCATTGTCCCCAGGGCCCATTGTGACATCCCAGAACCTCCTATTGTCCCCAGGGCCCATTGTGACATCCTGGGGACCCCCATTGTCCCCAGGGCCCATTGTGACATTCCAGGACCCCCCATTGTCCCCAGGGCCCATTGTGACATCCACTGCACCCCCTTGTCCCCAGGGCCCATTGTGACATCCTGGGGACCCCCCCTTGTCACTGGGGCCCATTGTGACGTCCCAGGATCCCTCCTTGTCCCCAGGGCCCATTGTGACGTCTTAGGACCCCCCATTGTCCCCAGGGCCCATTGTGACATTCAGGGCACCCCCTTGTCCCCAGGGCCCATTGTGACATTCCGGGGACGCCTCTTTGTCCCCAGGGCACATTGTGACATCCTGGGGACCCCCCCTTGTCACTGGGGCCATTGTGACGTCCCAGGATCCACCATTGTCCCCAGGGCACATTGTGACATCCTGGGGACCCCCCCTTGTCACTGGGGCCATTGTGACGTCCCAGGATCCCCCATTGTCCCCAGGGCCTATTGTGACATTCAGGACACCCCCTTGTCCCCAGGGCCCATTGTGACATTCCGGGGACGCCTCTTTGTCCCCAGGGCCCATTGTGACGTCCCAGGACCCCCCATTGTCCCCAGGACCCATTGTGACATTCAGGGGGCCCCTTTGTCACTGGGGCCCATTGTGACATCCCAGGACCCCCCTTTGTCCCCAGGGCCCATTGTGACATCCAGGGGACCCCCTTTGTCCCCAGGGCCCATTGTGATATCGAAGGACCCCTCTGGTCCCCAGGGCCCATTGTGACATCCTGGGGATGCCCCCTTATCACTGGGGCCCATTGTGACGTCCCAGGACCCCCCATTGTCCCCAGGGGCCATTGTGACATCCTGGGGATCCCTGTTTGGCCCCAGGGCCCATTGTGACATCCCAGGACCCCCCATTGTCCCCAGGGCCCATTGCGACATTCAGGGGACGCCTCTTTGTACCCAGGGCACATTGTGACATCCTGGGGACCACCCCTTGTCCCCGGGGCCCATTGTGAAATCCCAGGACCCCCCATTGTCCCCAGGGGCCATTGTGACATCCTGGGGATCCCTGTTTGGCCCCAGGGCCCATTGTGACATCCCAGGACCCCCCATTGTCCCCAGGGCCCATTGCGACATTCAGGGGACGCCTCTTTGTACCCAGGGCACATTGTGACATCCTGGGGACCACCCCTTGTCCCCAGGGCCCATTGTGACATCCCAGGACCCCACATTGTCCCCAGGGCCCATTGTGACATCCTGGGGACCCAACTTGTCCCCAGGACCCATTGTGACACTATGGGCACCCCGCCTTGTTCCCAGGGCCCATTGTGACACCGTGGGTACCACCCTTGTCCCCAGAGCCCATTGTGACATCCAGGGGACCCCCTTTGTCCCCAGGGCCCATTGTGACATCGCAGGACCCCCCCTGGTCCCCAGGGCCCATTGTGACATCCTGCGGACCCCTTTTGTCCCCACGGCCCATTGTGGCACCATGGGGACCCGCTTTGTCACTGGGGCCCATTGTGACATCCCAGGACCCCACTTTGTCCCCAGGGCTTATTGTGACACCATGGGGACCTCCCTTGTCCCCAGGGCCCATTGTGACATCCCGTGACCCCCCTTTGTCCCCAGTGGTATTGTGAAATCCTGGGGACCCCCTTTGTGCCCAGGGCCCATTGTGGCACCATGGGGAACCCCTTTGTCACTGGGGGCCATTGTGACATTCCAGGATTCCACTTTGTCCCCAGGGCTCGTTCTGACACCTTGGGCACTCCCATTGTCCCCAGGGCCCATTGTGACATCCTGGGGATCCCCCTTTGTCCCCAGGGTCCATTGTGACATCCTGGGCAACCCCATTGTCCCCACGGCCCATTGTGACATCTAGGGGACCCCCTTGTCCCCAGGACCCATCGTGGCACCGTGGGGCCCTCCTTGTCACTTGGGCCCATTGTGACACCATGGGGACGCCCCCTTTGTCCCCAGTGCCCATTGTGACATCCTGCGACGCCCCTTTGTCCCCAGGGCCCATTTTGACATTCAGGGGACCCACCATTGTCCCCAGGGCCCATTGTGACATCCTGGGCAACCCCCTTGTCCCCAGGACCCATCGTGGCACCGTGGGTGCCCTCATTGTCACTTGGGCCCATTGTGACACCATGGGGACGCCCCCTTTGTCCCCAGTGCCCATTGTGACATCCTGCGGACCCCCCCTTTGTCCCCAGGGCCCATTTTGACATTCAGGACACCCACCATTGTCCCCAGGGCCCATTGTGACCTTCAAGGGACCCCCATTGTTCCCAGGGCCCATTGTGACGTCCTGGGGACCCCCTCTGTTCCCAGGGCTCATTGTGACTTTCAGGGGACCCCCCCCTTGTCCCCAGGGCTGATTGTGACGTCCTAGGGCCCCTCTGTGTCCCCAGGGCCCATTGTGACACTTTAGAGACCCCTCTTTGTCCCCAGGGCCCATTGTGACATCCTGGGGACCCCCCGTTGTCCCCAGGGCCCATTGTGACATCCTCGGCACCCCCTTGTCCCCAGGGCCCATTGTGATATTCAGGGGACCCCTCTTTGTCCCCAGGGCCCATTGTGACATCCTGGGGACCCCCTCTTGTCCCCAGGGCCCATTGTGACGTCCCAGGACCCCCCATTGTCCCCAGGGCCCATTGTGACATCCTGTGGATCCCTCCTTGTCCGCAGGGCCCATTGTGACGTCCCAGGACCCCCCATTGTTCCCAGGGCCCATTGTGACATCCTCGGCACCCCCTTGTCCCCAGGGGCCATTGTGACATTCAGGGGACCCCTGTTTGTCCCCAGGGCCCATTGCGACATTCAGGGGACGCCTCTTTGTACCCAGGGCACATTGTGACATCCTGGGGACCCCCCCTTGTCCCCAGGGCCCATTGTGACATCCCAGGACCCCACATTGTCCCCAGGGCCCATTGTGACATCCTGGGGACCCAACTTGTCCCCAGGACCCATTGTGACACTATGGGCACCCCGCCTTGTTCCCAGGGCCCATTGTGACACCGTGGGTACCACCCTTGTCCCCAGAGCCCATTGTGACATCCAGGGGACCCCCTTTGTCCCCAGGGCCCATTGTGACATCGCAGGACCCCCCCTGGTCCCCAGGGCCCATTGTGACATCCTGCGGACCCCTTTTGTCCCCACGGCCCATTGTGGCACCATGGGGACCCCCTTTGTCACTGGGGCCCATTGTGACATCCCAGGACCCCACTTTGTCCCCAGGGCTTATTGTGACACCATGGGGACCTCCCTTGTCCCCAGGGCCCATTGTGACGTCCCAGGACCCCCCATTGTCGCCAGGGCCCATTGTGACATCCTGGGGATCTCCCATTGTCCTCAGTGCCCATTGAGACATATTGGGGACCCCCTTTGTCACTGGGGACCCATTGCGACATCCCAGGAACCCCATTGTCCCAAGGGCCCATTGTGACATCCAGGGGACCCCCCTTTGTCTCCAGGACGCATTGTGACACCGTGGGGACCTCATTAGTCCCCGGGGACCATTGTGACATCCGAGGGACCTCCCTTTGTCCCCAGGGCTCATTGTGGCACCATGGGGACCCCCTTTGTCACTGTGGTACATTGTGATATCCCAGAACCCCACTTTGTCCCCATGGCCCATTTTGACATCCTGGGGACCCCCTTTCTCCCCAGGGGCCATTGTGACATTCAGGGGACCCCCCCCTTCTCCCCAGGGCCTATTGTTACGTCCCAGGACCCCCATTGTCCCCAGGGCCCATTGTGACACCATGGGGACCACCCCTTGTCCTCAGGGCCTATTGTGAACATCCTGGGGAACCTCCATTGTCCCCAGAGCCCATTGTGAGATCCTGTGGAGCCCCTTGTCCCCAGGTCCCATTGTGACATCCTGGGGACCCCCTTTATCCCCAGGGCCCATTGTGGCATCCTGGGGACCTCCTTGTCCCCAGGACCCATCGTGGCACCGTGGGGACCTCCCTTGTCACTGGGGACCCTTTGTGACACCATGGGGACCTCCCATTGTGTTCAGGGCCCATTGAGACATCCTGGGGACCCCCTTTGTCACTGGGGACCCATTGTGACATCCCAGGAACCCCATTGTGCCAAGAGCCCATTGTAACATCCTGGGGACCCCCCTTTTTCTCCAGGACGCATTGTGACACCGTGGGGACCTCATTAGTCCCCAGGGCCCATTGTGACATCGTAGGGACCTCCCTTTGTCCCCAGGGCTCATTGTGGCACCATG
Organism: Patagioenas fasciata; assembly: GCF_037038585.1. Classification (NCBI taxonomy): domain Eukaryota; kingdom Metazoa; phylum Chordata; class Aves; order Columbiformes; family Columbidae; genus Patagioenas; species Patagioenas fasciata. The sequence goes on along the minus strand of NC_092550.1, from coordinate 2,542,574 downwards.
GGGACCCCCCCTTGTCACTGGGGACCCATTGTGACACCATGGAGACCCCCCCTTGTCCTCAATGTCCATTGTGACATCCTGGGCACCCCCCATTGTCCCCAGGACCCATTGTGACATCCTGGCCACCCCCTTGCTCCCAGGGCCCATTTTAGCACCATGGGGACCGCCTTTGACCCCAGGGCCCCTTGTGGCAGCATGGCAACCACTTTTGTTCCCAGGGCCCATTGTGACATTCAGGGGACCCCATTGTCCCCAGGGCCTATTGTGACACCATGGGGACCCCTCCTTGTCACTGGGGACCCATTGTGACACCATGGGGATCCCCCCATGTCCTCAGGACTCATTTTCACATCCTGGGCACCCCCCACTGTCTCCAGGGCCCATTGTGACATCCCAGAACCTCCTATTGTCCCCAAGGCCCATAGTGACATCCTGGGGACCCCCATAGTCCCCAGTGCCTATTGTGACATTCCAGGACCCCCCATTGTCCCCAGGGCCCATTGTGACATCCTCGGCACGCCCTTGTCCCCAGGGCCCATTGTGACATTCAGGGGACCCCTCTTTGTCCTCAGGGCCCATTGTGACATCCTGCGGACCCCCCCTTGTCACTGGGGCCCATTGTGACATCCCAGGACCCCCCATTGTCCCCAGGGCCCATTGTGACATTTTGGGGATCCCTCCTTGTCCCCAGGGCCCATTGTGACGTCCCAGGACCCCACATTGTACCCAGGACCCATTGTGACATTCAGGGGACCCCCTTTGTCACTGGGGCCCATTGTGACATCCCAGGACCCCACATTGTCCCCAGGACCTATTGTGACATCCTGGGGACCCCACTTGTCCCCAGGACCCATTGTGACACTATGGGGACCACCCCTTGTGCCCAGGGCCCATTGTGACACTGTGGGTACCACCCTTGTCCGCAGGGCTCATTGTGACATCCCAGGACCCCCATTGTCCCCAGGGCCCATTGTGACATTCAGGGGACCCCCCTTTGTCCCCAGGGCCCATTCTGATACCGTGGGGACCCCCTTTGTCCCCAGGGCATATTGTGACATCCTGGGGACGCCCTTTGTCCCCAGGACCCATTTTGACACCGTCGACACCCCCGTTTGTCCCCAGGGCCCATTGTGACATCCTGGGGACACTCCTTGTCCCCAGAGCCCATTGTGACATCCAGGGGACCCCCTTTATCCCCAGGGCCCATTGTGACATCGCAGTACCCCCCCTGGTCCCCACGGCCCATTGTGGCACCATGGGGACCCCCTTTTGTCACTGGGGCCCATTGTGACATCCCAGCACCCCACTTTGTCCCCAGGGCTTATTGTGACACCATGGGGACCTCCCTTGTCCCCAGGGCCCACTGTGACATCCCATGACCCCCATTTGTCCCCAGTGCTATTGTCAAATCCTGGGGACCCCCTTTGTCCCCAGGGGCCATTGTGGCACCATGGGGAACCCCTTTGTCACTGGGGCCCATTGTGACATCCCAGGACTCCACATTGTCCCCAGGACCCATTGTGACATCCTGGGGACCCCACTTGTCCCCAGGACCCATTGTGACACTATGGGGACCCCCCCTTGTTCCCAGGGCCCATTGTGACACCATCGACACCCCCCTTGTCCGCAGGGGTCATTGTGACATCCTGGGGACCCTCCTTGTCCCCAGAGCCCATTGTGACATCCAGGGGACCCCCTTTCTCCCCAGGGCCCATTGTGACATCGCAGGACCCCCCTGGTCCCCAGGGCCCATTGTGACATCCTGGGGATCCCTCTTTGTCCCCAGGGTCCATTGTGACATCCTGGGCAACCCCATTGTCCCCAGGGCCCATTGTGACATCGCAGGACCCCCCTGGTCCCCAGGGCCCATTGTGACATCCTGGGGATCCCCCTTTGTCCCCACGGCCCATTGTGACATCTGGGGGACCCCCTTGTCCCCAGGACCCATCGTGGCACCGTGGGGACCCTCCTTGTAACTTGGGCCCATTGTGAAACCATGGGGACCACCCCTTTGTCCCCAGTGCCCATTGTGACATCCTGCGGACCCCCCTTTGTCCCCAGGGCCCATTTTGACATTCAGGGGACCCACCATTGTTCCCAGGGCCCATTGTGACGTCCTGGGGAGCCCCCTCTGCTCCCAAGGCTCATTGTGACTTTCAGGGGATCCCCCCTTGTACCCAGGGCTGATTGTGACGTTGTAGGGCCCCTCTTTGTCCCCAGGGCCCATTGTGACATCCTGGGGAACCCCCTTGTTCCCCCCATTGTTCCCAGGGCCCATTGTGATGTCCTGGGACCCCCCATTGTCCCCAAGGCCCATTGTGACATCCTGGGGATCCCTCCTTGTCCCCAGGGCCCATTGTGACGTCCCAGGACCCCCCATTGTCCCCAGGGCCTATTGTGACATCCTCTGCACCCCCTTGTCCCCAGGGCCCATTGTGACATTCAGGGGACACCTCTTTGTCCCCAGGGCCCATTGTGACATCCTGGGGACCCCCCCTTGTCCCCAGGGCCCATTGTGACGTCCCAGGACCCCCCATTGTCCCCAGGGCCCATTGTGACATCCTGGGGATCCCTCCTTGTCCCCAGGGCCCATTGTGACGTCCCAGGACCCCCCCATTGTCCCCAGGGTCCATTGTGACATTCAGGGGACCCCCTTTGTCACTGGGGCCCATTGTGACATCCCAGGACCCCACATTGTCCCCAGGGCCCATTGTGACATCCTGGGGACCCCTCTTTGTCCTAAGGACCCATTGTGACGTCCCAGGACCCTGCATTGTCCCCAGAGCCCATTGTGACATCCTGGAGACACCCTTTGTCCCCAAAACCCATTGTGACGTCCCAGGACCCCCCATTGTCCCCAGGGTTCATTCTTACATCCTGGGGACCCCCTTGTCCCCAGGACCCATCGTGACACCATGGGGACCCTCCTTGTCACTGGGGACCCATTGTGACACCATGGAGACCCCTCCTTGTCCTCAGGGCCCATTGTGACATTCTGGGCATCCCCCTTTGTCACCCGGGACCATAGTAACACCGTGGGGACCCCCTTTGTCCCTAGGGCCTATTGTTACGTCCCAGGACCCCCCATTGTTCCCAGGGCCCATTGTGACACCTTGGGGACCCCCTTGTCACTGGGGACCCATTGTGACACCATGGGGACCACCCCTTGTCCTCAGGGCCTATTGTGAACATCCTGGGGAACCTCCATTGTCCCCAGAGCCCATTGTGAGTTCCTGGGGACCCCCTTGTCCCCAGGTCCCATTGTGACATCCTGGGGAGTCTCTTTGTCCCCAGGGCCCATTGTGACATCCTGGGGACCCCCTTTGTCCCCAGGGCCCATGGTGACATCCTGGGGACCTCCTTGTCCGCAGGACCCATCCTGGCACCGTGGGGACCTCCCTTGTCACTGGGGACCCTTTGTGACACCATGGGGACCTCCCATTGTCCTCAGGGCCCATTGAGACATCCTGGGGACCCCCTTTGTCACTGGGGACCCGTTGTGACATCCCAGGAACCCCATTGTCCCAAGGGCCCATTGTGACATCCTAGGGACCTCCCTTTGTCCCCAGGGCTCATTGTGGCACCATGGGGACCCCCTTTGTCACTGTGTCACATTGTGATATCCAAGAACCCCACTTTGTCCCCAAGGCCCATTTTGACATCCTGGGGACCCCCTTTCTCCCCAGGGCCCATTGTGACATTCAGGGGACCCCCCACCTTGTCCCCAGGGCCCATTGTGACTTCCCAGGACCCCCCATTGTCCCTAGAGCCCATTGTGACATCCTGGGGATCCCTCCTTGTCCCCAGGGCCCATTGTGACATCCTGGGGATCCCTCCGTGTCCCCAGGGCCCATTCTGACGTCCCAGGATCCCCCATTGTCCCCAGGGCCCATTGTGACATTCAGGGGACCCCCTTTGTCACTGGGGCCCATTGTGACATCCCAGGACCCCACATTGTCCCCAGGGCCCATTGTGACATTCAGGGGTCCCCCCCTTGTCCCCAGGACCCATTGTGATGTCCCAGGACCCCTCATTGTCCCCATGGCCCATTGTGACATCCTGGGTACCCCCCTTTGTCACTGGGGCTCATTGAGACATCGTGGGGACCAACTTTGTCCCCAGGGCCCATTGTGACGTCCCAGGACCTCCCGTTGTCCCCAGTGTCCATTGTGACATCCGAGGAGCCCACTTTGTCCCCAGGACCCATTTTGATATTGAGGGGAACCACGTTTGTCCCCAGGGCCCATTGTGACAACATGGGGACCCCCCCTTGTCACTGGGGACCCATTGTGACACCATGGAGACCGCTGCTTGTCCTCAGGGTACATTGTGACATCTTGGGCACCTCCCATTGTCCCCAGGACCCATTGTGACATCCTGGGGACCCCCTTGCTCCCAGGGCCCATTATGGCACCATGGGGACATCCCCTTTGTCCCCAGGGCCCATTGTGACATTCCAGGACCCCCCATTGTCCCCAGGGCCCATTGTGACATCCACTGCACCCCCTTGTCCCCAGGGCCCATTGTGACATTCAGGGGACCCCTCTTTCTCCCCAGGGCCCATTCTGACATCCTGGGGACCCCCCCTTGTCACTGGGGCCCATTGTGACGTCCCAGGACCCCCCATTGTCCCCAGGGCCCATTGTGACATCCTGGGGATCCCTCCTTGTCCTCAGGGCCCATTGTGACGTCTTAGGACCCCCCATTGTCCCCAGGGCCCATTGTGACATTCAGGGGACGCCTCTTTGAAACCCAGGGCACATTGTGACATCCTGGGGACCCCCCCTTGTCCCCAGAGCCCATTGTGACGTCCCAGGACCCCCCATTGTCCCCAGGGCCCATTGTGACATCCTGGGGATCCCTCCTGGTCCCCAGGGCCCATTGTGACGTCCCAGGACACCCCATTGTCCCCAGTGCCCATTGTGACAGTCAGGGGGCCCCTTTGTCTCTGGGGCCCATTGTGACATCCCAGGACCCCACATTGTCCCCAGGACCTATTGTGACATCCTGGGGACCCCACTTGTCCCCAGGACCCATTGTGACACTATGGGGACCCCCCCTTGATCCCAGGGCCCATTGTGACATCCTGGGTACCACCCTTGTCCGCAGGGCTCATTGTGACGTCCCAGGACCCCCCATTGTCCCCAGGGCCCATTGTGACATTCAGGGGACCCCTCTTTGTCCCCAGGGCCCATTGTGACATCCTCGGCACCCCCTTGTCCCCAGGGCCCATTGTGACATTCAGGGGACCCCCTTTGTTCCCAGGGCCCATTGTGACATCCTGGGGACCCCCTCTTGTCACTGGGGCCCATTGTGACGTCCCAGGACCCCCCATTGTCCCCAGGGCCCATTGTGACATTCAGGGGACCCCTCTTTGTCCCCAGGGCCCATTGTGAAGTCAAAGGACCCCCCATTGTCCCCAGGGCCCATTGTGACATCCTGGGGATCCCTCCTTGTCCCCACGGCCCATTGTGACATCCTGGGGACCCTCCTTGTCCCCAGAGCCCATTGTGACATCCAAGGGACCCCCTTTGTCTCCAGGGCCCATTGTGGCACCATGGGGACCCCCTTTGACACTGGGGCCCATTGTGACACCGTCGACACCCCCCTTTGTCCCCAGGGCCCATTGTGACATCCTGGGGACCCCCCTTGTCCCCAGAGCCCATTGTGACATCCAGGGGACCCCCTCTTGTCCCCAGGGCCCATTGTGACGTCCCAGGACCCTCCATTGTCCCCAGGGCCCATTGTGACATCCTGGGGATCCCTCCTTGTCCTCAGGGCCCATTGTGACGTCCCAGGACCGCCCATTGTCCCCAGGGCCCATTGTGACATCCTGGAGATCCCTCCTTGTCCCCAGGGCCCATTGTGACGTCCCAGGACCCCCCATTGTCCCCAGGACCCATTGTGACATTCAGGGGACCCCCTTTGTCACTGGGGCCCATTGTGACATCCCAGGACCCCACATTGTCCCCAGGGCCCATTGTGACATCCTGGGGACCCCACTTGTCCCCAGGACCCATTGTGACACTATGGGGAACCCCCTTGTCCCCAGGGCCCATTGTGACGTCCTGGGTACCACCCTTGTCCGCAGGGCTCATTGTGACGTCCCAGGACCCCCCATTGTCCCCAGGGCCCATTGTGACATCCTGGGGATCCCTCCTTGTCCGCAGGGCCCATTGTGACGTCCCAGGACCCCCCATTGTTCCCAGGGCCCATTGTGACATCCTCGGCACCCCCTTGTCCCCAGGGGCCATTGTGACATTCAGGGGACCCCTGTTTGTCTCCAGGGCCCATTGTGACATCCTGGGTACCCCCTCTTGTCACTGGGGCCCATTGTGACCTCCCAGGACCCCCCACTGTCCCCAGGGCCCATTGTGACATTCAGGGGACCCCTCTTTGTCCCCAGGGGCCATTGTGACGTCTAACGACCCCCCATTGTCCCCAGGGCCCATTGTGACATTCAGGGGACCCCTCTTTGTCCCCAGGGCCCATTGTGACGTCCCAGCACCCCCCATTGTCCCCAGGACCTATTGTGACATTCAGGGGAGCCCCTTTGTCACTGGGGCCCATTGTGACACCATGGAGACCCCCGCTTGTCCTCAGGGTCCATTGTGTCATCCTGGGCACCCCCCATTTTCCCCAGGACCCATTGTGACATCCTGGCCACCCCCTTGCTCCCAGGGCCCGTTGTGGCACCATGGGGATACCCCCTTTGTCCCCAGGGCCCATTGTGACATCCCAGGACCCCCCTTTGTCCCCAGGGCCATTGTGAAATCCTGGGGACCCCTTTTGTCCCCAGGGCCCATTGTGGCACCATGGGGAACCCCTTTGTCACTGGGGGCCATTGTGACATTCCAGGATTCCACTTTGTCCCCAGGGCTCGTTCTGACACCTTGGGGACTCCCATTGTCCCCAGGGCCCATTGTGACATTCAGGGGACCCCTCTTTGTCCCCAGGGGCCATTGTGACGTCTAACGACCCCCCATTGTCCCCAGGGCCCATTGTGACATCCTGGGGATCCCTCCTTGTCCTCAGGGCCCATTGTGACATCCCAGGACCCCACTTTGTCCCCAGGGCTTATTGTGACATCTGGGGGACGCCCTTGTCCCCAGGACCCATTGTGACACTATGGGAACCCCCCTTTGTGCCCAGAGCCCATTGTGACATCCTGGGGACCCCACTTGTCCCCAGGACCCATTGTGACACTATGGGAACCCCCCTTTGTGCCCAGAGCCCATTGTGACACTGTGGGTACCACCCTTGTCCGCAGGGCTCATTGTGACATCCCAGGACCCCCCTTTGTCCCCAGGGCTCATTGTGACATTCTAGGACCCCCCTTTGTCCCCAGTGCCCATTGTGACATCCTGCGCACCCCCCTTTGTCCCCAGGGTCCATTGTGACATCCTGGCCAACCCCAGTGTCCCCAGGGCCCATTGTGACATTCCAGGACCCCCCATTGTCCCCAGGTCCCATTGTGACATCCACTGCACCCCCTTGTCCCCAGGGCCCATTGTGACATTCAGGGGACCCCTCTTTGTCCCCAGGGCCCATTGTGACATCCTGGGGACCCCCATTGTCACTGGGGCCCATTGTGACGTCCCAGGACCCCCCATTGTCCCCAGGGCCCATTGTGACATCCTGGGGATCCCTCCTTGTCCCCAGGGCCCATTGTGACGTCTTAGGACCCCCCATTGTTTCCAGGGCCCATTGCGACATTCAGGGGACGCCTCTTTGTACCCAGGGCACATTGTGACATCCTGGGGACCCCCCCTTGTCCCCAGGGCCCATTGTGACATCCTGGGGATCCCTCCTTGTCCCCAGGGCCTATTGTGATGTCCCAGGACCCCCCATTGTCCTCCGGACCCATTGTAACATTCAGGGAACCCCTTTGTCACTGGGGCCCATTGTGACATCCCAGGACCGCCCATTGTCCCCAGGGCCCATTGTGACATCCTGGGGACCCCATTTTCCCCAGGACCCATTGTGACCCTATGGGGACCCCACCTTGTTCCCAGGGCCCATTGTGACACCGTGGGTACCACCCTTGACCGCAGGGCTCATTGTGACATCGCAGGACCCCCCTTTGTCCCTAGAGCCCATTGTGACATACAGGGGACCCCCTTTGTCCCCACGGTCCATTGTAGCACCATGGGGACCCCCTTTGTCACTGGGGCCCATTGTGACATCCCAGGACCCCACTTTGTCCCCAGGGCTGATTGTGACGTCCCGGGGCCCCTCTGTGTCCCCAGGGCCCATTGTGACACTTTAGGGACCCCTCTTTGTCCCCAGGGCCCATTGTGACATCCTGGAGACCCCCCCTTGTCCCCAGGGCCAATTGTGACGTCCCAGGACCCCCCTCTGTTCCCAGGGCTCATTGTGACTTTCAGGGGATCCCCCCTTGTCCCCAGGGCTGATTGTGACGTCCTAGGGCCCCTCTGTGTCCCCAAGGCCCATTGTGACGTCCCAGGACCCCCATTGTCCCCAGGGCCCATTGTGACATCCTCGGCACCCTCTTGTCCCCAGGGCCCATTGTGACATTCAGGGGACGCCTCTTTGTCCCCAGGGCCCATTGTGACATCCTGGGGACCCCCTCTTGTCCCCAGGGCCCATTGTGACGTCCCAGGACCCCCCATTGTCCCCAGGGCCCATTGTGACATCCTGGGGATCCCCCCTTGTCACCAGGGCCCATTGTGACATTCAGGGGACCCCCCTTTGTCTCCAGGACATATTGTGAGACCGTGGGGACCTCATTAGTCCCCAGGGCCCATTGTGACATCCTAGGGATCCCCTCTTGTCCCCAGGGCCCATTGTGACGTCCCAGGACCCCCCATTGTCCCCAGGGCCCATTGTGACCTCCTCGGCACCCCCTTGTCCCTAGGGCCCATTGTGACATTCACGGGACCCCCCATTGTCCCCAGGGCCCATTCTGGTATGGTGGGGACCGCCTTTGTCTCCAGGGCCCATTGTGACATCCTGGGGACCCTCCTTGTCCCCAGAGCCCATTGTGACATCCAGGGGAACCCCCTTGTCCCCAGGGCCCATTGTAGCACCATGGGGACCCGCTTTGTCACTGGGGCCCATTGTGACATCCCAGGACCCCCCTTTGTCCCCAGGGCCCATTGTGACATCCTGGGGACCCCCATTGTCCCTAGGGCCCATTGTGACATTCCAGGACCCCCCATTGTCCCCAGGGCCCATTGTGACATCCACTGCACCCCCTTGTCCCCAGGGCCCATTGTGACATTCAGGGGACCCGCCATTGTCCCCAGGGCCCATTGTGACATCCTGGGGACCCCCCATTGTCACTCGGGCCCATTGTGACGTCCCAGGACCCCCCATTGTCCCCAGGGCCCATTGTGACATTCAGGGCACCCCCTTGTCCCCAGGGCCCATTGTGACATTCAGGGGACCCCTCTTTGTCCCCAGGGCCCATTGTGACATCCTGGGGACCCCCCCTTGTCACTCGGGCCCATTGTGATGTCCCAGGACCCCCCATTGTCCCCAGGGCCCATTGTGACATTCAGGGCACCCCCTTGTCCCCAGGGCCCATTGTGACATTCCAGGGACGCCTCTTTGTACCCAGGGCACACTGTGACATCCTGGGGACCCCCCCTTATCCCCAGGGCCCATTGTGACATCCCAGGACCCCCCATAGTCCCCAGGGCCCATTGTGACATCCTGGGGATCGCTCCTTGTCCCCAGGGCCCATTTTGACGTCCTAGGACCCCCCATTGTCCCCAGGACCCATTGTGACATTCAGGGGGACCCCTTTGTCTCTGGGGCCCATTGTGACATCCCAGGACCCCACATTGTCCCCAGGGCCCATTGTGACATCCTGGGGACCCCACTTGTCCCCAGGACCCATTGTGACACTATGGGGACATCCACTTGTGCCCAGGGCCCATTGTGGCACTGTGGGTACCACCCTTGTCCGCAGGGCTCATTGTGACATCCCAGGACCCCCCATTGTCCCCAGGGCCCATTGTGACATTCAGGGGACCCCCCCTTTGTCGCCAGGGCCCATTCTGATACCGTGGGGACCCCGTTTGTCCCCAGGGCCCATTGTGACATCCTGGGGATCCTCCGTGTCTCCAGAGCCCATTGTGACATACAGGGGACCCCCTTTGTCCCCAGGGCCCATTGTGGCACCATAGGGACCCACTTTGTCACTGGGGCCCATTGTGACATCCCAGGACCCCCCCTGGTCCCCAGGGCCCATTGTGACATCCGGCGGACCCCCCTTTGTCCCTAGGGCCCATTGTGACATCCTGGGGACCCGTTTCTCCCCACGGCGTATTGTGGCACCATGGGGACTCCCCCTTGTCACTGGGGGCCCATTGTGACACCATGGAGACCCCTGCTTGTCCTCAGGGTCCATTGTGACATCCTGGGCACCCCCTTGCTCCCAGGGCCCATTGTGGCACCATGGGGATACCCCCTTGTCCCCAGAACCCATTGTGACATTCTAGGACCCCACTTTGTCCCCAGGGCCTATTGTGACACCATGGGGACCCCTCCTTGTCCTCAGGACTCATTCTCACATCCTGGGTAGCCCCATTGTCCCCAGGGCCCACTGTGACATCGTGGGGACCTCACTTGTCCCCAGGGTCCATTGTGACACAATGGGGACCCCCCCTTGTGCCCAGGGCCCATAGTGACACCGTGGGTACCACCCTTGTCTGCAGGGCTCATTGTGACATCCCAGGACCCCCCATTGTCCCCAGGGCCCATTGTGACATTCAGGGGACCCCCTTTGTCCCCAGAGCCCATTGTGACATGCTGGGGACGCTCTTTGTCCCCAGGGCCCATTGTGACATCCTGGGGACCCCCTTTGTCCCCAGGGCCCATTGCGGCACCATAGGGACCCCCTTTTTCACTGGGGCCCATTGTGACATCCCAGGACCCCCCCTGGTCCCCAGGCCCCATTGTGACATCCTGGGGACCCCCTTTGTCCCAGGACTTCATTGTGACATCCTGGGGACCCCCCTTGTCCTCAGGGTCCATTGTGACAGCCCAGGACCTTACATTGTCCCCAGGGCCCATTGTGTTATCTGGGGGAACCCCTTGTTCCCAAGGCCCATTGTGACATCCTGGGGACCCACCCTTGTCCCCAGGGCCCATTGTGACATCCCAGGACCCCCCATTGTCCCCAGGGCCCATTGTGACATCCTCGGCACCCCCTTGTCCCCAGGGCCCATTGTGACATTCAGGGGACCCCTCTTTGTCCCCAGGGCCCATTGTGACATCCTGGGGACCCCCTTTGTCCCCAGGGCCCATTGTGGCACCATAGGGACCCCCTTTGTCACTGGGGCCCATTGTGACATCCCAGGACCCCCCCTGGTCCCCAGGCCCCATTGTGACATCCTGGGGACCCCCTTTGTCCCAGGACTTCATTGTGACATCCTGGGGACCCCCCTTGTCCTCAGGGTCCATTGTGACAGCCCAGGACCTTACATTGTCCCGAGGGCCCATTGTGTTATCTGGGGGAACCCCTTGTTCCCAAGGCCCATTGTGACATCCTGGGGACCCACCCTTGTCCCCAGGGCCCATTGTGACATCCCAGGACCCCCCATTGTCCCCAGGGCCCATTGTGACATCCTCGGCACCCCCTTGTCCCCAGGGCCCATTGTGACATTCAGGGGACCCCTCTTTGTCCCCAGGGCCCATTGTGACATCCTGGGGATCCCTCCTTGACCCCAGGGCCTATTGTGACGTCCCAGGACCCCCCATTGTCCCCAGGACCTATTGTGACATCCTGGCCACCCCCTTGCTCCCAGGGCCCATTGTGGCACCATGGGGACACCCCCTTGTCCCCGGTGCCCATTGTGACATCCCAGGACCCCCCTTTGTCCCCAGGAGCCATTGTAGCACCATGGGGACCACTTTTGTCCCCAGGGCCCATTGTGACATTCTAGGACCCCACTTTGTCCCCAGGGCCTATTGTGACACCATGGGGACCCCTCCTTGTCCTCAGGACTCATTCTCACATCCTGGGCACCCGCCATTGTCCCCAGGGCCCATTGTGACATCCTGGGGACCCTCATTGTCCTCAGGGTCCATTGTGACATCCTGGGCACCCCCCATTTTCCCCAGGACCCATTGTGACATCCTGGCCACCCCCTTGCTCCCAGGGCCCGTTGTGGCACCATGGGGACACCCCCTTTGACCCCAGGGCCCATTGTGGCACCATGGCAAGCCCTTTTGTCCCCAGGGCCCATTGTGACATTCTTGGACCCCACTTTGTCCCCAGGGCCTATTGTGACACCATGGGGACACCTCCTTGTCACTGGGGACCCATTGTGACACCATGGGGACCCCCCCTTGTCCTCAGGACTCATTCTCACATCCTGGACACCCCCCATTGTCCCCAGGGCCCATTGTGACATCCACTGCACCCCCTTGTCCTCAGGGCCCATTGTGACATTCAGGGGACCCCTCTTTGTCCCCAGGGCCCATTGTGACATGCTGGGGACGCTCTTTGTCCCCAGGGCCCATTGTGACATCCTGGGGACCCCCTTGTCCCCAGTGCCTATTGTGAAATCCTGGGCACCCCCTTTGTCCCCAGGGCCCATTGTGACATTCCAGGACACCCCTTGTCCCCATGGCCCATTGTGAAATCCTGGGGACCTCCTTTGTCCCCAGGGCCCATTGTGACGTCCCAGGACCCCCCTTTGTCCCCAGGGCCCATTGTGACAGGGTGGGGACTCCCTTTGTCCCCAGCGGCCATTGTGATGTCCCAGGATCCCCCTTTGTCCCCAGGGCCCATTGTGACATCTCAGGACACCCCAATTGTTTCCAGGGCCCATTGTGACATCCTGGGGACCGCCCAGTTGTCTCCAGGGCCCATTGTGGCATCCTGGGTACCCCTTTTATCCCCGGGGCCCATTGTGACATCCTGGGGACTCCCCTTGTCACTGGGGACCCATTGTGACACCATGGGGACCACCCCTTTCTCCCCAGTGCCCATTGTGACATCCTGGGGACCCCTTTGTCCCCAGAGCCCATTGTGACATCCTGGTGAGCCCCCTTTGTCCCCAGGGCCCATTGTGACATCCCAGGACCCCCCTTTGTCACCAGGGCCCATTGTGACGTCCCAGGACCCCTCTTTGTCCCCAGGGCCCATTGTGACATCCCCGGACCCCCCATTGTCCCCAGAGCCCATTGTGACATCCTTGGGACCTTCATTGTCCCCAGGGCCCATTGTGACATTCAGGGGACAGCCTTTTTCCCAAGGGCCCATTGTGACACCATCGGGACCCCCGTTGTCCCCAGGGCCAATTGTGACACCATGGGGACCCTCCTCGTCACTGCGGACCCATTGTGACACCATGGGGACCTGCCCTTGTCCTCAGGGCCCATTGTGACATCCTGGGGACCCTCTTGTCCCCAGGGCCCATAGTTGCACCCTGGGGACCCCCTCTTTATTCCCAGTGCCCATTGTGACATCCCAGGACCCCCCTATGTCCCCAGGGCCCATTGTGACACCATGGGGACACCCCTTTGACTCCAGGGCCCATTGTCACATCCCAGGACCTCCCAATTGTCCCCAGGGCCCATTGTGACATCCTGGGGACCCGCCCTTGTCCGCAGGGCCCATTGTGAAGTCCCAGGACCCCCTTTGTCCCCAGGGCCCATTGTGACATCCTGGGGACCCCCCTTGTCACTGGGGACCCATTGTGACACCATGGGGACCCCCGTTTGTCCCCAGGGCTCATTGTGACATCCCAGGACCTCCCATTGTCCCCAGGGCCCATTGTGACATCATGGGGACCGCCTTGTCCCTCTGGCCCGTTGTGGCACCGTGGGGACCTCCTTTGTCCCCAGGGCCCATTGTGACACCATGGGGACCCCTTTTGTCACTGTGGTCCAATGTGACATCCCAGGACCCCACTTTGTACCCAAGGCCCATTGTGACACCGTGGGGACCCCCCTTGTCTCCAGGACCCACCGTGGCACCGTGGGGACCACCCTTGTCACTGGGACCCATTGTAACACTATGGGGATCCCCCCTTGTCCCCAGAGCCCATTGTGACATCCTGGGGACCCCCTTGTTCCCCATGGCCCACTGTGATGTCCCAGGACCCCCCCTTGTCCCCAGAGCCCATTGTGACATCTTGGGGACCCCCTTTGTCCCCAGGGCCCATTGTGACATTCAGGGGACAGCCTTTGTCCCAAGGGCCCATTGTGACACCGTTGGAATCCCCGTTGTCCTAAGAGCCCATTGTGACATCCTGGGAACCCCCTTTGTGCCCAGGGCCCATTGTGACATTTCAGGACCCCACTTTGTCCCCAGGGCCCATTGTGACATCCTAGAGACGCCCTTTGTCCCCAGAGCCCGTTGTGACATCTAAGGACCCCCCAATTGTGCCCAGGGCTCATTGTGACATCCCAGGACCCCCCATTGTCCCCAGGGCCCATTGTGATGTCCCAGGCCCCCCCTTTGTCCCCAGGGCCTATTTTGACATCCTGGGGACCCCCCTTTGTCCCTAGGGCCCGTTGTGACATCCTGGGGACCTCGTTTGTCACTAGGGTCCATTGTGGCACCATGGGGATGCCCTTTGTCCCCAGGACCCATTGTGACATCCTGGGCACCCCCTTTGTCCCCAGGGCCTATTGTGACAGGGTGGGGACTCCCTTTGTCCCTAGGGCCCATTGTGACATCCTGGGGACCTCGTTTGTCCCCAGGGTCCATTGTGGCACCATGGGGACCCCCTTTGTCCCCAGGGCCCATTGTGAAATCCTGGGGACCCCCTTTGTCCCCAGGGCCCATTGTGACATCCTGGGCACACCCTTTGTCCCCAGGGCCCATTGTGACATCCTGGGGACCCCACTTTGTTCCCAGGACCCATTGTGATGTCCACAATGGCCCGTTGTCCCAAGGGGTCATTGTGACATCCTGGGGACCTCCTTTGTCCCCAGGGCCCATTGTGACGTCCCAGGACCCCCCTTTGTCCCCAGGGCCCGTTGTGACATCCTGGGGACCTCGTTTGTCACTAGGGTCCATTGTGGCACCATGGGGATTCCCTTTGTCCCCAGGACCCATTGTGACATCCTGGGGACCCCCTTTGTCCCCAGGGCCCATTTTGGCACCACAGGGACGCCCTTTGTCACTGGGGCCCATTGTGACATCCCAGGACACCCCTTGTCTCCAGGGCCCTTTGTGACATTCAGGGGACCCCTCTTTGTCCCCAGGGCCCGTTGTTGCATCCTGGGGTCCCCCCTTGTCCCCAGGGCCCATTTTGACATTCAGGAGAGCCCTCTTTGTCCCCAGGGCCTGTTGTGACATCCTGGGGACCCCCTTTGTCACTGGGGCCCATTGTGACATCCCAGGACCCCCCTTTGTCTGCAGGTCCCAATGTGACATTCAGGGGACCCCACTTTGTCCCCAGGGCCCACTGTGACGTCCTAGGACCTCCCTTTGTCCCCAGGGCCCATTGTGACACCGTGGGGACCCCCTGTTTTCCCCAGGGCCCATTGTGACATCTGGTGGACCCCCTTGTCCCCAGGGCCCATCGTGGAACCGTGGGGACCCTCCTTGTCACTAGGGCCCATTGTGACACCATGCAGACCACCCCTTTCTCCCCAGTGCCCATTGTGACATCCTGGGGACCCCACTTGTCCCCAGAGCCCATTATCACATCCTTGGGACCCCTGTGTCCCCAGGGCCCATTGTGACGTCCCAGGACCCCCCATTGTCCCCAGGGTGCATTGTGACACCGTGGGGACCCCCTTTGTCCCCAGAGCCCATTGTGACATCCTGGGGAGCCCCCTTTGTCCCCAGGGCCCATTGTGACATTTCTGGACCCCCCACTGTCTCCAGGGCCCATTGTGAACATCCTGGGGACCCCTCTTTGTCCCCAGGGCCCATTGTGACATCCTGGGCTGCCCCGTATGTCACCAGGGCCCATTTTGACACCGTGGGGACCCCCTGTTGTCCTCACGGCCCATTGTGACATCCCAGGAACCCCAATTGTCCCCAGGGCCCATTGTGACACCATGGGGAACCCTCTTGTCACTGGGGACGCATTGTGACACAATGGGGACCCCACCTTTGTCTCAAGTGCCCATTGTGACATCCTGGGGACCCCTCTTTGTCCCCAGGGCCCATTGTGACATCCCAGGGCCCCACTTTGTCCCCAGGGCCCATTGTTACAGGGTGGGACCCCCCTTGTCCCCAGGGCCCATTGTGATACCATGGGGAACCCTCTTGTCACTGGGGACGCATTGTGACACAATGGGGACCCCACCTTTGTCTCAAGTGCCCATTGTGACATCCTGGGGACCCCCTTTATCCCCAGGACCCATTGTGACGTCCCAGGACCCCATTTGTCCCCAGGGCCCATTGTGACATCCCAGGGCCCCACTTTGTCCCCAGGGCCCATTGTTACAGGGTGGGACCCCCCTTGTCCCCAGGGCCCATTGTGACATCCTGGTGACTCCCTTTGTCCCCAGGGCCCATTGTGGCACCATGGGGACCCTCTTTGTCACTGGGGCCCATTGTGACATCCCAGGACCCCACTTTGTCTTAGAAGGTCACTGATCGGACTACTGGTGCATCCTGACTCTGCTTTCTCAATAAACATTGAAGAACACCTGGGGTTTGTTTGCTCCAAGGGAAAACTTCCCTGCCACGGTTCCTGGTTCCCGGTCCTGTTTCCCGGTCCGGTTTGGCTTCGCTATCAGAACAGCTGCTGCCTCCACAGCCGCGCTCAAAGTCCCCGTTGTGACACCGGGATGGCGGGAGAAGGGGGGTGGCGGGGGCGGCAGCGGCGGCGATTGGGGGGGGGCAGTCGGGGCTGGGCGGACAAGCGGCGGCTGCTGCGGCTCCTCAGGCAGCGACAGCAGCAGCGATCGGGGGGACGTGGGGGGCGGACAAGCGGCGGCTGCTGCGGCTCCTCAGGCAGCGACAGCAGCAGCGATCGGGGGGACATGGGGGGGCGGACAAGCGGCGGCTGCTGCGGCTCCTCAGGCAGCGACAGCAGCAGCGATCGGGGGGACGTGGGGGGGCGGACAAGCGGCGGCTGCTGCGGCTCCTCAGGCAGCGACAGCAGCAGCGATCGGGGGGACGTGGGGGGGCGGACAAGCGGCGGCTGCTGCGGCTCCTCAGGCAGCGACAGCAGCAGCGATCGGGGGCGCTGTGGGGCGGGATGGGGCGGCTGTGGAATTACCTGTGGGGCACTCATGGGGCTGCCCTCTCAGTACCCGCCCCTCGGCACTGACCCCACCCCATGTAGGCGGGGCCACACCCAGCTGCCCCCTCCCATCTGTGACCCATAACCAACCCCATAGCAGCCCTATGGCTGCCCCACAGGTCCCGCTGTAGCAGCCCAGCACCTGCCCCATAGTCGCCCCATAAGTGCTCCAGACATGCCTCTTAAGACCCCTACAGCAGCCCCATGAGTGCCCCACAGGTAATTCCACAGCCGCCCCATCCCGCCCCACAGCGGCCGCTGCGGGACCCCCGGAGACCCCCGGCCCCACACCCGCCCCGCAGCCCCACAGCGCGCGGTCTCGGGCCCCGGTGCCGGCGAAGCCACGTCCTGGCCGCGGCCGGAGGAGCCGCCGCTTGTCCGCCCCCCACGTCCCCCCGATCGCTGCTGCTGTCGCTGCCTGAGGAGCCGCAGCAGCCGCCGCTTGTCCGCCCCCCACGTCCCCCCGATCGCTGCTGCTGTCGCTGCCTGAGGAGCCGCAGCAGCCGCCGCTTGTCCGCCCCCCACGTCCCCCCGATCGCTGCTGCTGTCGCTGCCTGAGGAGCAGCAGCAGCCGCCGCTTGTCCGCCCCCCACGTCCCCCCGATCGCTGCTGCTGTCGCTGCCTGAGGAGCCGCAGCAGCCGCCGCTTGTCCGCCCAGCCCCGACTGCCCCCCCCCAATCGCCGCCGCTGCCGCCCCCGCCACCCCCCTTCTCCCGCCATCCCGGTGTCACAACGGGGACTTTGAGCGCGGCTGTGGAGGCAGCAGCTGTTCTGATAGCGAAGCCAAACCGGACCGGGAAACAGGACCGGGAACCAGGAACCGTGGCAGGGAAGTTTTCCCTTGGAGCAAACAAACCCCAGGTGTTCTTCAATGTTTATTGAGAAAGCAGAGTCAGGATGTACCAGTAGTCCGATCAGTGACCTTCTAAGACAAAGTGGGGTCCTGGGATGTCACAATGGGCCCCAGTGACAAAGAGGGTCCCCATGGTGCCACAATGGGCCCTGGGGACAAAGGGAGTCACCAGGATGTCACAATGGGCCCTGGGGACAAACGGGGGGCCCAGGATGTCATAATGGGCCCAGGGGACAAAGAGGAGTCCCCAGGATGTCACATTAGGCCCTGGGGGAAAGAGGGGTCCCCAGGATGTCACAATGGCCTCTGGGGACTATGAGGGGTCCTGGGACGTCACAATGAGTCCTGGGGATAAAGGGGGTCCCCAGGATGTCACAATGGGCACCTGAGACAAAGGGGGGGTCCCCATTGTGTCACAATGCATCGCCAGTGACAAGGGGGTTCCCCATGGTGTCACAATGGGCCTTGGGGACAATTGGGGGTCCTGGGATGTCACAATGGGCCCTGGGGACAATGAGGGGTTCTGGGATGGCACAACGGGCCCTAGGGAAAAAGGGGGGTCCTGGGATGTCACAATGGGCCCTGGAGACAAAGGGGGCTCCCCAGGATGTCACAATGGGCTCTGGGGACAAAGGGGTCCCCATGGTGTCACAATGGGCCCTGGGGACAAAGAGGGGTTGCCTGAATGTCACAATGGCCCCTGGGGACAAAGGAGGGTCCCCAGGATCTCAAAATGGGCCTTGGGGACAAGGGGGGACCTGCAATGTCACAATAGGTTCTGGGGACTAAGGGGGACCCCAGGATGTCACAATGGGCCCTGGGGATAACGGGGTGTCCTGGGACGTCACAATGGCCCCTGGGGATAATGGGGGATCCCCAGGGTGACACAATGGGCCCTGGGGACAATGGGGGTACCCACAGTGTCAGAACGGGCCTGGGGAAAAAGTGGAATCCTGCAATGTCACAATGGACCCTCAGGACAAGGGGGGGTCCCCATGGTGTCACAATGGCTCCCTAGTGACAAGGGGTTCCCCATGATGTCTTGGTGGGCCCTGGGGACAATTGGGGGGTTCTGAGATGTCACAATGGCCCCTGGGGACAATGGGGGTCCCCATGGTGCCACAATGGGCCCTGGGGACAATTGGGGGGTCCGGAGATGTTGCAATGGGCCCTGGGGACAAGGGGGCCCCCACGATCTCACAATGGGCCGTGGGGACAAAGAGGGGTCCCCATGATGTCACAATGGACCCTGGGGACAATGAGGGGTTCTGGGACGTCACAATGGGCCCTGGGGACAATGAGGGGTTCTGGGACGGCACAATGGGCCCTGGGGAAAAAGGGGGGTCCTGGGATGTCACAATGGGCCCTGGAGACAAAGGGGGCTCCCCAGGATGTCACAATGGGCCCTGGGGACAAAGAGGGGTCCCCTGAATGTCACAATGCGCCCTGGAGACAATGGGGGGTCCTGGGACGTCACAATGGGCCCTGGGGACATAGGGGTACCCAGGATGTCACAATGGGCCCTGGGGACAAAGGGGGCTCCCCAGGATGTCACAATGGGCCCTGGGGACAAAGAGGGGTCCCCAGGATGTTCACAATGGGCCCTGGAGACAGTGGGGAGTTCAGAAATGTCACAATGGGCCCTGGGGACAAAGGGGGCTCCCCAGGATGTCACAATGGGCTCTGGGGACAGAGGGGGTCCCCACGGTGTCACAATGGGCCCTGGGGACAAATGGGGGTCCCCTGAATGTCACAATGCACCCTGAGGACAATGGGGGGTCCTGGGATGTCACAATGGGCCCTGGGGACACAGGGGTCCCCAGGATGTGATAATGGGTTCTGGGGACAAGTGGGGTCCCCAGGATGTCACAATGGGCACTGGGGGGAAAGGGGTGGTCCCCATGCTGTCACAATGGGCCCAAGTGACAAGGAGGGTCCCCACAGTTCCACGATGGGCCCTGGGGACAACGGGGTCCACTGGATGTCACAATGGGCCCTGGGGACATAGGGAGGTCCTAGGATGTCACAGTGGGCCCTGGGGACAATGTGGGGTGCCCTGAATGTCAGAATGGGACCTGGGGACAAAGGGGGTCCTGGGATGTCACAATGGGCCCCAGTGACAAAGGGGGTCCCCATGGCGTCACAATGGGCCTTGGGGACAAAGGGGGTTCCCCAAGATGTCTCAATGGGCCCTAGAGACAATGGGCAGTCCTGGAACATCACAATGGGCCCTGGGGACAAAGTGGGGTCCTGGGACGTAACAATGTGCCCTGGGGAAAAGGGAGGGTCCCCAGGATGCAACAATGGGCCCTGGGGACAAAGTGGGGTCTCCTGAATGTCAAAATGGGCCCTGGGGACAAGGGGGGACCCCATGGTGTCACAATGGGCCCTGGGGACAAAGAGGGGTCCCGTGAATGTCACAATGGGCCCTGGGGACAAAGTGGGGTACCCTGAATGTCAGAATGGGACCTGGGGACAAAGGGGGTCCTGGGATGTCACAATGGGCTCCAGTGACAAAGGGGGTCCCCATGGTGCCAAAATGGGCCCTCAGGACAAACTGGGTCCCCAGGATGTCACAATGGGCCCTGGGGACAAAGGGGGTCCTGGGACGTCACAATAGGCCCTGGCGACAAAGGCGGTCCCCATGGTGTCACAATGGGCCCTGGGGACAAAGAGGGGTTGCCTGAATGTCACAATGGCCCCTGGGGACAAAGGAGGGTCCCCAGGATCTCAAAATGGGCCTTGGGGACAAGGGGGGACCTGCAATGTCACAATAGGTTCTGGGGACTAAGGGGGACCCCAGGATGTCACAATGGGCCCTGGGGATAACGGGGTGTCCTGGGACGTCACAATGGCCCCTGGGGATAATGGGGGATCCCCAGGGTGACACAATGGGCCCTGGGGACAATGGGGGTACCCACAGTGTCAGAACGGGCCCTGGGGAAAAAGTGGAATCCTGCAATGTCACAATGGACCCTCAGGACAAGGGGGGGTCCCCATGGTGTCACAATGGCTCCCTAGTGACAAGGGGTTCCCCATGATGTCTTGGTGGGCCCTGGGGACAATTGGGGGGTTCTGAGATGTCACAATGGCCCCTGGGGACAATGGGGGTCCCCATGGTGCCACAATGGGCCCTGGGGACAATTGGGGGGTCCGGAGATGTTGCAATGGGCCCTGGGGACAAGGGGGCCCCCACGATCTCACAATGGGCCGTGGGGACAAAGAGGGGTCCCCATGATGTCACAATGGACCCTGGGGACAATGGGGGGTCCTGGGACGTCACAATGGGCCCTGGGGACAAAGGGTTCCCCAGGATGTCACAATGGGCCCTGCGGACAATGGGCTCCCCAGGATTTCACAATGGGCCCTGGGGACAACGGGGGTCCCGACGGTGTCACAATGGGACCTTGGGCCAAAGGCTGTCCCCTGAATGTCAAAATGGGCCCCGTGGACAATGGGGGTCCCCAGGATGTCACAATGGGCTCTGGGGACCATGGGGGGTCCAGGAACGTCACAATGGGCCCCAGTGACAAAGGGGGTCCCAATGGTGCCACAATGGGTCCTGGGGAAAAAGGGCGTCCCCAGGATGTCACAATGGGCTCTGGGGACAAGGGGGGTCCCCACGGTGTCACAATGGGTCTTGGGTACAAAGTGGGGTCCTGGGATGTCACATTGGGCCACAGTGACAAAAGGGGTCCCCATGGTGCCCCAATGGGCCCTGGGGACAAAGGAGGTCCCCATGGTGCCACAGTGGGCCCCAGTGACAAAGGGGGTCCCCACGGTGTCACAATGGGCCTTGGGTACAAACTGGGGTCCTGGGGTGTCACAATGGGCCCTGGGGACAAAGGGGGTCCCCATGGTGCCACAATGGGCCCTGGGAACAAAGGGGGTCCCCAGGATGTCACAATGGGCCCTGGGGAGAAAGAGGGGGTCCCCATGGTGTCACAATGGGTCCCGAGTGATAAGGGGGGTCCCCACGGTGCCACAATGGGCCAGAGGGATGAGGCGGTCCCCATGATGTCACAATGGGCCCTGGGGACAATGAGGTGTGCCCAGGATGTCACAATGGGCCCTGAGGACAAGGGGGGGTCCCCATGCTGTCACAATGGGTTACCAGTGACAAGGGGGGTCCACATGGTGTCACGATGGGCCCTGGGGACAAAGGTGGGTCCCCATGGTGTCACAATGGACCCTGGGGACAAACGGGGGTCCCTATGGTGTCACAATGGGTCCCCAGTGACAAGTGGGGTCCTGAGATGTCACAATGGGTCCTTGGGACAAAGGGGGGTCCCCAGGATGTCACAATGGGCCCTGGGGACAGTGGGGGTCCCCATGGTGTATACAATGGGTCCCCAGTGACAAAGAGGGTCCCCAGGATGTCACAATGGGCCCTGGGGACAAAGGGGGTCCTGGGACTTCACAATGGGCCCTGCGTACAAGGGCGGGTCCCCAGGAGGTCACAATGGGCCCTGGGGGCAAAGGGGGCTCCTGGGATGTGACAATGGGCCCTCGAGTCAAAGGGGTGTCCCCATGGTGTCACAATGGGCCCTGAGGACAATGGGGAGTCCTGGGATGTCACAATGGGCACTGGGAAGAAAGAGGGGGTCCCCAGGGTGCCACTATGGGCCCTGGGGACAAGAGGGTCCCCAGGATATCACAATGGGCCCTGGGGACAACGAGGGTTCCGACGGTGTCACAATGGGCCCTTGGGAAAAAGGCTGTCCCCTGAATGTCACAATGGGCCCTGGGGACAATGGGGGTCCCCAGGATGTCACAATGGGCTCTGGGGAGAAAGGGGTGGTCCCCATGGTGTCACAATGGGCCCAAGTGACAAGGAGGGTCCCCATGGTTCCACGATGGGCCCTGCGGACAACGGGGTCCACCGGATGTCACAATGGGCCCTGGGGACAAAGGGAGGTCCTAGGATGTCACAGTGGGCCCTGGGGACAAAGTGGGGTCCCCTGACTGTCACAATGGGAGCTGGGGACAAAGGGGGTCCTGGGATGTCACAATGGGCCCCAGTGACAAAGGGGGGTCCTCGGATGCCACAATGGGCCCTCGGGACAACTGGGGGGTCCTGAGATGTCGCAATGGGCCCTGGGGACAATGGGGGGTCCCCACGGTGCCACAATGGGTCCCCAGTGACAAGGGGAGTCCCCAGGATGTCACAATGGGCCCTGGGGATAAAGGGGGTCCCCAGGATGCCACAATGGGCCCTGGGGAAAAAGGGGGGTCCTGGGATGTCACAATGGGCCCTTGGGAAAAAGGCTGTCCCCTGAATGTCACAATGGGCCCTGGGGACAATGGGGGTCCCCAGGATGTCACAATGGGCTCTGGGGACAATGGGGGGTCCTGGAATGTCACAATGGGCCCTAGGGACAAAGGTTGGTCCCCAGGTTGTCACAATGGGTCCTGGGGACAACTGGGGGTCCCCAGGATGTCACAATGGGCCCTGGGGACAAGGGGGATACCCACGGTGTCAAAATGGGCCCTGGGGACAAAGGGAGGTCCCCAGGATGTCACAATGGGCCCTGGGGATGACGGGGGGTCCTGGGACGTCACAATGGGCCCTGGGGACAATGGGGCGTCCTGATATGTTACAATGAGCCCTGGGCAGAACTGGGGGGTCCTTAGATGGGGGGTCCTTATGTGGGGGGTGATGGTTAAAGTGTAAGTATGGAGAAGCTTGGCAGATTGATTATATTACACTTCCACAAACACGCCAAGGTAAGCGTTATGTACTTACAATGGTGGAAGCAACCACTGGATGGTTGGAAACATCTGCCGTACCTCATGCTACAGCCCGAAATACCATCTTGGGCCTTGAGAAGCAAGTCCTTTGGTGGCCGGGTACGCCAGAAAGAATTGAATCAGACAATGGTACTCATTTCAAAACCAGTATTATAGACAATTGGGCCAAAGAACATGGTATTGAGTGGGTGTATCATATTCCATATCATGCACCAGCCTCTGGGAAAATTGAAAGGTACAATGGTTTGTTAAAAACTACACTAAAGGCACTGGGTGGTGGAGCCTTTAAAAACTGGGATTCACATTTAGCAAAAGCCACTTGGTTGGTCAACACCAGGGGATCAACCAATCGAGCCGGGCCTGCCCAATCAGAAATTCTATGGACTGTGGAAGGAGATAAAGTCCCTGTAGTACACATGGAAAATATGTTAGGAAAGGCAGTCTGGGTTCCTCCTGCCTCAGGCACAGGCAAACCTATTCGTGGGATTGTTTTTGCCCAGGGACCTGGCAGCACCTGGTGGGTGATGCTTAAGGATGGAGAAGTTCGGTGTGCACCTCAAGGGGATTTGATTTTAGGTGAAAATGTGCAATGCTGAACTGTACGATGTGAATTGCCGCACTAACAATGTTTAATAAGTGTCTTTCAGATCAAGACAATGGTGATGAAACCAGCGCTGGCTTCTTCGAGTGGCGCCCGACACCTTCTTGGAAGTTGGTGTCCTTAACCCACCAACAGGGGTCATGAGATGCACTTGGACCATTTTCCCTGCCCTGGGAGACTGTGGTGACAAAATGAACTTAATGAACTTTTCAAAGGATGGTCCACTGATTAATTACTCCTGTGTATATATGTACATATGTATATATATATATATAGTAGTAGTGATTAATTAGATTGTATTGATAGATTGTATTGATAAGGTTTAAGTATTCAGTGAATGTCATATGATAAGGGGTGGAATGTCCTGGTTTTGTTAAAAACAAGTTTCTCTTTTAGTGAATTTTGCCTGTCAGCCAAAGCCTTCATGTCAGCTGCATTTTCCTGGAGAACCAGACACATGTTTTGGTTAAACCCAGCAATGGAATGGAAACTTATTGACAAGCACAGATGGACATCTCGCGAGAGGGGCAACGAGAAACTGGTGATCGAGAGACTGACCAACGGTGAATAACATTCCATTCACGTGAACACTTCATATAAAAGTGGGAGATCACGAGGATCTCGCCCCTTTTCCCTTTCTCCCTTTTTTCCTCATGGCCGACATCAGGAGAGGACCTTGCTGGTCGTCCCTGCGAACGGAGGCCAGTGAGAGACTGAATCCAGCTCCGGTTGGCTGCAGAGTCTGATCCAGGACTTTGGGTGCTGGCTCTGCAGTTGCTCAGACTTACAAGATTGGTTTTGTATATTTGTATTATTTTCTCTGTTCTCATCAGTAGCATCAGTAAAACATCTTGAACTTTTCCAACTCTCTCCCCTCTGTGCTTCTTCCCCTCCCGATCGCCTGTGCTGAGTGGGAAGGGGGGAGAGGGAGGGGCAAAAGGGGGAATTGGGGGGGGGAGAGGACGTTGACAACACATCTGCCAGGGTTTGATTGTCACCCCGCAATCCTAACCCTCGACAGGGACAAAGGGGGTCCTGGGATGTCACAATGGGCCCTGGGGACAAAGGGCGGTCACCAGGATATCACAATGGGCTCTGGTGACAATGGGGTCCCCAGGATGTCACAATGGGCCCTGGGGACAAGTTGGGGTCCCCTGAATTTCACAATGGGCCCTGGGGACAAAGAGGGCTCCCCAGCATATCACAATGGGCCCTGGGGACAATGGGGGGTCCTGGGACGTCACAATGGGCCCTGGGGACAAGGGGGGGTTCCCAGGATGTCACAATGGGCCCTGGGGACAAAGGGGGTCCCCACGGTATCAGAATGGGCCCTGGGGACAAAGGGGGGTCCCCTGAATGTCACAATGGGCCCTGGGGACAATGGGGGGTCCTGGGATGTCTCAATGAGCCCTGCGGACAAGGGTGGTACCCACGGTGTCACAATGAGCCCTGGGCACAACGGGGGGTCCCCATAGTGTCACAATGGGTCCTGGGGACAATGGGGGGTCCTGGGACGTCACAATGGGCCCTGGGGACAAGGGGGGGTCCCCAGGATGTCACAATGGGCCCTGGGGAAAAAGAGGGGTCCCCTGAATGTCACAATGGGCCCTGGGGACAAGGGGGTGCAGAGGATGTCACAATGGGCCCTGGGGACAATGGGGGGTCCTGGGATGTCACAATGGGCCCTGGGGACAATGGGAGTCCCCAGGGTGTCACAATGGGCCTTGGGAACAAGGGGGTCCCCCAGATATCACAATGGGCCCTGGGGACAATGTAAGGTCCTGGGCTGTCACAATGAACCCTGAGGACAAGGGGGGTCCCCAGGATGTCACAATGAAGTCTTGGGACAAAGGGGGTCCCCAGGATGTCACAATGGGCCCTGGGGACAAAGCGGGGGTCCTGGAATCTCACAATGGGCCCCAGTGACAAAGGGGGTCCCTATGGTGCCACAATGGGCCCTGGGGACAAAGGGGGTCCCCTGGATGTCACAATGGGCTCTGGGGACAAGGAGGGTCCCCAGGATGTCACAATGGGCCCTGGGGACAAAGGGGGTCCCCACGGTATCAGAATGGGCCCTGGGGACAAGGGGGGTCCCCTGAATGTCACAATGGGCCCTGGGGACAATGGGGGGTCCTGGGATGTCACAATGAGCCCTGCAGACAAGGGTGGTACCCACAGTGTCACAATGGGCCCTGGGCACAAGGGGGGGTCCCCTTGTGTCACAATGGACCCTGGGGACAAGGGGGTGCCGAGGATGTCACAATGGGCCCTGGGGACAATGGGGGGTCCTGGGACCGCACAATGGGCCCTGAGGACAATGGTGGGTCCCCTGAATGTCAAAATGGGCCCTGGGGACAAAGGGGGGTCCGCAGGATGTCACAATGGGCACTGGGGACAAAGGGGGGGTCCCCAGGATGTCACAATGGGCCCCGGGGACAATGTGGGGTCCTGGGATTTCACAATGGGCCCCAGTGACAAAGGGGGTCCCCTGAATGTCACAATGGGTCCTGGGGACAATGGGGGGTCCTGGGACGTCACAATGGGCCCTGGGGACAAGGGGGGGTCCCCAGGATGTCACAATGGGTCCCCAGTGACAAGGAGGGGTCCCCATGGTGTCACAATAGGCCCTGGGGACAAAGTGGGGTCCAAGAATGTCACAATGGGCCCTGGGGACAAAAGGGGTTGCCATAGTGCCACAATGGGCCCTGGGGTCAAAGGGGGTCCCCATGGTGCTACAATGGGCCCTGGGGACAAAGGGGGGTCCTGGGATGTCACAATGGGCCCTGGGGACAAAGGCGGTGTCCCCATGGTGCCACAACGGGCCCTGGGAGCAAGGGGATGGCCAGGATGTCACAATGGGTCCTGGGGAAAATGGGGGGTGCCCAGGATGTCACAATGGACCCTGAGGACAAGCGGGGGTCTCCATGGTGTCACAATGGGCCCCAGTGACAAAGGGGGTCCCCTGAATGTCACAATAGGTCGTGGGGACAATAGGGGGTCCTGGGACGTCACAATGGGCCCTGGGGACAAGGAGGGATCCCCAGGATGTCACAATGGGCCCTGGGGACAATGTGGGGTCCTGGGACGTCACAATGGGCCCTGGGGACAAGGGGGGGTCCCCAGGATGTCACAATGGGCCCTGGGGACAAAGAGGGGTCCCCTGAATGTCACAATGGGCCCTGGGGACAAGGGGGTGCAGAGGATGTCACAATGGGCCCTGGAGACAATGGGGGGTCCTGGGACATCACAATGGGCCCTGGGGACAAGGAGGGATCCCCAGGATGTCACAATGGGCCCTGGGGACAATGGGGGGTCCTGGGACGTCACAATGGGCCCTGGGGACAAGGGGGGGTCCCCAGGATGTCACAATGGGCCCTGGGGACAAGGGCGTGCCGAGGATGTCACAATGGGCCCTGGGGACAATGGGGGGTCCTGGGATGTCACAATGGGCCCTGGGGACAAGGTGGGGTCCCCAGGATGTCACAATGGGCCCTGGGGACAAAGGGGGTCCCCACGGTGTCAGAATGGGCCCTGGGGACAAGGGGGGTCCCCACGGTGTCACAATAGGCCCTGGGGACAATGGGGGGTCCTGGGATGTCACAATGAGCCCTGGGGACAAGGGTGGTACCCACGGTGTCACAATGGGCCCTGGGCACAAGGGGGGGTCCCCATAGTGTCACAATGGACCCTGGGGACAAGGGGGTGCCGAGGATGTCACAATGGGCCCTGGGGACAATGGGGGGTCCTGGGACCTCACACTGGGCCCTGAGGACAATGGTGGGTCCCCTGAATGTCAAAATGGGCCCTGGGGACAAAGGGGGGTCCGCAGGATGTCACAATGGGCACTGGGGATAAAGGGGGGGTCCCCATGGTGTCACAATGGGCCCAAGTGACAAGGAGGGTCCCCACGGTGCCACGATGGGTCCTGGGGACAAGGGCGTCCCCCAGATGTCACAATGGGCCCTGGGGACAATGGGAGGCCCCAAGGTGTTCAGAACGAGCCCTGGGGACAAAGTGGAATCCTGGGATGTCACAATGGCCCCCAGTGACAAAGGGGTTCCCCATGGTGCCACAATGGGCCCTGGGGACAAAAGGGGTCCCCAGGATTTCACAATAGCACTGGGGACAAAGGGGGGTCGTGGGATGTCACAATGGGCCCTGGGGACAAGGGAGATCCCCATGGTGTCACAATAAGCCCTGGGGACAAAGGGTGGTCCTGGGACATTTCAATGGGCCCTGGGGACAAAGGGGGGACCCCAGGATGTCACAATGGGCCCTGGGGACAAAGGGGGGTCCCCATGGTGTCACAATGGGCCCTGGGGACAAGGGGGTCCCCCAGATATCGCAATGGGCCCTGGGGACAAAGTAAGGTCCTGGGCTGTCACAATGGACCCTGAGGACAAGGGGGGTCCCCCAGATGTCACAATGGGCCCTGGGGACCAGGGGGGATCCTGGGATGTCACAATGGGCCCCAGTGACAAAGAGGGTCCTCATGGTGCCACAATGGGCCCCAGTGACAAAGGGGGTCCCCTGGATGTCACAATGGGCTCTGGGGACAATGGGGGGTCCTGGGACGTCACAATGGGCCCTGGGGACAAGGAGGGCACCCCAGGATGTCACACAGGGCCCTGGGGACAATGGCGGGTCCTGGGACGTCACAGTGGGCCCTGGGAACAAGGGGGGGTCCCCAGGATGTCACAATGGGCCCTGGGGACAAAGAGGGGTCCCCTGAATGTCACAATGGGCCCTGGGGACAAGGGGGTGCCGAGGATGTCACAATGGGCCCTGGGGAAAATGGGGGTCCTGGCACGTCACGATGGGCCCTGGGGACAAGGAGGGATTCCCAGGATGTCACAATGGGCCCTGGGGACAAGGGGGTGTCCCCAGGATGTCACAATGTGCCCTGCGGACAAGGGTGGTACCCACGGTGTCACAATGGTCACTGGGACAAGGGGGGGTCCCTATAGTGTCACAATGGGTCCTGGGGACAAGTGGGGTCCCCTGAAAGTCACAATGGGCCCTGGGGACAATGTGGGGTCCTGGGATGTCACAATGGGCCCCAGTGACAAACGGGGGCCCCTGAATGTCACAATGGGCCCTGGGGACAAGGGGGGGTCCCCAGGACGTCACAATGGGCCCTGGGGACAAAGAGGGGTCCCCTGAATGTCACAATGGGCCCTGGGGACAAAGGGGGGTCCGCAGGATGTCACAATGGGCCCTGAGGACAAGGGGGGGTCCCCATGGTGTCACAATGGGTCCACAGTGACAAGGAGGGTCCCCATGGTGTCATGATGGGTCCTGGGGACAAGGGGGTCCCCAGGATGTAACAATGGACCCTGGGGACAATGGGGGGTCCTGGGACGTCACAATGGGCCCTGAGGACAATGGGGTTGCCCAGGATGTCACAATGGGCCGTGGGGACAATGGGAGTCCCCAAGGTGTCAGAACGAGCCCTGGGGACAAAGTGGAATCCTGGAATGTCACAATGGCCCCCAGTGACAAAGGGGTTCCCCATGGTGTCACAATGGGCCGTGGGGACAAAAGGGGTCCCCAGGATTTCACAATAGCACTGGGGACAAAGGGGGGTCATGGGATGTCACAATGGGCTCCAGTGACAAAGAGGGTCCTCATGGTGCCACAATGGGCCCTGGGGACAAAGGGGGTCCCCTGGATGTCACAATGGGCCCTGGGGACAAGGAGGGTCCCCAGCATGTCACAATGGGCCCTGGGGACAAAGGGGGGTCCTGGGACGTCACAATGGGCCCTGGGGACAAGGGGGGGTCCTGGGACGTCACAATGGGCCCTGGGGACAAGGGGGTGCAGAGGATGTCACAATGGGCCCTGGGGACAATGTCGGGTCCTGGGACGTCACAATGGGCCCTGGGGACAAGGGGGGGTCCCCAGGATGTCACAATGGGCCCTGGGGACAAAGAGGGGTCCCCTGAATGTCACAATGGGCCCTGGGGACAAGGGGGTGCAGTGGATGTTACAATGGGCCCTGGGGACAATGGGGGGTGTCCAGGATGTGAGAATGAGTCCTGAGGACAAGGCGGGGTCCCCATGGTATCACAATGGGTCCCCAGTGACAAGGAGGGGTCCCCATGGTGTCACAATAGGCCCTGGGGACAAAGTGGGGTCCAAGAATGTCACAATGGGCCCTGGGGACAAAAGGGGTTGCCATGGTGCTACAATGGGCCCTGGGGACAAAGGGGGGTCCTGGCATGTCACAATGGGCCCTGGGGACAAAGGGGGTGTCCCCATGGTGCCACAACGGGCCCTGGGAGCAAGGGGGTGCCCAGGATGTCACAATGGACCCTGAGGACAAGCGGGGGTCTCCATGGTGTCACAATGGGCCCCAGTGACAAAGGGGGTCCCCTGAATGTCACAATAGGTCCTGGGGACAATGGGGGGTCCTGGGAAGTCACAATGGGGCCTGGGGACAAGGAGGGATCCCCAGGATGTCAGAATGGGCCCTGGGGACAAAGAGGGGTCACCTGAATGTCACAATGGGCCCTGAGGACAAGGGGGTGCAGAGGATGTCACAATGGGCCCTGGGGACAATGGGGGGTCCTGGGACATCACAATGGGCCCTGGGGACAAGGAGGGATCCCCAGGATGTCACAATGGGCCCTGGGGACAATGGGGGGTCCTGGGACGTCACAATGGGCCCTGGGAAGAAGGGGGGGTCCCCAGGATGTCACAATGGGCCCTGGGGACAAGGGGGGGTCCTGGGATGTCACAATGGGCTCTGGGGACAATGGGGGGTCCTGGGATGTCACAATGGGCCCTGGGGACAAGGGTGGGTCCCCAGGATGTCACAATGGGCCTTGGGAACAAGGGGGTCCCCCAGATATCACAATGGGCCCTGGGGACAATGTAAGGTCCTGGGCTGTCACAATGGACCCTGAGGACAAGGGGGGTCCCTAGGATGTCACAATGAAGTCTTGGGACAAAGGGGGTCCCCAGGATGTCACAATGGGCCCTGGGGACAAAGGGGGTCCCCACGGTATCAGAATGGGCCCTGAGGACAAGGGGGGTCCCCTGAATGTCACAATGGGCCCTGGGGACAATGGGGGGTCCTGGGATGTCACAATGAGCCCTGCAGACAAGGGTGGTACCCACAGTGTCACAATGGGCCCTGGGCACAAGGGGGGGTCCCCATAGTGTCACAATGGACCCTGGGGACAAGGGGGTGCCGAGGATGTCACAATGGGCCCTGGGGACAATGGGGGGTCCTGGGACCGCACAATGGGCCCTGAGGACAATGGTGGGTCCCCTGAATGTCAAAATGGGCCCTGGGGACAAAGGGGGGTCCGCAGGATGTCACAATGGGCACTGGGGACAAAGGGGGGGTCCCCAGGATGTCACAATGGGCCCTGGGGACAATGTGGGGTCCTGGGATTTCACAATGGGCCCCAGTGACAAAGGGGGTCCCCTGAATGTCAAAATGGGCCCCCGTGACAAACGGGGGCCCCTGAATGTCACAATGGGCCCTGGGGACAATGGGGGGTCCCGGGACGTCACAATGGGCCCTGGGGACAAGGAGGGATCCCCAGGATGTCACAATGGGCCCTGGGGACAATGGCGGGTCCTGGGACGTCACAATGGGCCCTGGGGAAGAGGGGGGGTCCCCTGGATGTCACAATGGGCCCTGGGGACAAGGAGGGATTCCCAGGACGTCACAATGGGCCCTGGGGACAAGGGGGTGTCCCCAAGATGTCACAATGGGCCCTGCGGACAAGGGTGGTACCCACGGTGTCACAATGGGCACTGGGCACAAGGTGGGGTCCCTATAGTGTCACAATGGGTCCTGGGGACAATGTGGGGTCCTGGGATGTCACAATGGGCGCCAGTGACAAACGGGGGCCCCTGAATGTCACAATGGGCCCTGGGGACAATGTGGGGTCCTGGGATGTCACAATGGGCGGCAGTGACAAACGGGGGCCCCTGAATGTCACAATGGGCCCTGGGGACAATGGGGGGTCCCGGGACGTCACAATGGGCCCTGGGGACAAGGAGGGATCCCCAGGATGTCACAATGGGCCCTGGGGACAAAGAGGCGTCCCCTGAATGTCACAATGGGCCCTGGGGACAAGGGGGTGCCGAGGATGTCACAATGGGCCCTGGGGACAAGGGAGATCCCCATGGTGTCACAATAAGCCCTGGGGACAAAGTGGGGTCCTGGGATGTCACAATGGGCCCTGGGGACAATGGGGGTCCTGGGACGTCACAATGGGCCCTGGGGACAATGGGGGTCCCCACGGTGCCACGATGGGTCCTGGGGACAAGGCCGTCCCCCTAGATGTCACAATGGGCCCTGGGGACAATGGGGTTGCCCAGGATGTCACAATGGACCCTGGGGACAAAGCGGGGTGGGCAGGATGTCACAATAGGCACTGGGGACAAAGCGGGGGTCCCCACGGTGTCACAATGGGTCCCCAGTGACAAGGAGGGTTCCCCATGGTGTCACAATAGGCCCTGGGGACAAAGTGGGGTCCTAGAATGTCACAATGAGCCCTGGGGACAAAGGGGGGTCCTGGGATGTCACAATGGGCCCTGGGGACAAGAGGGGATTCCTAGGATGTCACAATGGGCCCTGGGGACTGATGTGGTCCCCACGGTGTCACAATATGTCCTGGAGACAAAGAGGGGTCCCCAGGATGTCACAATGGGCCCTTGGGACAATGCGGTTCCTGGGATGTCACATTGGGTCCCCAGTGACAAAGGGGGTCCCCAGGATGTCTCAATGGGCCCTGAGGACAATGGGAGGTCCCCATGGTGTCACAATGGGTCCCCAGTGACAAGGGAGGTCTCCACAGTGCCAGGATGGGTCCTGGGGACAAGGAGGTCCCCAGGATGTCACAATGGGCCGTGGGGACAAAGAGGCTCCCCAGGATGTCACAATGGGACCTGGGGACAAGGGGGTCTCCAGGAACTCACAATGGGCTCTGGGGACAATGGAGGTTCCCCAGGATGTTCACAATAGGCCCTGAGGACAAGGGGTGGTCCCCATGCTGTCACAATGGGTCTCCAGTGACAAGGGGGTCCCCAAGGTGTCACAATGGGCCCTGGGGACAATGGGGGGTCCTGGGACGTAACAATAGGCCCTGGGGACAAGGGGGTTCCCCACAGTGTCACAATGGGCCCTGGGGACCAAGGGGGTCCGCACGGTGTTACAATGGTCCCGGGGGACAAAGGGGGATGCCCAGAATGTCACAATGGGCCCTGAGGACAAGGGGGGGTCCCCATGGAGTCACAATGGGTCCCCAGTGACAAGGAGGGTCCCCATGGTGTCATGATGTGTCCTGGGGACAAGGGGGTCCCCAGGATGTAACAATGGACCCTGGGGACAATGGGGGGTCCTGGGACGTCACAATGGGTCCCAGTGACATGGGGGTCCCCAGGATGTCACAATGGGCCCTGGGGACAATGTGGGGTCCTGGGACATCACAATGGGCCCTGGGGACAAGGAGGGATCCCCAGGATGTCACAATGGGCCCTGGGGACAATGGGGGGTCCTGGGACGTCACAATGGGCCCTAGGGACAAGAGGGGGTCCCCAGGATGTCACAATGGGCCCTGGGGACAAAGAGGGGTCCCCTGAATGTCACAATGGGCCCTGGGGACAAGGGGGTGCCGAGGATGTCACAATGGGCCCTGGGGACAATGGGGGGCGTCCAGGATGTGAGAATGAGTCCTGAGGACAAGGCGGGGTCCCCATGGTATCACAATGGGTCCCCAGTGACAAGGAGGGGTCCCCATGGTGTCACAATAGGCCCTGGGGACAAAGTGGGGTCCAAGAATGTCACAATGGGCCCTGGGGACAAAAGCGGTTGCCATGGTGCCACAATGGGCCCTGGGGTCAAAGGGGGTCCCCATGGTGCTACAATGGGCCCTGGGGACAAAGGGGGGTCCTGGGATGTCACAATAGGCCCCAGTGACAAAGAGGGTCCCCAGGATGTCACAATGGGCCCTGGGGACAAAGAGGGGTCCCCTGAATGTCACAATGGGCCCTGGGGACAAGGGGGTGCAGAGGATGTCACAATGGGCCCTGGGGACAAGGGTGGTACCCACGGGGTCACAATGGGCCCTGGGCAAAAGGGGGGGTCCCCATAGTGTCACAATGGGTCCTGGGGACAATGGGGGGTCCTGGGACGTCACAATGGGCTCTGGGGACAAGGGGGGGTCCCCAGGATGTCACAATGGGCCCTGGGGACAAAGAGGGGTCCCCTGAATGTCACAATGGGCCCTGGGGACAAGGGGTTGCAGTGGATGTCACAATGGGCCCTGGGGACAATGCGGGGTGTCCAGGATGTGAGAATGAGTCCTGAGGACAAGGGGGGGTCCCCATGGTGTCACAATGGGTCCCCAGTGACAAGGAGGGGTCCCCATGGTGTTACAATGGGCCCCAGTGACAAAGGGGGTCCCCTGAATGTCACAATAGGTCCTGGGGACAATGGGGGGTCCTGGGACGTCACAATGGGCCCTGGCGACAAGGAGGGATCCCCAGGATGTCACAATGGGCCCTGGGGACAAAGAGGGGTCCCCTGAATGTCACAATGGGCCCTGGGGACAAGGGGGTGCAGAGGATGTCACAATGGGCCCTGGGGACAATGGGGGGTCCTCGGACATCACAATGGGCCCTGAAGACAAGGAGGGATCCCCAGGATGTCACAATGGGCCCTGGGGACAAAGAGGGGTCCCCTGAATGTCACAATGGGCCCTGGAGACAGGGGGGTGCAGTGGATGTCACAATGGGCCCTGGGGACAATGGGGGGTGTCCAGGATGTCAGAATGACTCCTGAGGACAAGGGGGGGTCCCCATGGTGTCACAGTGGGTCCCCAGTGGCAAGGAGGGGTCCCCATGGTGTCACAATAGGCCCTGGGGACAAAGTGGGGTCCAAGAATGTCACAATGGGCCCTGGGGACAAAAGGGGTTGCCATAGTACCACAATGGGCCCTGGGGTCAAAGGGGGTCCCCATGGTGCTACAAT
The DNA here is from genome assembly GCF_037038585.1 of Patagioenas fasciata. Taxonomy (NCBI): domain Eukaryota; kingdom Metazoa; phylum Chordata; class Aves; order Columbiformes; family Columbidae; genus Patagioenas; species Patagioenas fasciata. The sequence goes on along the minus strand of NC_092550.1, from coordinate 2,507,184 downwards.
GGGCCCTGGGGACAAAGGGGGGTCCTGGGATGTCACAATGGGCCCTGGGGACAAAGGGGGTGTCCCCATGGTGCCACAACGGGCCCTGGAAGCAAGGGGGTGGCCAGGATGTCACAATGGGTCCTGGGGAAAATGGGGGGTGCCCAGGATGTCACAATGGAGCCTGAGGACAAGCGGGGGTCTCCATGGTGTCACAATGGGCCCCAGTGACAAAGGGGGTCCCCTGAATGTGACAATAGGTCCTGGGGACAATGGGGGGTCCTGGGATGTCACAATGGGCCCTGGGGACAAGGAGGGATCCCCAGGATGTCACAATGGGCCCTGGGGACAATGGGGGGACCTGGGACGTCACAATGGGCCCTGGGGATAAGGGGGGGTCCCCAGGATGTCACAATGGGCCCTGGGGACAAGGGGGGGTCCCCAGGATGTCACAATGGGCCCTGGGGACAAAGAGGGGTCCCCTGAATGTCACAATGGGCCCTGGGGACAAGGGGGTGCAGAGGATGTCACAATGGGCCCTGGGGACAATGGGGGGTCCTGGGACGTCACAATGGGCCCTGGGGACAAGGGGGGGTCCCCAGGATGTCACAATGGGCCCTGGGGACAAGGGCGTGCCGAGGATGTCACAATGGGCCCTGGCGACAATGGGGGGTCCTGGGATGTCACAATGGGCCCTGGGGACAAGGGGGTCCCCAAGATATCACAATGGGCCCTGGGGACAATGTAAGGTCCTGGGCTGTCACAATGGACCCTGAGGACAAGGGGGGACCCCAGGATGTCACAATGAAGTCTTGGGACAAAGGGGGTCCCCACGATGTCACAATGGGCCGTGGGGACAAAGGGGGGTCCCCTGAATGTCACAATGGGCCCTGGGGACAATGGGGGGTCCTGGGATGTCACAATGGACCCTGGGGACAATGGTGGGTCCCCTGAATGTCAAAATGGGCCCTGGGGACAAAAGGGGGTCCGCAGGATGTCACAATGGGCACTGGGGATAAAGGGGGGGTCCCCATGGTGTCACAATGGGCCTAAGTGACAAGGAGGCTCCCCACGGTGCCACGATGGGTCCTGGGGACAAGGGCGTCCCCCAGATGTCACAATGGGCCCTGGGGACAATGGGGTTGCCCAGGATGTCACAATGGGCCCTGGGGACAATGGGAGGCCCCAAGGTGTTCAGAACGAGCCCTGGGGACAAAGTGGAATCCTGGAATGTCACAATGGCCCCCAGTGACAAAGGGGTTCCCCATGGTGCCACAATGGGCCCTGGGGACAAAAGGGGTCCCCAGGATTTCACAATAGCACTGGGGACAAAGGGGGGTCATGGGATGTCACAATGGGCTCCAGTGACAAAGAGGGTCCTCATGGTGCCACAATGGGCCCTGGCGACAAAGGGGGTCCCCAGGATGTCACAATGGGCCCTGGGGACAAAGTGGGGTCCCCTGAATGTCACAATGGGCCGTGGGGACAATGGGGGGTCCTGGGACGTCACAATGGGCCCTGGGGACAAGGGGGTGCAGAGGATGTCACAATGGGCCCTGGGGACAATGGGGGGTCCTGGGACCTCACAATGGGCCCTGAGGACAATGGTTGGTCCCCTGAATGTCACAATGGGCCCTGGGGACAATGGGGGGTCCTGGGATGTCACAATGAGCCCTGCAGACAAGGGTGGTACCCACGGTTTTACAATGGGCCCTGGGCACAAGGGGGGGTCCCCATAGTGTCACAATGGGTCCTGGGGACAAGTGGGGTCCCCAGGATGTCACAATGGGCCCTGGGGACAATGGGGGGTCCTGGGATGTCACAATGGGCCCTGGGGACAAGGGGGTGCCGAGGATGTCACAATGGGCCCTGCGGACATTGGGGGGTCCTGGGACCTCACAATGGGCCCTGAGGACAATGGTGGGTCCCCTGAATGTCAAAATGGGCCCTGGGGACAAAGTGGGGTCCTAGAATGTCACAATGAGCCCTGGGGACAAAGGGGGGTCCTGGGATGTCACAATGAGCCCTGCGGACAAGGGTGGTACCCACAGTGTCACAATGGGCTCTGGGCACAAAGGGGGGTTCCCATAGTGTCACAATGGGTCATGGGGACAAGTGGGGTCCCCAGGATGTCACAATGGGCCCTGGGGACAATGTGGGGTCCTGGGATGTCACAATGGGCCCCAGTGACAAAGGGGGTCCCCTGAATGTCACAATGGGTCCTGGGGACAATGGGGGGTCCTGGGACGTCACAATGGGCCCTGGGGACAAGGAGGGATCCCCAGGATGTCACAATGGGTACTGGAGACAAAGGGGGGGTCCCCATGGTGTCACAATGGGCCCAAGTGACAAGGAGGGTCCCCACGGTGCCACGATGGGTCCTGGGGACAAGGGCGTCCCCCAGATTTCACAATGGGCCCTGGGGACAATGGGGTTGCCCAGGATGTCACAATGGACCCTGGGGACAAAGGGGGGCGCACAGGATGTCACAATGGGCACTGGGGACAAAGGGGGGGTCCCCATGGTGTCACAATGGGCCCAAGTGACAAGGAGGGTCCCCACAGTGCCACGATGGCTCCTGGGGACAAGGGCGTTCCCCAGATTTCACAATGGGCCCTGGGGACAATGGGGTTGCCCAGGATGTCACAATGGGCCCTGGGGACAATGGGGGGTCCTGGAATGTCACAATGGGCCCTGGGGACAATGGGGGTCCCCAGGATGTCACAATGGGCCCTGGGGACAATGGGGTTGCCCAGGATGTCACAATGGGCCCTGGGGACAATGGAAGTCCCCAAGGTGTCAGAACGAGCCCTGGGGACAAAGTGGAATCCTGGAATGTCACAATGGCCCCCAGTGACAAAGGGGTTCCCCATGGTGTCACAATGGGCCGTGGGGACAAAAGGGGTCCCCAGGATGTCACAATAGCACTGGGGACAAAGGGGGGTCATGGGATGTCACAATGGGCCCTGGGGACAAGGGAGATCCCCATGGTGTCACAATAAGCCCTGGGGACAAAGTGGGGTCCTGGGATGTCAAAATGGGCTCTGGGGACAAGGAGGATCCCCAGGATGTCACAATGGCCCCCAGTGACAAAGAGGGTCCTCATGGTGCCACAATGGGCCCTGGGGACAAAGGGGGGTCCTGGGACGTCACAATGGGCCCTGGGGACAAGGGGGGGTCCCCAGGATGTCACAATGGCCCCCAGTGACAAAGAGGATCCTCATGGTGCCACAATGGGCCCTGGGGACAAAGGGGGGTCCTGGGACGTCACAATGGGCCCTGGGGACAAAGAGGGGTCCCCTGAATGTCACAATGGGCCCTGGGGACAAGGGGGTGCAGTGGATGTCACAATGGGCCTTGGGGACAATGGGGGGTGTCCAGGATGTGAGAATGAGTCCTGAGGACAAGGGGGGGTCCCCATGGTGTCACAATGGGTCCCCAGTGACAAGGAGGGGTCCCCATGGTGTCACAATAGGCCCTGGGGACAAAGTGGGGTCCAAGAATGTCACAATGGGCCCTGGGGACAAAAGGGGTTGCCATGGTGCCACAATGGGCCATGGGGTCAAAGGGGACCCCATGGTGCTACAATGGCCCTGGGTACAAAGGGGGGTCCTGGGATGTCACAATGGGCCCTGGGGACAAACGGGGTGTCCCCACGGTGCCACAACGGGCCCTGAGAGCAAGGGGGTGGCCCCAGGATGTCACAATGGGCCCTGGGGACAATGTAAGGTCCTGGGCTGTCACAATGGACCCTGAGGACAAGGGGGGTCCCCAGGATGTCACAATGAAGTCTTGGGACAAAGGGGTCCCCAGGATGTCACAATGAGGCCTGGGGACCAGGGGGGGTCCTGGGATGTCACAATGGGCCCCAGTGACAAGGGGGGGTCCCCAGGATGTCACAGTGTGCCCTGGGTACAAAGAGGCGTCCCCGGAATGTCACAATGGGCCCTGGGGACAAGGGGGTGCCCTGAATGTCACAATGGGGCCTGGGGAAAATGGGGGGTCCTAAGACGTCACAATGGGCCCTGGGGACAATGGGAGTCCCCAAGGTGTCAGAACGAGCCCTGGGGACAAAGTGGAATCCTGGAATGTCACAATGGCCCCCAGTGACAAAGGGGTTCCCCATGGTGTCACAATGGGCCCTGGGGACAAAAGGGGTCCCCAGGATTTCACAATAGCACTGGGGACAAAGGGGGGTCATGGGATGTCACAATGGGCCCTGGGGACAAGGGAGATCCCCATGGTGTCACAATAAGCCCTGGGGACAAAGTGTGGTCCTGGGATGTCAAAATGGGCTCTGGGGACAAGGAGGATCCCCAGGATGTCACAATGGCCCCCAGTGACAAAGAGGGTCCTCATGGTGCCACAATGGGCCCTGGGGACAAAGGGGGCTCCTGGGACGTCACAATGGGCCCTGGGGACAAGGGGGGGTCCCCAGGATGTCACAATGGGCCCTGGGGACAAAGAGGGGTCCCCTGAATGTCACAATGGGCCCTGGGGACAAGGGGGTGCAGTGGATGTCACAATGGGCCCTGGGGACAATGGGGGGTGTCCAGGATGTGAGAATGAGTCCTGAGGACAAGGGGGGGTCCCCATGGTGTCACAATGGGTCCCCAGTGACAAGGAGGGGTCCCCATGGTGTCACAATAGGCCCTGGGGACAAAGTGGGGTCCAAGAATGTCACAATGGGCCCTGGGGACAAAAGGGGTTGCCATGGTGCCACAATGGGCCATGGGGTCAAAGGGGACCCCATGGTGCTACAATGGCCCTGGGTACAAAGGAGGGTCCTGGGATGTCACAATGGGCCCTGGGGACAAACGGGGTGTCCCCACGGTGCCACAACGGGCCCTGGGAGCAAGGGGGTGGCCCCAGGATGTCACAATGGGCCCTGGGGACAATGTAAGGTCCTGGGCTGTCACAATGGACCCTGAGGACAAGGGGGGTCCCCAGGATGTCACAATGAAGTCTTGGGACAAAGGGGTCCCCAGGATGTCACAATGAGGCCTGGGGACCAGGGGGGGTCCTGGGATGTCACAATGGGCCCCAGTGACAAGGGGGGGTCCCCAGGATGTCACAGTGTGCCCTGGGTACAAAGAGGCGTCCCCGGAATGTCACAATGGGCCCTGGGGACAAGGGGGTGCCCTGAATGTCACAATGGGGCCTGGGGAAAATGGGGGGTCCTAAGACGTCACAATGGGCCCTGGGGACAATGGGAGTCCCCAAGGTGTCAGAACGAGCCCTGGGGAAAAAGTGGAATCCTGGAATGTCACAATGGCCCCCAGTGACAAAGGGGTTCCCCATGGTGTCACAATGGGCCCTGGGGACAAAAGGGGTCCCCAGGATTTCGCAATAGCACTGGGGACAAAGGGGGGTCATGGGATGTCACAATGGGCCTTGGGGACACAGAGGGGCCCTAGGACGTCACAATCAGCCCTGGGGACAAGGGGGGGTCCCCTGAAAGTCACAATGAGCCCTGGGAACAGAGGGGGCTCCCCAGGACATCACAATGGGCCCTGGGAACAATGGGGGGTCCTGGGACGTCACAATAAGCCCTGGGGACAAGGGGGGGTCTCCAGGATGTCACAATGGGCCCTGGGGACAAAGAGGGGTCCCTAAAGTGTCACAATGGGCCCTGGGGACACAGAGGGGCCCTGGGACGTCACAATCAGCCCTGGGGACAAAGTGGGGTCCTGGGATGTCACAATGGGCCCCAGTGACAAAGGGGGTCCCCATAGTGCCACAATGGGCCGTGGGGACAAAAGGGGTGCCCAGGATGTCACAATGGGCCCTGGGGACCAGGGTGGTCCTGCGATGTCACAATGGGCCCTGGGGACAAAGGATGTCCCCTGGTTTTCACAATGGGCTCTGGGGACAATGGGGGGTCCTGCTATGTCACAATGAGCCCTGCGGTCAAGGGTGGTACCCACGGTGTCACAATGGGCCCTGGGAACAAGGGGGGTTCCCCATAGTGTCACAATGGGTCCTGGGGAAAATGGGGTCCCCAGGATGTCACAATGGGCCCTGGGGACAATGTGGGGTCCTGGGATGTCACAATGGGCCCCAGTGACAAAGGGGTTCCCTGAATGTTACAATGGGTCCTAAGGACAATGGGGGTCCTGGGACGTCACAATGGGGCCTGGGGACAAGGAGGGATCCCCAGGATGTCACAATGGGCCCTGGGGACAAGGGGGGGTCATAAGACGTCACAATGGGCTCTGGGGCCAAGCAGGGATCCCCAGGATGTCACAATGGGCCCTGGAGACAATGGGGGGTCCTGGGACGTCACAATGGGTCCCGGTGACAAGGGGGCATCCCCAGGATGTCAAAATGCGCCCTGGGGCCCAGGGGGGTCCTGCGATGTCACAATGGGCCCTGGGGACAAAGGGGGTCCCCTGGATGTCACAATGGGCTCTGGGGACAAAGGGGATCCCCACGGTATCAGAATGGGCCCTGGGGACAAAGGTGGGTCCTGGGATGTCACAATGAGCCCTGCGGACAAGGGTGGTACCCACGGTGTCACAATGGGCCCTGGGAACAAGTGGGGTCCCCAGGATGTCACAATGTGTCCTGGGGACAATGTGGGGTCCTGGGATGTCACAATGGGTCCCAGTGACAAAGGGGCCCCCTGAATGTCACAATGGGTCCTGGGGACAATGGGGGGTCCTGGGACGTCACAATGGGCCCTGGGGACAAGGGGGGGTCCCTTGGATGTCACAATGGGCCCCAGTCACAACGGGGGTCCCCAGGATGTGACAATGGGCCCTGGGGACAAAGAGGGGTCCACTGAATGTCACAGTGGGCCCTGGGGACAAGGGGGTGCAGTGGATGTCACAATGGGCCTTGGGGACAATGGGGTTGCCCAGGATGTCACAATGGGCCCTGGGGACAATGGGAGTCCCCAAGGTGTCAAACGAGCCCTGGGGACAAAGTGGAATCCTGGAATGTCACAATGGCCCCCAGTGACAAAGGGGTTCCCCATGGTGCCACAATGGGCCCTGGGGACAAAAGGGGTCCCCAGGATTTCACAATAGCACTGGGGACAAAGGGGGGTCATGGGATGTCACAATGGGCCCTGGGGACAAGGGAGATTCCCATGGTGTCACAATAAGCCCTGGGGACAAAGTGGGGTCCTGGGATGTCACAATGGGCTCTGGGGACAAGGAGGGTCCCCCAGGATGTCACAATGGGCCCTGGGGACAAAGGGGGTCCCGGGATGTCACAATGGGCCCCAGTGATAAAGAGGGTCCTCACGGTGCCACAATGGGCCCTGGGGACAAAGGGGGTCCCCTGGATGTCACAATGGGCTCTGGGGACAAGGAGGGTCCCCAGGATGTCACAATGGGCCCTGTAGACAAAGAGCGTCCCCAGCATGTCACAATTGGCCCTGGGGACAAAGGGGGTCCCGACGGTTTCAGAATGGGCCCTGGGGACAAAGGGGGGTCCCCTGAATGTCACAATGGGCCCTGGGGACAGTGGGGGGTCCTGGGATGTCACAATGGGCCCTGGGGACAAGGGGGGGTCCCCAGGATGTTACAATGGGCCCTGGGGACAATGTGGGGTCCCCTGAATGTCACAATGGGCCCTGGGGACAAGGAGGTGCCGAGGATGTCACAATGGGCCCTGGGGACAATGGGGGGTCCCCTGAATGTCAAAATGGGCCCTGGGGACAAGGAGGGATTCCCAGGATGTCACAATGGGCCCTGGAGACAAGGGGGTGTCCCCAGGATGTCACAATGGGCCCTGCGGACAAGGGTGGTACCCACGGTGTCACTATGGTCACTGGGCACAAGGGGGGGTCCCTATAGTGTCACAATGAGTCCTGCGGACAAGTGGGGTCCCCAGGATTTCACAAGGGCCCTGGGTACAATGTGGGGTCCTGGGATGTTACAATGGGCCCCAGTGACAAAGGGGGTCCCCATGGTGCCACAATGGGCTGTGGGGACAAAAGGGGTGCCCAGGATGTCACAATGGGCCCAAGTGACAAGGAGGGTCCCCACGGTGCCACGATGGGTCCTGGGGACAAGGGCGTCCCCCAGATGTCACAATGGGCCCTGGGGACAATGGGGTTGCCCAGGATGTCACAATGGGCCCTGGGGATAATGGGAGGCCCCAAGGTGTCAGAACGAGCCCTGGGGACAAAGTGGAATCCTGGGATGTCACAATGGCCCCCAGTGACAAAGGGGTTCCCCATGGTGCCACAATGGGCCCTGGGGACAAAAGGGGTCCCCAGGATTTCACAATAGCACTGGGGACAAAGGGGGGTCATGGGATGTCACAATGGGCCCCAGTGACAAAGAGGGTCCTCATGGTGCCACAATGGGCCCTGGGGACAAAGGGGGTCCCCTGGATGTCACAATAGCACTGGGGATAAAGGGGGGTCATGGGATGTCACAATGGGCCCTGGGGACAAGGGAGATCCCCATGGTGTCACAATAAGCCCTGGGGACAAAGTGGGGTCCTGGGATGTCACAATGGGCCCCAGTGACAAAGGGGGTCCCCATGGTGCCACAATGGGCCGTGGGGACAAATGGGGTCCCCAGGATGTCATAATGAACCCTGGGGACAAACGGTGGTCCTGGGACATTTCAATGGGCCCTGGGGACAAAGGGGGGACCCCAGGATGTCACAATGGGCCCTGGGGACAAGGAGGGTCCCCAGGATGTCACAATGGGTCCTGGGGACAAAGGGGGGTCCCGTGAATGTCACAATGGGCCCTAGGGACAAGGGGGTGCCGAGGAGGTCACAATGGGCCCTGGGGACAATGGGGGGTCCTGGGACGTCACAATGGGCCCTGGGGACAAGAGGGGATCCCTAGGATGTCACAATGGGCCCTGGGGACTAATGTGGTCCCCACGGTGTCACAATATGTCCTGGAGACAAATGGGGGTCCCCAGGATGTCACAATGGGCCCTTGGGACAATGGGGTTCCTGGGATGTCACATTGGGTCCCCAGTGACAAAGGGGGTCCCCAGGATGTCTCAATGGGCCCTGAGGACAATGGGAGGTCCCCATGGTGTCACAATGGGTCCCCAGTGACAAGGGAGGTCTCCACGGTGCCAGGATGGGTCCTGGGGACAAGGAGGTCCCCAGGATGTCACAAGGGGCCCTGGGGACAAAGAGGCTGCCCAGGATGTCACAATGGGACCTGGGGACAAGGGGGTCTCCAGGAACTCACAGTGGGCTCTGGGGACAATGGAGGTTCCCCAGGATGTTCACAATAGGCCCTGAGGACAAGGGGTGGTCCCCATGGTGTCACAACGGGTCTCCAGTGACAAGGGGGTCCCCAAGGTGTCACAATGGGCCCTGGGGACAATGGGGGGTCCTGGGACGTAACAATAGGCCCTGAGGACAAGGGGTGGTCCCCATTCTGTCACAACGGGTCTCCAGTGACAAGGGGGTCCCCAAGGTGTCACAATGGGCCCTGGGGACAATGCGGGGTCCTGGGACGTCACAATGGGCCCCAGTGACATGGGGGTCCCCAGGATGTCACAATGGGCCCTGGGGACAATGTGGGGTCCTGGGATGTCACAATGGGCCCCAGTGACAAAGGGGGTCCCCTGAATGTCACAATGGGTCCTGAGGACAATGGGGGTTCCTGGGACGTCACAATGGGCCCTGGGGACAAGGAGGGATCCCCAGGATGTCACAATGGGCCCTGGGGACAATGGGGGGTCCTGGGACGTCACAATGGGCCCTGGGGACAAGAGGGGGTCCCCAGGATGTCACAATGGGCCCTGGGGACAAAGAGGGGTCCCCTGAATGTCACAATGGGCCCTGGGGACAAGGGGGTGCCGAGGATGTCACAATGGGCCCTGGGGACAATGGGGGTCCTGGGACGTCACAATGGGCCCTGGGGACACAGAGGGGCCCTAGGACGTAACAAGCAGTCCTGGGGACAAGGTGGGGTCCCCTGAGAGTCACAATGAGCCCTGGGAAGAAAGGGGGCTCCCAAGGACATCACAATGGGCCCTGGACACAATGGGGGGTCCTGGGACGTCACAATGGGCCCCGTTGACAAGGGGGCATCCCCAGGATGTCAAAATGCGCCCTGGGGCCCAGGGGGGTCCTGCGATGTCACAATGGGCCCTGGGGACAAAGGGGGTCCCCTGGATGTCACAATGGACTCTGGGGACAAAGGGGATCCCCACGGTATCAGAATGGTCCCTGGGGACAAAGGGGGGTCCTGCGATGTCACAATGAGCCCTGCGGACAAGGGTGGTACCCACGGTGTCACAATGGGCCGTGGGAACAAGGGGGGGACCCCATAGTGTCACAATGGGTCCTGGGGACAAGTGGGGTCCCCAGGATGTGACAATGTGTCCTGGGGACAATGTGGGGTCCTGGGATGTCACAATGGGCCCCAGTGACAAAGGGGCCACCTGAATGTCACAATGGGTCCTGGGGACAATGGGGGGTCCTGGGACGTCACAATGGGCCCTGGGGACAAGAAGGGATCCCCAGGATGTCACAATGGGCCCTGGCGACAATGGGGGGTCCTGGGACGTCACAATGGGCCCCAGTGACAAGGGGGGGTCCCCAGGATGTCACAGTGTGCCCTGGGTACAAAGAGGCGTCCACGGAATGTCACAATGGGCCCTGGGGACAAGGTGGTGCCCTGAATGTCACAATGGGCCCTGGGGACAATGGGGGGTCCTGGGATGTCACAATGGGCCCCAGTGACAAGTGGGGGTCCCCAGGATGTCACAATGGGCCCTGGGGACAAAGAGGGGTGCCCTGAATGTCACAATGGGCCCTGGGGACAAGGGGGTGCAGTGGATGTCACAATGGGCCTTGGGGACAATGGGGGGTCCTGGAATGTCACAATGGGCCCTGGGGACAATGGGGGTGCCCAGGATGTCACAATGGGCCCTGGGGACAATGGGAGTCCCCAAGGTGTCAGAACGAGCCCTGGGGACAAAGTGGAATCCTGGAATGTCACAATGGCCCCCAGTGACAAAGGGGTTCCCCATGGTGTCACAATGGGCCCTGGGGACATAAGGGGTCCCCAGGATTTCACAATAGCACTGGGGACAAAGTGGGGTCATGGGATGTCACAATGGGCCCTGGGGACAAGGGAGATCCCCATGGTGTCACAATAAGCCCTGGGGACAAAGTGGGGTCCTGGGATGTCACAATGGGCCCTGGGGACAAAGGGGGGTCCTGGGATGTCACAATGGGGCCCAGTGACAAAGAGGGTCCTCATGGTGCCACAATGGGCCCTGGGGACAAAGGGGGTCCCCTGGATGTCACAATGGGCTCTGGGGACAAGGAGGGTCCCCAGGATGTCACAATGGGCCCTGGGGACAAAGAGCGTCCCCAGCATGTCACAATGGGCCCTGGGGACAAAGAGGGGTCCCCTGAATGTCACAATGGGCCTTGGGGACAATGGGGTGCAGTGGATGTCACAATGGGCCCTGGGGACAATGGGGGGTGTCCAGGATGTCAGAATGAGTCCTGAGGACAAGGGGGGGTCCCCATGGTGTCACAATAGGTCCTGGGGACAAAGTGGGGTCCAAGAATGTCACAATGGGCCCTGGGGACAAAAGGGGTTGCCATGATGCCACAATGGGCCCTGGGGTCAAAGGGGGTCCCCATGGTGCTACAATGGGCCCTGGGGACAAAGGGGGGTCCTGGGATGTCACAATGGGCCCTGGGGACAAAGGGGGGTCTCCATGGTGTCACAATGGGCCCCAGTGACAAAGGGGGTCCCCTGAATGTCACAATAGGTCCTGGGGACAATGGGGATCCTGGGACGTCAAAATGGGTCCTGGGGACAAGGAGGGATCCCCAGGATGTCACAATGGGCCCTAGGGACAAAGAGGGGTCCCCTGAATGTCACAATGGGCCCTGGGGACAAGGAGGGATCCCTAGGATGTCACAATGGCCCCTGGGGACAATGGGGGGTCCTGGGACGTCACAATGGGCCCTGGGGACAAGGGGGGGTCCCCAGGATGTCACAATGGGCCCGGGGGACAAAGGGGTGCCGAGGATGTCACAATGGGCCCTGGGGACAATGGGGGGTCCTGGGATGTCACAATGGGCCCTGGGGACAATGGGGGGTCCTGGGATGTCACAATGGGCCCTGGGGACAAGGGGGTCCCCCAGATATCACAATGGGCCCTGGGACAATGTAAGGTCCTGGGCTGTCACAATGGACCCTGAGGACAAGGGGGGTCCCCAGGATGTCACAATGGGCCTTGGGAACAAGGGGGTCCCCAAGATATCACAATGGGCCCTGGGGACAATGTAAGGTCCTGGGCTGTCACAATGGACCCTGAGGACAAGGGGGGACCCCAGGATGTCACAATGAAGTCTTGGGACAAAGGGGGTCCCCACGATGTCACAATGGGCCCTGGGGACAAAGGGGGGTCCCCTGAATGTCACAATGGGCCCTGGGGACAATGGGGGGTCCTGGGATGTCACAATGGACCCTGGGGACAAGGGGGTGCCGAGGATGTCACAATGGGCCCTGGGGACAATGGGGGGTCCTGGGACCTCACAATGGGCCCTGAGGACAATGGTGGGTCCCCTGAATGTCAAAATGGGCCCTGGGGACAAAGGGGGGTCCGCAGGATGTCACAATGGGTACTGGGGACAAAGGGGGGGTCCCCAGGATGTCACAATGGGCCCTGGGGACAGTGTGGGGTCCTGGGATTTCACAATGGGCCCCAGTGACAAAGGGGGTCCCCTGAATGTCACAATGGGTCCTGGGGACAATGGGGGGTCCTGGGACGTCACAATGGGCCCTGGGGACAAGGAGGGATTCCCAAAATGTCACAATGGGCCCTGGGGACAAGGGGGTGTCCCCAGGATGTCACAATGGGCCCTGCGGACAAGGGTGGTACCCACGGTGTCACAATGGGCACTGGGCACAAGGGGGGGTCCCTATAGTGTCACAATGGGTCCTGGGGACAAGTGGAGTCCCCTGAAAGTCACAATGGGCCCTTGGGACAATGTGGGGTCCTGGGATCTCACAATGGGCCCCAATGACAAACGGGGGCCCCTGAATGTCACAATGGGCCCTGGGGACAATGGGGGGTCCTGGGACGTCACAATGGGCCCTGGGGACAAAGGGCGGTCCTCAGGATATCACAATGGGCCCTGGGGACAAAGAGTGTCCCCAGGATATCAGAATGGGCCCTGAGGACAAGTTGGGGTCCCCTGAATTTCACAATGGGCCCTGGGGACAAAGAGGGCTCCCCAACATATCACAATGGGCCCTGGGGACAATGGGGGGTCCTGGGACGTCACAATGGGCCCTGGGGACAAGGAGGGATCCACAGGATGTCACAATGGGCCCTGGGGACAATGGGGGGTCCTGGGACGTCACAATGGGCCCTGGGGACAAGGGGGGGTCCCCAGGATGTCACAATGGGCCCTGGGGACAAAGAGGGGTCCCCTGAATGTCACAATGGGCCTTGGGGACAAGGGGGTGCAGTGGATGTCACAATGGGCCCTGGGGACAATGGGGGGCGTCCAGGATGTGAGAATGAGTCCTGAGGACAAGGCGGGGTCCCCATGGTATCACAATGGGTCCCCAGTGACAAGGAGGGGTCCCCATGGTGTCACAATAGGCCCTGGGGACAAAGTGGGGTCCAAGAATGTCACAATGGGCCCTGGGGACAAAAGCGGTTGCCATGGTGCCACAATGGGCCCTGGGGTCAAAGGGGGTCCCCATGGTGCTACAATGGGCCCTGGGGACAAAGGGGGTCCCCAGGATGTCACAATGGGCCCTGGGGACAAAGAGGGGTCCCCTGAATGTCACAATGGGCCCTGGGGACAAGGGGGTGCAGAGGATGTCACAATGGGCCCTGGGGACAATGTGGGGTCCCCTGAATGTCACAATGGGCCCTGGGGACAAGGGGGTGCCGAGGATGTCACAATGGGCCCTGGGGACAATGGGGGGTCCTGGGACCGCACAATGGGCCCTGAGGACAATGGTGGGTCCCCTGAATGTCAAAATGGGCCCTGGGGACAAAGGGGGGTCCGCAGGATGTCACAATGGGCACTGGGGACAAAGGGGGTGTCCCCAGGATGTCACAATGGGCCCTGGGGACAATGTGGGGTCCTGGGATTTCACAATGGGCCCCAGTGACAAAGAGGGTCCCCTAAATGTCACAATGGGTCCTGGGGACAATGGGGGGTCCTGGGACGTCACAATGGGCCCTGGGGACAAGGAGGGATCCCCAGGATGTCACAATGGGCCCTGGGGACAAGGGGGTGTCCCCAGGATGTCACAATGGGCCCTGCGGACAAGGGTGGTACCCATGGTGTCACAATGGGCACTGGGCACAAGGGGGGGTCCCTATAGTGTCACAATGGGCCCTGAAGGACAATGGTGGGTCCCCTGAATGTCAAAATGGGCCCCAGTGACAAACGGGGGCCCCTGAATGTCACAATGGGCCCTGGGGACAATGGGGGGTCCTGGGACATCACAATGGGCCCTGGGGACAAGGAGGGATCCCCAGGATGTCACAATGGGCCCTGGGGACAATGGCGGGTCCTGGGACGTCACAATGGGCCCTGGGGAGAAGGGGGGGTCCCCTGGATGTCACAATGGGCCCTGGGGACAAGGAGGGATTCCCAGGACGTCACAATGGGCCCTGGGGACAAGGGGGTGTACCCAGGATGTCACAATGGGCCCTGCGGACAAGGGTGGTACCCACGGTGTCACAATGGGCACTGGGCACAAGGTGGGGTCCCTATAGTGTCACAATGGGTCCTGGGGACAAGTGGGGTCCCCTGAAAGTCACAATGGGCCCTGGGGACAATGTGGGGTCCTGGGATGTCACAATGGGCGCCAGTGACAAACGGGGGCCCCTGAATGTCACAATGGGCCCTGGGGACAATGGGGGGTCCCGGGACGTCACAATGGGCCCTGGGGACAAAGAGGCGTCCCCTGAATGTCACAATGGGCCCTGGGGATAAGGGGGTGCCGAGGATGTCACAATGGGCCCTGGGGACAAGGGAGATCCCCATGGTGTCACAATAAGCCCTGGGGACAAAGTGGGGTCCTGGGATGTCACAATGGGCCCTGGGGACAATGGGGGTCCTGGGACGTCACAATGGGCCCTGGGGACAATGGGGGTCCCCACGGTGCCACGATGGGTCCTGGGGACAAGGGCGTCCCCCTAGATGTCACAATGGGCCCTGGGGACAATGGGGTTGCCCAGGATGTCACAATGGACCCTGGGGACAAAGGGGGGTGGGCAGGATGTCACAATGGGCACTGGGGACAAAGCGGGGGTCCCCATGGTGTCACAATGGGTCCCCAGTGACAAGGAGGGTTCCCCATGGTGTCACAATAGGCCCTGGGGACAAAGTGGGGTCCTAGAATGTCACAATGAGCCCTGGGGACAAAGGGGGGTCCTGGGATGTCACAATGGGCCCTGGGGACAAGAGGGGATTCCTAGGATGTCACAATGGGCCCTGGGGACTAATGTGGTCCCCACGGTGTCACAATATGTCCTGGAGACAAAGAGGGGTCCCCAGGATGTCACAATGGGCCCTTGGGACAATGGGGTTCCTGGGATGTCACAATGGGTCCCCAGTGACAAAGGGGGTCCCCAGGATGTCTCAATGGGCCCTGAGGACAATGGGAGGTCCCCATGGTGTCACAATGGGTCCCCAGTGACAAGGGAGGTCTCCACAGTGCCAGGATGGGTCCTGGGGACAAAGAGGCTCCCCAGGATGTCACAATGGGACCTGGGGACAAGGGGGTCTCCAGGAACTCACAATGGGCTCTGGGAACAATGGAGGTTCCCCAGGATGTTCACAATAGGCCCTGAGGACAAGGGGTGGTCCCCATGCTGTCACAATGGGTCTCCAGTGACAAGGGGGTCCCCAAGGTGTCACAATGGGCCCTGGGGACAATGGGGGGTCCTGGGACGTAACAATAGGCCCTGGGGACAAGGGGGTTCCCCACAGTGTCACAATGGGCCCTGGGGACCAAGGGGGTCCGCACGGTGTTACAATGGTCCCGGGGGACAAAGGGGGATGCCCAGAATGTCACAATGGGCCCTGAGGACAAGGGGGGGTCCCCATGGAGTCACAATGGGTCCCCAGTGACAAGGAGGGTCCCCATGGTGTCATGATGTGTCCTGGGGACAAGGGGGTCCCCAGGATGTAACAATGGACCCTGGGGACAATGGGGGGTCCTGGGACGTCACAATGGGTCCCAGTGACATGGGGGTCCCCAGGATGTCACAATGGGCCCTGGGGACAATGTGGGGTCCTGGGACATCACAATGGGCCCTGGGGACAAGGAGGGATCCACAGGATGTCACAATGGGCCCTGGGGACAATGGGGGGTCCTGGGACGTCACAATGGGCCCTAGGGACAAGAGGGGGTCCCCAGGATGTCACAATGGGCCCTGGGGACAAAGAGGGGTCCCCTGAATGTCACAATGGGCCCTGGGGACAAGGGGGTGCCGAGGATGTCACAATGGGCCCTGGGGACAATGGGGGGCGTCCAGGATGTGAGAATGAGTCCTGAGGACAAGGCGGGGTCCCCATGGTATCACAATGGGTCCCCAGTGACAAGGAGGGGTCCCCATGGTGTCACAATAGGCCCTGGGGACAAAGTGGGGTCCAAGAATGTCACAATGGGCCCTGGGGACAAAAGCGGTTGCCATGGTGCCACAATGGGCCCTGGGGTCAATGGGGGGTCCTGGGATGTCACAATAGGCCCCAGTGACAAAGAGGGTCCCCAGGATGTCACAATGGGCCCTGGGGACAAAGAGGGGTCCCCTGAATGTCACAATGGGCCCTGGGGACAAGGGGGTGCAGAGGATGTCACAATGGGCCCTGGGGACAAGGGTGGTACCCACGGGGTCACAATGGGCCCTGGGCAAAAGGGGGGGTCCCCATAGTGTCACAATGGGTCCTGGGGACAATGGGGGGTCCTGGGACGTCACAATGGGCTCTGGGGACAAGGGGGGGTCCCCAGGATGTCACAATGGGCCCTGTGGACAAAGAGGGGTCCCCTGAATGTCACAATGGGCCCTGGGGACAAGGGGTTGCAGTGGATGTCACAATGGGCCCTGGGGACAATGCGGGGTGTCCAGGATGTGAGAATAAGTCCTGAGGACAAGGGGGGTCCCCATGGTGTCATAATGGGTCCCCAGTGACAAGGAGGGGTCCCCATGGTGTTACAATGGGCCCCAGTGACAAAGGGGGTCCCCTGAATGTCACAATAGGTCCTGGGGACAATGGGGGTCCTGGGACGTCACAATGGGCCCTGGCGACAAGGAGGGATCCCCAGGATGTCACAATGGGCCCTGGGGACAAAGAGGGGTCCCCTGAATGTCACAATGGGCCCTGGGGACAAGGGGGTGCAGAGGATGTCACAATGGGCCCTGGGGACAATGGGGGGTCCTCGGACATCACAATGGGCCCTGAAGACAAGGAGGGATCCCCAGGATGTCACAATGGGCCCTGGGGACAAAGAGGGGTCCCCTGAATGTCACAATGGGCCCTGGAGACAGGGGGGTGCAGTGGATGTCACAATGGGCCCTGGGGACAATGGGGGGTGTCCAGGATGTCAGAATGACTCCTGAGGACAAGGGGGGGTCCCCATGGTGTCACAATGGGTCCCCAGTGGCAAGGAGGGGTCCCCATGGTGTCACAATAGGCCCTGGGGACAAAGTGGGGTCCAAGAATGTAACAATGGGCCCTGGGGACAAAAGGGGTTGCCATAGTACCACAATGGGCCCTGGGGTCAAAGGGGGTCCCCATGGTGCTACAATGGGCCCTGGGTACAAAGGGGGGTCCTGGGATGTCACAATGGGCTCTGGGGACAAAGGGGGTGTCCCCATGGTGCCACAACGGGCCCTGGAAGCAAGGGGGTGCCCAGGATGTCACAATGGAGCCTGAGGACAAGCGGGGGTCTCCATGGTGTCACAATGGGCCCCAGTGACAAAGGGGGTCCCCTGAATGTGACAATAGGTCCTGGGGACAATGGGGGGTCCTGGGATGTCACAATGGGCCCTGGGGACAAGGAGGGATCCCCACGATGTCACAATGGGCCCTGGGGACAATGGGGGGACCTGGGACGTCACAATGGGCCCTGGGGACAAGGGGGGGTCCCCAGGATGTCACAATGGGCCCTGGGGACAAGGGGGGGTCCCCAGGATGTCACAATGGGCCCTGGGGACAAAGAGGGGTCCCCTGAATGTCACAATGGGCCCTGGGGACAAGGGGGTGCAGAGGACGTCACAATGGGCCCTGGGGACAATGGGGGGTCCTGGGACGTCACAATGGGCCCTGGGGACAAGGGGGGGTCCCCAGGATGTCACAATGGGCCCTGGGGACAAGGGCGTGCCGAGGATGTCACAATGGGCCCTGGCGACAATGGGGGGTCCTGGGATGTCACAATGGGCCCTGGGGACAAGGGGGGGTCCCCAGGATGTCACAATGGGCCTTGGGAACAAGGGGGTCCCCAAGATATCACAATGGGCCCTGGGGACAATGTAAGGTCCTGGGCTGTCACAATGGACCCTGAGGACAAGGGGGGACCCCAGGATGTCACAATGAAGTCTTGGGACAAAGGGGGTCCCCACGATGTCACAATGGGCCCTGGGGACAATGGTGGGTCCCCTGAATGTCAAAATGGGCCCTGGGGACAAAAGGGGGTCCGCAGGATGTCACAATGGGTACTGGAGACAAAGGGGGGGTCCCCATGGTGTCACAATGGGCCCAAGTGACAAGGAGGGTCCCCACGGTGCCACGATGGGTCCTGGGGACAAGGGCGTCCCCCAGATTTCACAATGGGCCCTGGGGACAATGGGGTTGCCCAGGATGTCACAATGGACCCTGGGGACAAAGGGGGGCGCACAGGATGTCACAATGGGCACTGGGGACAAAGGGGGGGTCCCCATGGTGTCACAATGGGCCCAAGTGACAAGGAGGGTCCCCACAGTGCCAGGATGGCTCCTGGGGACAAGGGCGTTCCCCAGATTTCACAATGGGCCCTGGGGACAATGGGGTTGCCCAGGATGTCACAATGGGCCCTGGGGACAATGGGAGTCCCCAAGGTGTCAGAACGAGCCCTGGGGACAAAGTGGAATCCTGGGATGTCACAATGGCCCCCAGTGACAAAGGGGTTCCCCATGGTGCTACAATGGGCCCTGGGGACAAAAGGGGTCCCCAGGATTTCACAATAGCACTGGGGATAAAGGGGGGTCATGGGATGTCACAATGGGCCCTGGGGACAAGGGAGATCCCCATGGTGTCACAATAAGCCCTGGGGACAAAGTGGGGTCCTGGGATGTCACAATGGACCCCAGTGACAAAGGGGTTCCCCATGGTGCCACAATGGGACGTGGGGACAAATGGGGTCCCCAGGATGTCACAATGAACCCTGGGGACAAACGGTGATCCTGGGACATTTCAATGGGCCCTGGGGACAAAGGGGGGACCCCAGGATGTCACAATGGGCCCTGGGGACAAAGGGGGTCTCCAGGAAATCACAATGGGCTCTGGGGACAATGGAGGTTCCCCAGGATGTTCACAATAGGCCCTGAGGACAAGGGGTGGTCCCCATGGTGTCACAACGGGTCTCCAGTGACAAGGAGGGTCCCCATGGTGTTACAATGGGTCTCCAGTGACAAGGGGGTCCCCAAGGTGTCACAATGGGCCCTGGGGACAATGGCGGGGCCTGGGACGTAACAATAGGTCCTGGGGACAAGGGGGTTCCCCACAGTGTCACAATGGGCCCTGGGGACAAAGGGGGGTCCGCACGGTGTTACAATGGTCCCGGGGGACAGGGGGGATGCCCAGGATGTCACAATGGGCCCTGAGGACAAGGGGGGGTCCCCATGGTGTCACAATGTGTCCCCAGTGACAAGGAGGGTCCCCATGGTGTCATGATGGGTCGCAGTGACAAGGGGGTCTCCAGGATGTCACAATGGGCTCTGGGGACAATGCGGGGTCCTGGGACGTCACAATGGGCCCCAGTGACATGGGGATCCCCAGGATGTCACAATGGGCCCTGGGGACAAAGGGGGGTCCTGGGATGTCACAATGGGCCCCAGTGACAAAGGGGGTCCCCTGAATGTCACAATGGGCCCTGGGGACAATGGGGGGTCCTGGGACGTCACAATGGGCCCTGGGGACAAGGGGGGGTACCCATAGTGTCACAATGGGTCCTGGGGAAAATGGGGTCCCCAGGATGTCACAATGGGCCCTGGGGACAATGTGGGGTCCTGGGATGTCACAATGGGCCACAGTGACAAAGGGGGTCCCCTGAATGTTACAATAGGTCCTGAGGACAGTGGGGGGTCCTGGGACGTCACAATGGGCCCTGGGGACAAGGAGGGATCCCCAGGATGTCACAATGGGCCCTGGGGACAATGGGGGGTCCTGGGACGTCACAATGGGCCCCGTTGACAAGGGGGCATCCCCAGGATGTCAAAATGCGCCCTGGGGCCCAGGGGGGTCCTGCGATGTCACAATGGGCCCTGGGGACAAAGGGGATCCCCACGGTATCAGAATGGGCCCTGGGGACAAAGGGGGGTCCTGGCATGTCACAATGACCCCTGCGGACAAGGGTGGTACCCACGGTGTCACAATGGGCCCTGGGCACAAGGGGGGGTCCCCATAGTGTCACAATGGGTCCTGGGGACAAGTGGGGTCCCCAGGATGTGACAATGTGTCCTGGGGACAATGTGGGGTCCTGGGATGTCACAATGGGCCCCAGCTGACAAAGGGGCCCCCTGAATGTCACAATGGGTCCTAGGGACAATGGGGGGTCCTGGGACGTCACAACGGGCCCTGGGGACAAGGAGGGATCCCCAGGATGTCACAATGGGCCCTGGGGACAATGGGGGGTCCCCTGAATGTCACAATGGGCCCTGGGGACAAGGGGGTGCAGTGGATGTCACAATGGGCCCTGGGGACAATGGGGGGTCCTGGAATGTCACAATGGGCCCTGGGGACAATGGGGGTCCCCAGGATGTCACAATGGGCCCTGGGGACAATGGGGTTGCCCAGGATGTCACAATGGGCCCTGGGGACAATGGAAGTCCCCAAGGTGTCAGAACGAGCCATGGGGACAAAGTGGAATCCTGGAATGTCACAATGGCCCCCAGTGACAAAGGGGTTCCCCATGGTGTCACAATGGGCCCTGGGGACAAAAGGGGTCCCCAAAATTTCACAATAGCACTGGGGACAAAGGGGGGTCATGGGATGTCACAATGGGCCCTGGGGACAAGGGAGATCCCCATGGTGTCACAATAAGCCCTGGGGACAAAGTGGGGTCCTGGGATGTCAAAATGGGCTCTGGGGACAAGGAGGATCCCCAGGATGTCACAATGGCCCCCAGTGACAAAGAGGGTCCTCATGGTGCCACAATGGGCCCTGGGGACAAAGGGGGGTCCTGGGACGTCACAATGGGCCCTGGGGACAAGGAGGATCCCCAGGATGTCACAATGGCCCCCAGTGACAAAGAGGGTCCTCATGGTGCCACAATGGGCCCTGGGGACAAAGGGGGGTCCTGGGACGTCACAATGGGCCCTGGGGACAAAGAGGGGTCCCCTGAATGTCACAATGGGCCCTGGGGACAAGGGGGTGCAGTGGATGTCACAACGGGCCTTGGGGACAATGGGGGGTGTCCAGGATGTGAGAATGAGTCCTGAGGACAAGGGGGGGTCCCCATGGTGTCACAATGGGTCCCCAGTGACAAGGAGGGGTCCCCATGGTGTCACAATAGGCCCTGGGGACAAAGTGGGGTCCAAGAATGTCACAATGGGCCCTGGGGACAAAAGGGGTTGCCATGGTGCCACAATGGGCCATGGGGTCAAAGGGGACCCCATGGTGCTACAATGGCCCTGGGTACAAAGGGGGGTCCTGGGATGTCACAATGGGCCCTGGGGACAAACGGGGTGTCCCCACGGTGCCACAACGGGCCCTGAGAGCAAGGGGGTGGCCCCAGGATGTCACAATGGGCCCTGGGGACAATGTAAGGTCCTGGGCTGTCACAATGGACCCTGAGGACAAGGGGGGTCCCCAGGATGTCACAATGAAGTCTTGGGACAAAGGGGTCCCCAGGATGTCACAATGAGGCCTGGGGACCAGGGGGGGTCCTGGGATGTCACAATGGGCCCCAGTGACAAGGGGGGGTCCCCAGGATGTCACAGTGTGCCCTGGGTACAAAGAGGCGTCCCCGGAATGTCACAATGGGCCCTGGGGACAAGGGGGTGCCCTGAATGTCACAATGGGGCCTGGGGAAAATGGGGGGTCCTAAGACGTCACAATGGGCCCTGGGGACAATGGGAGTCCCCAAGGTGTCAGAACGAGCCCTGGGGACAAAGTGGAATCCTGGAATGTCACAATGGCCCCCAGTGACAAAGGGGTTCCCCATGGTGTCACAATGGGCCCTGGGGACAAAAGGGGTCCCCAGGATTTCACAATAGCACTGGGGACAAAGGGGGGTCATGGGATGTCACAATGGGCCCTGGGGACAAGGGAGATCCCCATGGTGTCACAATAAGCCCTGGGGACAAAGTGTGGTCCTGGGATGTCAAAATGGGCTCTGGGGACAAGGAGGGTCCCCAGGATGTCACAATGGCCCCCAGTGACAAAGAGGGTCCTCATGGTGCCACAATGGGCCCTGGGGACAGTGGGGGGTCCTGGGACGTCACAATGGGCCCTGGGGACAAGGGGGGGTCCCCAGGATGTCACAATGGGCCCTGGGGACAAAGAGGGGTCCCCTGAATGTCACAATGGGCCCTGGGGACAAGGGGGTGCAGTGGATGTCACAATGGGCCCTGGGGACAATGGGGGGTGTCCAGGATGTGAGAATGAGTCCTGAGGACAAGGGGGGGTCCCCATGGTGTCACAATGGGTCCCCAGTGACAAGGAGGGGTCCCCATGGTGTCACAATAGGCCCTGGGGACAAAGTGGGGTCCAAGAATGTCACAATGGGCCCTGGGGACAAAAGGGGTTGCCATGGTGCCACAATGGGCCATGGGGTCAAAGGGGACCCCATGGTGCTACAATGGCCCTGGGTACAAAGGAGGGTCCTGGGATGTCACAATGGGCCCTGGGGACAAACGGGGTGTCCCCACGGTGCCACAACGGGCCCTGGGAGCAAGGGGGTGGCCCCAGGATGTCACAATGGGCCCTGGGGACAATGTAAGGTCCTGGGCTGTCACAATGGACCCTGAGGACAAGGGGGGTCCCCAGGATGTCACAATGAAGTCTTGGGACAAAGGGGTCCCCAGGATGTCACAATGAGGCCTGGGGACCAGGGGGGGTCCTGGGATGTCACAATGGGCCCCAGTGACAAGGGGGGGTCCCCAGGATGTCACAGTGTGCCCTGGGTACAAAGAGGCGTCCCCGGAATGTCACAATGGGCCCTGGGGACAAGGGGGTGCCCTGAATGTCACAATGGGGCCTGGGGAAAATGGGGGGTCCTAAGACGTCACAATGGGCCCTGGGGACAATGGGAGTCCCCAAGGTGTCAGAACGAGCCCTGGGGACAAAGTGGAATCCTGGAATGTCACAATGGCCCCCAGTGACAAAGGGGTTCCCCATGGTGTCACAATGGGCCCTGGGGACAAAAGGGGTCCCCAGGATTTCGCAATAGCACTGGGGACAAAGGGGGGTCATGGGATGTCACAATGGGCCTTGGGGACACAGAGGGGCCCTAGGACGTCACAATCAGCCCTGGGGACAAGGGGGGGTCCCCTGAAAGTCACAATGAGCCCTGGGAACAGAGGGGGCTCCCCAGGACATCACAATGGGCCCTGGGAACAATGGGGGGTCCTGGGACGTCACAATAAGCCCTGGGGACAAGGGGGGGTCTCCAGGATGTCACAATGGGCCCTGGGGACAAAGAGGGGTCCCTAAAGTGTCACAATGGGCCCTGGGGACACAGAGGGGCCCTGGGACGTCACAATCAGCCCTGGGGACAAAGTGGGGTCCTGGGATGTCACAATGGGCCCCAGTGACAAAGGGGGTCCCCATAGTGCCACAATGGGCCGTGGGGACAAAAGGGGTGCCCAGGATGTCACAATGGGCCCTGGGGACCAGGGTGGTCCTGCGATGTCACAATGGGCCCTGGGGACAAAGGATGTCCCCTGGTTTTCACAATGGGCTCTGGGGACAATGGGGGGTCCTGCTATGTCACAATGAGCCCTGCGGTCAAGGGTGGTACCCACGGTGTCACAATGGGCCCTGGGAACAAGGGGGGTTCCCCATAGTGTCACAATGGGTCCTGGGGAAAATGGGGTCCCCAGGATGTCACAATGGGCCCTGGGGACAATGTGGGGTCCTGGGATGTCACAATGGGCCCCAGTGACAAAGGGGTTCCCTGAATGTTACAATGGGTCCTAAGGACAATGGGGGTCCTGGGACGTCACAATGGGGCCTGGGGACAAGGAGGGATCCCCAGGATGTCACAATGGGCCCTGGGGACAAGGGGGGGTCATAAGACGTCACAATGGGCTCTGGGGCCAAGCAGGGATCCCCAGGATGTCACAATGGGCCCTGGAGACAATGGGGGGTCCTGGGACGTCACAATGGGTCCCAGTGACAAGGGGGCATCCCCAGGATGTCAAAATGCGCCCTGGGGCCCAGGGGGGTCCTGCGATGTCACAATGGGCCCTGGGGACAAAGGGGGTCCCCTGGATGTCACAATGGGCTCTGGGGACAAAGGGGATCCCCACGGTATCAGAATGGGCCCTGGGGACAAAGGTGGGTCCTGGGATGTCACAATGAGCCCTGCGGACAAGGGTGGTACCCACGGTGTCACAATGGGCCCTGGGAACAAGGGGGGGTCCCCATAGTGTCACAATGGGTCCTGGGGACAAGTGGGGTCCCCAGGATGTCACAATGTGTCCTGGGGACAATGTGGGGTCCTGGGATGTCACAATGGGTCCCAGTGACAAAGGGGCCCCCTGAATGTCACAATGGGTCCTGGGGACAATGGGGGGTCCTGGGACGTCACAATGGGCCCTGGGGACAAGGGGGGGTCCCTTGGATGTCACAATGGGCCCCAGTCACAACGGGGGTCCCCAGGATGTGACAATGGGCCCTGGGGACAAAGAGGGGTCCACTGAATGTCACAGTGGGCCCTGGGGACAAGGGGGTGCAGTGGATGTCACAATGGGCCTTGGGGACAATGGGGTTGCCCAGGATGTCACAATGGGCCCTGGGGACAATGGGAGTCCCCAAGGTGTCAAACGAGCCCTGGGGACAAAGTGGAATCCTGGAATGTCACAATGGCCCCCAGTGACAAAGGGGTTCCCCATGGTGCCACAATGGGCCCTGGGGACAAAAGGGGTCCCCAGGATTTCACAATAGCACTGGGGACAAAGGGGGGTCATGGGATGTCACAATGGGCCCTGGGGACAAGGGAGATTCCCATGGTGTCACAATAAGCCCTGGGGACAAAGTGGGGTCCTGGGATGTCACAATGGGCTCTGGGGACAAGGAGGGTCCCCCAGGATGTCACAATGGGCCCTGGGGACAAAGGGGGTCCCGGGATGTCACAATGGGCCCCAGTGATAAAGAGGGTCCTCACGGTGCCACAATGGGCCCTGGGGACAAAGGGGGTCCCCTGGATGTCACAATGGGCTCTGGGGACAAGGAGGGTCCCCAGGATGTCACAATGGGCCCTGTAGACAAAGAGCGTCCCCAGCATGTCACAATTGGCCCTGGGGACAAAGGGGGTCCCGACGGTTTCAGAATGGGCCCTGGGGACAAAGGGGGGTCCCCTGAATGTCACAATGGGCCCTGGGGACAGTGGGGGGTCCTGGGATGTCACAATGGGCCCTGGGGACAAGGGGGGGTCCCCAGGATGTTACAATGGGCCCTGGGGACAATGTGGGGTCTCCTGAATGTCACAATGGGCCCTGGGGACAAGGGGGTGCAGAGGATATCACAATGGGCCCTGGGGACAATGGGGGGTCCCCTGAATGTCAAAATGGGCCCTGGGGACAAGGAGGGATTCCCAGGATGTCACAATGAGCCCTGGAGACAAGGGGGTGTCCCTAGGATGTCACAATGGGCCGTGCGGACAAGGGTGGTACCCACGGTGTCACAATGGTCACTGGGCACAAGGGGGGGTCCCTATAGTGTCACAATGGGTCCTGGGGACAAGTGGGCTCCCCAGGATGTCACAAGGGCCCTGGGGACAATGTGGGGTCCTGGGATGTCACAATGGGCCCCAGTGACAAACGGGGGCCCCTGAATGTCACAATGGGCCCTGGGGACAATGGGGGTCCTGGGACGTCCCAATGGGCCCTGGGGACAAGGAGGGATCCCCAGGATGTCAAAATGGGCCCTGGGGACAATAGCGGGTCCTGGGACGTCCCAATGGGCCCTGGGGACAAGCAGGGATCCCCAGGATGTCACAATGGGCCCTGGGGACAATGGCGGGTTCTGGGACGTCACAATGGGCCCTGGGGACAAGGGGGGGTCCCCAGGATGTCACAATGGGCCCTGGGGAAAAAGAGGGGTCCCCTGAATGTCACAATGGGCCCTGGGGACAAGGGGGTGCTGAGGATGTCACAATGGGCCCTGGGGACAATGGGGGGTCCTGGGACGTCACAATGGGCCCTGAGGACAATGGTGGGTCCCCTGAATGTCACAATGGGCCCTGGGGACAACGGGGGGTCCGCAGGATGTCACAATGGGCACTGGGGACAAAGGGTGGGTCCCCATGGTGTCACAATGGGCCCAAGTGACAAGAAGGGTCCCCACGGTGCCAGGATGGGTCCTGGGGACTAGGGCGTCCCCCAGATGTCACAATAAGCCCTGGGGACAAAGTGGGGTCCTGGGATGTCACAATGGGCCCTGGGGACAATGGGAGTCCCCAAGGTGTCAGAACGAGCCCTGGGGACAAAGTGGAATCCTGGAATGTCACAATGGTCCCCAGTGACAAAGGGGTTCCCCATGGTGCCACAATGGGCCCTGGGGACAAAAGGGGTCCCCAGGATTTCACAATGGCCCTGGGGACAAAGGGGGGTCCTGGGATGTCACAATGGGCCCTGGGGACAAAGGCGGTATCCCCATGGTGCCACAACGGGCCCTGGGAGCAAGGGGGTGGCCAGGATGTCACAATGGGTCCTGGGGAAAATGGGGGGTGCCCAGGATGTCACAATGGACCCTGAGGACAAGCGGGGGTCTCCATGGTGTCACAATGGGCCCCAGTGACAAAGGGGCTCCCCTGAATGTCACAGTAGGTCCTGGGGACAATGGGGGGTGCTGGGACGTCACAATGGGCCCTGGGGACAACGAGGGATCCCCAGGATGTCACAATGGGCCCTGGGGACAAAGAGGGGTCCCCTGAATGTCACAATGGGCCCTGGGGACAAGGGGGTGCAGAGGATGTCACAATGGGCCCTGGGGACAATGTGGGGTCCTGGGATGTCACAATGGGCCCCAGTGACAAAGGGGGTCCCCTGAATGTCACAATGGGTCCTGGGGACAATGGGGGGTCCTGGGACGTCACAATGGGCCCTGGGGACAAGGAGGGATCCCCAGGATGTCACAATGGGCCCTGGGGACAATGGGCGGTCCTGGGACGTCACAATGGGCCCTGAGGACAAGGAGGGATCCCCAGGATGTCACAATGGGCCCTGGGGACAATGGGGGGTCGTTAGACGTCATAATGGCCCCTGGGGACAAAGAGGGGTCCCCTGAATGTCACAATGGGCCCTGGGGAAAATGGGGGGTCCTGGGACGTCACAATGGGCCCCAGTGACAAGAGGGGGTCCCCAGGATGTCACAATGGGCCCTGGGGACAAACAGGGGTCCCCTGAATGTCACAATGGGCCCTGGGGACAAGGGGGTGCCGAGGATGTCACAATGGGCCCTGGGGACAATGGGGGGTCCTGGGACGTCACAATGGGCCCCAGTGACAAGAGGGGGTCCCCAGGATGTCACAATGGGCCCTGGGGACAAACAGGGGTCCCCTGAATGTCACAATGGGCCCTGGGGACAAGGGGGTGCCGAGGATGTCACAATGGGCCCTGGGGACAATGGGGGGTCCTGGGACGTCACAATGGGCCCTGCGGACAAGGAGGGATCCCCAGGATGTCACAATGGGCCCTGGGGACAATGGGGGGTCCTGAGACGTCACAATGAGCCCTGTGGACAAGGGTGGTACCCAGGACGTCACAATGGGCCCTGGGGACAAGGGGGGGTCCCCATAGTGTCACAATGGGTCTTGGGGACAAGTGGGGTCCCCAGGATGTCACAATGGGCCGTGGGGACAATGTGGGGTCCTGGGATGTCACAATGGGCCCCAGTGACAAAGGGGGTCCCCTGAATGTCACAATGGGTCCTGGGGACAATGGGGGGTCCTGGGACGTCACAATGGGCCCTGGGGACAAGGAGGGATCCCCAGGATGTCACAATGGGCCCTGGGGACAATGGGCGGTCCTGGGACGTCACAATGGGCCCTGAGGACAAGGAGGAATCCCCAGGATGTCACAATGGGCCCTGGGGACAATGGAGGGTCCTGGGACGTCACAATGGGCCCTGGGGACAAGAGGGGGTCCCCTGGATGTCACAATGGGCTCTGGGGACAAGGGGGGTCCCCAGGACGTCACAATGGGCCCTGGGGACAAAGGGGGGTGTCGACGGTGTCACAATGGGCCCCAGTGTCAAAGGGGGTCCCCATGGTGCCACAATGGGCCCTGGAGACAAAGGGGGTCCCTTGGATGTCACAATGGGCTCTGGGGACAAGGAGGGTCCCCAGGATGTCACAATGGGTCGTGGGGACAAGGAGGGATCCCCAGGATGTCACAATGGGCCCTGGGGACAAAGAGAGGTCCCCTGAATGTCACAATCGGCCCTGGGGACAATAGCGGGTCCTGGGACGTCACAATGGGCCCCAGTGACAAGAGGGGGTCCCCAGGATGTCACAATGGGCCCTGGGAACAAACAGGGGTCCCCGGAATGTCACAATGGGCCCTGGGGACAAGGGGGTGCAGAGGATGTCACAATGGGCCCTGGGGACAATGGGGGGTCCTGGGACGTCACAATGGGCCCTGCGGACAAGGAGGGATCCCCAGGATGCCACAATGGGCCCTGGGGACAAAGGGGATGTCCACATGGTGCCACAATGGGCCCTGGGAGCAAGGGGGTCCCCAGGATGTCACAATGGGTCCTGGGGACAATGGGAGGTGCCCAAGATGTCACAATGGACCCTGAGGACAAGCAGGGGTCTCCATGGTGTCACAATGGGTCCCCAGTGACAAGGGGGGGTCCCCATGGTGTCACAATGTGCCCTGGGGACAAACGTGGTTCCCCTCAATATCAAAATGGGTCCTGGGGATAAAGTGGGCTCCTCGGATGTCACAATGGACACTGGGGACAACAGGAGGTCCTGGGACGTCACAATGGGCCCTGGGGACAAAGTTGGTCCCCACGATGTCTCAATGAGCCCCAGTGACAAAGGGGGGTCCCCAGGATGTCACAATGGGCCGTGGGGACAATGAGGGGTCCTGGGACATCACAATGGGTCCTGGGGACAAGGGGGGGACCCCTGAATGTCACAATGGGCCCTGGGGACAATGTGGGGTCCTGGGATGTCACAATGGGCCCCAGTGCCAAAGGGGGTCCCCTGAATGTCACAATGGGCCCTGGGGACAATGGGGGATCCTGGGACGTCACAATGGGCCCTGGGGACAAGGGGGGTGTCCCCTGAATGTCACAATGGGCCCTGGGGACAATGTGGGGTCCTGGGATGTCACAATGGGCCCCAGTGACAAAGGGGGTCCCCTGAATGTCACAATGGGCTCTAGAGACAATGGGGGGTCCTGGGAAGTCACAATGGGCCCTGGGGACAAGGGGGGTGTCCCCTGAATGTCACAATGGACCCTGGGGAGAAAGGGGGTCCCCAGGATGTCAAAATGGGCCTTGGGGACAAAGTGGGGTTCTTGGATATCACAATGTGACACAGTGCAAAGGGGGTCCCCATGGTGCCACAATGAACCCTGGGGACAAAGGGAGGTCCCTAGGATGTCACAATGGGCCCTTGGGACAATGGGGTTCCTGGGATGTCACAACGGGTCCCCAGTGACAAAGGGGGTCCCCAGGATGTCTCAATGGGCCCTGAGGACAATGGGAGGTCCCCTTGGTGTCACAAAGGGTCCCCAGTGACAAGGGAGGTCTCCACGGTGCCAGGATGGGTCCTGCGGACAAGGAGGTCCCCAGGATGTCACCATGGGCCCTGGGGACAAAGGGGGTCCCCAGGATGTCACAATGGGCCCTGGGGACAAAGAGACTCCCCAGGATGTCACAATGGGACCTGGGGACAAGGGGGTCCCCAGGAACTCACAATGGGCTCTGGGGACAATGGAGGTTCCCCAGGATGTTCACAATAGGCCCTGAGGACAAGGGGTGGTCCCCATGGTGTCACAATGGGTCCCCAGTGACAAGGGGGTCCCCAAGGTGTCACAATGGGCCCTGGGAACAACGGGGGGTCCTAAGACGTAACAATAGGCCCTAGGGACAAAGGGGGTCCCCACGGTGTTACAATGGTCCCGGGTGACAAAGGGGGATGCCCAGGATGTCACAATGGGCCCTGAGGCAAGGAGGGGTCCCCATGGTGTCACGGTGGGTCCTGGGGACAAGGGGGTCCCCAGGATGTAAGAATGAACCCTGGGGACAATGGGGGGTCCTGGGACGTCACAATGGGTCCTGGGGACAAAGGGTGTCTCCAGGATGTCACAATGGGCTCTGGGGACAATGCAGGGTCCTGGGACGTCACAATGGGTCCTTAGGACAAAGAGGGGACCCCAGGATGTCACAATGGGCCCTGGGGACAATGTGGGGTCCTGGGATGTCACAATGGGCCCCAGTGACAAAGGGGGTGCCCTGAATGTCACAATGGGCCCTGGGGACAATGGGGGGGTCTTGGGACGTCACAATGGGCCCTGGGGACAAGGAGGGATCGCCAGGATGTCACAATGGGCCCTGGGGACAATGGGGGGTCCTGGGACGTCACAATGGGCCCTGGGGACAAGAGGGGGTCCCCAGGATGTCACAATGGGCCCTGGGGACAAAGAGGTGTCCCCTGAATGTCACAATGGGCCCTGGGGACAAGGGGGTGCAGAGGATGTCACAATAGGCCCTGGGGACAATGGGGGGTCCTGGGACGTCACAATGGGCCCTGGGGACAAGGAGGGATCCCCAGGATGTCACAATGGGCCCTGGGGACAATGTGGGGTCCTGGGATGTCACAATGGGCCCCAGTGACAAAGGGGGTGCCCTGAATGTCGCAATGGGCCCTGGGGACAATGGGGGGGTCTTGGGACGCCACAATGGGCCCTGGGGACAAGGAGGGATCGCCAGGATGTCACAATGGGCCCTGGGGACAAAGAGGGGCCCTACAACGTCACAATCAGCCCTGGGTACATGGGGGGATCCCCTGAAAGTCACAATGAGCCTTGGGAGCAGAGGGGGCTCCCCAGGACGTCACAATGGGCCCTGGGAACAATGGGGGTCCCTTGAAGGTCACAATGGGCCCTGGGGACAATGGTGGGTCCCCTGAATGTCAAAATGGGCCCTGGGGACAAAGGGGGGTCCGCAGGATGTCACAATGGGCACTGGGGACAAAGGGGAGGTCCCCATGGTGTCACAATGGGCCCAAGTGACAAGGAGGGTCCCCACGGTGCCACGATGGGTCCTGGGGACAAGGGGGTCCCCCAGATGTCACAATGGGCCCTGGGGACAATGGGGTTGCCCAGGATGTCACAATGGACCCTGGGGACAAAGGGGGATCCCCAGGATGTCACAATGGGCCCTGGGGACCAGGGGGGTCCTGCGATGTCACAATGGGCCCTGGGGAGAAAGTGGGTCCCCTGGATGTCACAATGGGCTCTGGGGACAAGGAGGGTCCCCAGGATGTCACAATGACTCCTGCGGACAAGGGGGGTGTCGATGTTTTCACAATGGGCCCTGGGAACAAGGTGGGGTCCCCATAGTGTCACAATGGGTCCTGGGGACAAGTGGGGTCCCCAGGAAGTCACAATGGGTCCTGGGGACAATGTGGGGTCCTGGGATGTCACAATGGGCCCCAGTGACAAAGGGGTTCCCCATGGTGCCACAATGGTCCCTGGGGACAAAGGGGGTCCCCAGGATTTGACAACAGCACTGGGGACAAATGGGGGTCATGGGATGTCACAGTGGGCCCTGGGGACAAGGGAGGTCCCCATGGTGTCACAATAAGCCCTGGGGACAAAGTGGGGTGTTGGGATGTCACAATGGGCCCCAGTGACAAAAGGGGGTCCCCATGGTGCCACAATGGGCCGTGGGGACCAGGGGGGGTACTGCAATGTCACAATGGGCCCTGGGGAGAAAGGGGGTCCCCTGGATGTCACAATGGGCTCTGGGGACAAGGAGTGTCCCCAGGATGTCACAATGGGCCCTGGGGACAAACGGGGGTGTCGACGGTGTCAATATGGGTCCTGGGGACAAAGGGCGTCCCCAGAATGTCACAATATGCCCTGGGGACAAAGGGGGTCCCCAGGGTATCAGAATGGGCCCTGGGGACAAAGGGGGGTCCCCTGAATGTCACAATGGGCCCTGGGGACAATGGGGGTCCTGGGATGTCACAATGAGCCCTGCGGACAAGGGTGGTACCCACAGTGTCACAATGGGTCCTGGGGACAAGTGGGGTCCCCAGGATGTCACAATAGGTCCTGGGGACAATGTGGGGTCCTGGGATGTCACAATGGGCCCCAGTGACAAAGGGGGTCCCCTGAATGTCACAATGGGTCCTGGGTACAATGTGGGGTCCTGGGACGTCACAATGGGCCCTGGGGACAAGGAGGGATCCCCAGGATGTCACAATGGGCCCTGGGGACAATGGGGGGTCCTGGGACGTCACAATGGGCCCCAGTGACAAGGGGGGGCCCCCTGAATGTCACAATGGGCCCTGGGGACAAGGGCGTGCCGAGGATGTCACAATGGGCCCTGGGGACAATGGGGGGTCCTGGAATGTCACAATGGGCACTGGGGACTATGGGGGTCCCCAGGATGTCACAATGGGCCTTGGGGACAATAGGAGGTTCTGGGATGTCACAATGGGCCCTGGGGACAATGGGGGGTGCCCAGGATGTGAAAATGAGTCCTGAGGACATGGGGGGGTCCCCATGGTGTCACAATAGGCCCTGGGGACAATGGGGTCCCCTGAATGTCACAATGGGCCCTGGGAACAAAAGTGGTTGCCATGGTGCCACAAGGGGCCCTGGGGTCAAAGGCGGTCCCCATGGTGCTAAAATGGGCCCTGGGAGCAAGGGGGTGGCCAGGATGTCACAATGGGTCCTGGGGACAATGGGGGGTGCCCAGGATGTCACAATGGACCCTGAGGACATGGGGGGGTCCCCATGGTGTCACAATGGGTCCCCAGTGACACGGGGGGGTCCCCATGGTGCCACAATGAGCCCTGGGGACAAAGGGAGGTCCCTACAATGTCACAATGGGCCCTGGGGACTAATGAGGTCCCCACGGTGTCACAATGCGTCCTGGAGAAAAAGGGGGGTCCCCAGGATGTTACAATCTGCTCTTGGCACAATGGGGTTCCTGGGATGTCACAATGGGCCCTGGGGACAATGGGGGTCCCCACGGTGCCACGATGGGTCCTGGGGACAAGGGCGTCCCCCTAGATGTCACAATGGGCCCTGGGGACAATGGGGTTGCCCAGGATGTCACAATGGACCCTGGGGACAAAGGGGGGTGGGCAGGATGTCACAATGGGCACTGGGGACAAGAGGGGATTCCTAGGATGTCACAATAGGCCCTGGGGACTAATGTGGTCCCCACGGTGTCACAATATGTCCTGGAGACAAAGAGGGGTCCCCAGGATGTCACAATGGGCCCTTGGGACAATGGGGTTCCTGGGATGTCACAATGGGTCCCCAGTGACAAAGGGGGTCCCCAGGATGTCTCAATGGGCCCTGAGAACAATGGGAGGTCCCCATGGTGTCACAAAGGGTCCCCAGTGACAAGGGAGGTCCCCATTGTGCCACGATGGGTCCTGGGGACAAGGAGGTCCCCAGGATGCCACAATGGGCCCTGGGGACAAAGAGGCTCCCCAGGATGTCACAATGGGACCTGGGGACAAGGGGGTCCCCAGGACTCACAGTGGGCTCTGGGGACAATGGAGGTTCCCCAGGATGTTCACAATAGGCCCTGAGGACAAGGGGTGGTCCCCATGGTGTCACAATGGGTCCCCAGTGACAAGGGGGGTCCCCAAGTGTCACAATGGGCCCTGGGGACAATGGGGGTCCCGGGACGGAATAATAGGCCCTGGGGACAAAGGGGGGGTCCCACAGTGTCACAATGGGCCCTGGGGACAAAGGGGGTCCCCACGGTGTTACAATGGTCCAGGGGGAAAAAGGGGGATGCCCAGGATGTCACAATGGGCCCTGAGGACAAGGGGGGCTCCCCAGGGTGTCGGAATGGGTCCCCAGTGACAAGGAGGGTCCCCATGGTGTCACGATGGGTCCTGGGGACAAGGGGGTCCCCAGGATGTCACAATGGGCCCTGGGGACAATGGGGGGTCCTGGGACGTCACAATGGGCCCTGGGGACAAGAGGGGGTCCCCAGGATGTCACAATGGGCCCTGGGGACAAAGAGGGGTCCCCTGAATGTCACAATGGGCCCTGGGGACAAAGGGGGGTCCGCAGGATGTCACAATGGGCACTGGGGACAAAGGGGAGGTCCCCATGGTGTCACAATGGGCCCAAGTGACAAGGAGGGTCCCCACGGTGCCACGATGGGTCCTGGGGACAAGGGGGTCCCCCAGATGTCACAATGGGCCCTGGGGACAATGGGGTTGCCCAGGATGTCACAATGGACCCTGGGGACAAAGGGGGATCCCCAGGATGTCACAATGGGCCCTGGGGACCAGGGGGGTCCTGCGATGTCACAATGGGCCCTGGGGAGAAAGTGGGTCCCCTGGATGTCACAATGGGCTCTGGGGACAAGGAGGGTCCCCAGGATGTCACAATGGGCCCTGGGTACAAAGAGGGGTCTCTAAAGTGTCACAATGGGCCCTGGGGACACAGAGGGGCCCTAGGACGTCACAATCAGCCCTGGTGACAAGGGGGGGGTCCCCTGAAAGTCACAATGAGCCCTGGGAACAGAGGGGGTCCTCAGGTCGTCACAATGGGCCCTAGGAACAAAGGCGGTCCCTTGAAGGTCACAATGGGCCCTGGGGACAATGGTGGGTGTCCTGAATGTCAAAATGGGCCCTGGGGACAAAGGGGGGGTCCGCAGGATGTCACAATGGGCACTGGGGACAAAGGGGGAGTCCCCATGATGTCACAATGGGCCCAAGTGACAAGGAGGGCACCCACGGTGCCACGATGGGTCCTGGGGACAAGGGGGTCCCCCAGATGTCACAATGGGCCCTCGGGACATTGGGGTTGCCCAGGATGTCACAATGGGCCCTGGGGACAATGGTGGGTCCCCTGAATGTCAAAATGGGCCCTGGGGACAAAGGGGGGTAGCAGGATGTCACAATGGGTACTGGGTACAAAGGGGGCGTCCCCATGGTGTCACAATGGGCCCTGGGGACAAAGGGGGATCCCCAGGATGTCACAATGGGCCCTGGGGACAATGGGAGTCCCCAAGGTGTCAGAACGAGCCCTGGGGACAAAGTGGAATCCTGGGATGTCACAATGGCCCCCAGTGACAAAAGGGGTTCCCCATGGTGCCACAATGGGCCCTGGGCACAAAGGGGGTCCCCAGGATTTCACAATAGCACTGGGGACAAAGGGGGGTCACGGGATGTCACAATGGGCCCTGGGGACAAGGGAGGTCCCCATGGTGTCACAATAAGCCCTGGGGACAAAGTGTGGTCCTGGGATGTCACAATGGGCCCCAGTGACAAAGGGGGTCCCCATGGTGCCACAATGGGCCGTGGGGACAAAAGGGGTCCGCAGGATGTCACAATGGGCCCTGGGGACCAGGGGGGGTCCTGCGATGTCACAATGGGCCCTGGGGACAAAGGGGGTCCCCTGGATGTCACAATGGGCTCTGGGGACAAGGGTGGTACCCACGGTGTCACAATGGGCCCTGGGAACAAGGCGGGGTGCCCATAGTGTCACAATGGGTCCTGGGGACAAGTGGGGTCCCCAGGATGTCACAATGGGCCCTGAGGACAATGTGGGGTCCTGGGATGTCACAATGGGCCCCAGTGACAAAGGGGGTGCCCTGAATGTCACAATGGGTCCTGAAGACAATGGGGGGTCCTGGGACGTCACAATGGGCCCTGGGGACAAGGAGGGATCCCCAGGATGTCACAATGGGCCCTGGGGACAAGGGGGGGTCCCCAGGATGTCACAATGTGCCCTGGGTACAAAGAGGCGTCCCCTGAATGTCGCAATGGGCCCTGGGGACAAGGGGGGGTCCTGGGATGTCACAATGGGCCCTGGGGCCAAACAGGGATCCCCAGGATGTCACAATGGGCCCTGGGGACAATGGGGGGTCCTGGGACATCACAATGGGCCCCAGTAATAAGGGGGTATCCCCAGGATGTCATAATGGGCCCTGGGGACCAGGCGGGTCCTTCGATGTCACAATGGGCCCTGGGGACAAAGGGGGTCCCCTGGATGTCACAATGGGCCCTGGGGACAAAGGGGGGTCCTGGGATGTCTCAATGAGCCCTGCGGACAAGGGTGGTGCCCACGGTGTCACAATGGGCCCTGGGAACAAGGGGGGGACCCCATAGTGTCACAATGGGTCCTGGAAAAAATGGGGGGTCCTGGGACGTCACAATGGGCCCTGGGGACAAGGAGGGATCCCCAGGATGTCACAATGGGCCCTGGGGACAAAGAGGCGTCCCCGGAATGTCACAATGGGCCCTGGGGACAAAGAGGAGTCCCCTGAATGTCACAATGGACCCTGGGGACAATGGGGGATCCTGGGACGTCACAATGGGCCCCAGTGACAAGGGGGGGTCCCCAGGATGTCACAATGTGCCCTGGGGACAAAGAGGCGTCCCCGGAATGTCACAATGGGCCCTGGGGACAAGGGGGTGCCCTGAATGTCGCAATGGGCCCTGGGGACAATGGGGGGTCCTAAGACGTCACAATGGGCCCTGGGGACAAGGAGGGATCCTGGGACGTCACAATGGGCCCCAGTGACAAGGGGGGGTCCCCAGGATGTCACAATGGGCCCTGGGGACAAAGAGGGGTCCCCTGAATGTCACAATGGGCCCTGGGGACAAGGGGGTGCAGTGGATGTTACAATGGGCCCTGGGGACAATGGGGGGTGTCCAGGATGTGAGAATGAGTCCTGAGGACAAGGGGGGGTCCCCATGGTGTCACAATGGGTCCCCAGTGACAAGGAGGGGTCCCCATGGTGTCACAATAGGCCCTGGGGACAAAGTGGGGTCCAAGAATGTCACAATGGGCCCTGGAAACAAAAGGGGTTGCCATGGTGCCACAATGGGCCCTGGGGTCAAAGGGGGGTCCTGGGATGTCACAATGGGCCCTGGGGACAAAGGGGGTGTCCCCATGGTGCCACAACGGGCCCTGGGAGCAAGGGGGTGGCCAGGATGTCACAATGGGTCCTGGGGAAAATGGGGGGTGCCCAGGATGTCACAATGGACCCTGAGGACAAGCGGGGGTCTCCATGGTGTCACAATGGGCCCCAGTGACAAAGGGGCTCCCCTGAATGTCACAGTAGGTCCTGGGGACAATGGGGGGTCCTGGGACGTCACAATGGGCCCTGGGGACAAGGAGGGATCCCCAGGATGTCACAATGGGCCCTGGGGACAATGGGGGGTCCTGGGACGTCACAATGGGCCCTGGGAAGAAGGGGGGGTCCCCAGGATGTCACAATGGGCCCTGGGGACAAGGGGGTGCCGAGGATGTCACAATGGGCTCTGGGGACAATGGGGGGTCCTGGGCTGTCACAATGGACCCTGAGGACAAGGGGGGTCCCCAGGATGTCACAATGGGCCCTGGGGACAAAGGGGGTCCCCACGGTATCAGAATGGGCCCTGGGGACAAGGGGGGTCCCCTGAATGTCACAATGGGCCCTGGGGACAATGGGGGGTCCTGGGATGTCACAATGAGCCCTGCAGACAAGGGTGGTACCCACAGTGTCACTATGGGCCCTGGGCACAAGGGGGGGTCCCCATAGTGTCACAATGGACCCTGGGGACAAGGGGGTGCCGAGGATGTCACAATGGGCCCTGGGGACAATGGGGGGTCCTGGGACCGCACAATGGGCCCTGAGGACAATGGTGGGTCCCCTGAATGTCAAAATGGGCCCTGGGGACAAAGGGGGGTCCGCAGGATGTCACAATGGGCACTGGGGACAAAGGGGGGGTCCCCAGGATGTCACAATGGGCCCTGGGGACAATGTGGGGTCCTGGGATTTCACAATGGGCCCCAGTGACAAAGGGGGTCCCCTGAATGTCACAATGGGTCCTGGGTACAATGGGGGGTCCTGGGACGTCACAATGGGCCCTGGGGACAAGGGGGGGTCCCCAGGATGTCACAATGGGCCCTGGGGACAAAGAGGGGTCCCCTGAATGTCACAATGGGCCCTGGGGACAGGGGGGTGCAGTGGATGTCACAATGGGCCCTGGGGACAATGGGGGGTCCTAAGACGTCACAATGAACCCTGGGGACAACGGGGGGTCCTGGGACGTCACAATGGGCCCCAGTGACAAGGGGCGGTCCCCAGGATGTCACAATGGGCCCTGGGGACAAAGAGGAGTCCCCTGAATGTCACAATGGGCCCTGGGGAGAAAGGGGGTCCCCAGGATGTCACAATGGGCCCTGGGGACAATAGGAGGTTCTGGGATGTCACAATGGGCCCTTGGGGTTTAGAAGTCACGTCTAAGAGTGCAGCGTTTGGGGTGCAGGGGCTTGGGGGGAAATTTAAGGTTGCAGAGTGTGGGGTGCACAGGACTGGGGCACAGGATTTGGGGGTGCGGGGTTTCAGGGTTCAGGATTTGGAGGTGTGGAGTTTTGGGGTGCAGGGGTTGGGAGTGCAGGGTGGTGGGGGTGAGAGATTTGGGTGCAGGATTTGGGGGTGCAGAGTCTTGGGAGGCAAGGATCCGGGTCTTCAGGATTTGGGGGTTCAGTGTTTAGGGCAGCACAATCTTGGGGTGCAGGGGTTTGCAGTGAAAGGTTTGGTAGGCAGGATTTGGGGTGCAGGATTCTGGGGTGCTGGGTTTGGGGTACAGGATTTGGTGTTGCAGGGATGGGGTTGAAGGGCTTGGGTTTCCAGGCCTTTGAGGTGCAGGATTTGGAGGTGCAGGGTTTGGGAGGGAATTCTTTGGGGTGCAGGGTTTGGGGGCAGGTTTAGGGGTGGAGGGTATAGGACGGAAAGATTTGGGAATGCAGGGTTTGGGGTGCAGGTTTCGGGGTTCAGGAAGGTAGGGAGGGCAGGATTAGGGGGTGCAAGGTTTCAGTTGTAGGGTTTAGGGGTGCAGAGTTTGGTAGGGCCGAATTTGGGGGTGCAGGATCTGGGGTACAGGGTTTGGGAAGTCAGGATCGGGGGTGGAGGATTTGGGGGTGCAGGATTGAGGGGCAGGGTTTTGGTGCAGGGCTTGGGGTCAGGATCTGGGGTGCAGGTTTGGGAAGAGTATTTTGGGGTGCAGGATCTTGGGTGCCGTGTCTGCGGGGCAGGTTTGGGGTGATCACTGCTGATCCGCACACACTCTCTCTCTCTGTCCCCATTGTCCCCAATGCCCCCTTACCTGTCTCACCTCCCTCTCCAGCTCCGCTCCCACCCCCCCAATCCCCCTCAGCGGGGCCAGCCCGGGGTGCAGCTCCTGCAACGGCTCCTCCTCTGCATTCATTAACAATTAACACCCTCAGCAGCGCTAATTAACACCCCCCCCACCCCCCCATATCCCCGCTGCCCACTAATTACCCCCTAATTCGCGCTAATCACCCCTAATTCCCCCTCATTACTCACCCAGCAGCCCCTCGATGTCCGCAGCCGCCATCTTGCCCCGCCGGGAGGGCCACAAACCACCTCAAAATTGACCCAAAATAGCGCTTTTTCAACCCAAAACCCTCCCGCTGAGGCTCCCCGAGCTGTGTCCCCAAAGCCCCCGCTGTTGTCACCTCGGGAAAAGCGCGAAAAAAGCGGCCCCGGGGGTCCCCGCGCTTCGCTTCGCGCTCTGAGGGAAAGCGCGGGAAAACGAGCGGAGACGGAAAGAGCCGAGCGGAGCCGAATGGGCCCGAGCGGAGCCGAGCGGCGCCCGAGCGGAGCCGAG
This sequence comes from Patagioenas fasciata, assembly GCF_037038585.1. Classification (NCBI taxonomy): domain Eukaryota; kingdom Metazoa; phylum Chordata; class Aves; order Columbiformes; family Columbidae; genus Patagioenas; species Patagioenas fasciata. The sequence goes on along the minus strand of NC_092550.1, from coordinate 2,466,998 downwards.
CGGCGCCCGAGCGGAGCCGAGCGGCGCCCGAGCGGAGCCGAGCGGCGCCCGAGTCCCTGCCGGGGCCGAACGCACCCGAAGGGACCCGAAGTCTTCCCGAAGGGGTCCGAGTGGAGCCGAACGCACCCGAACGCACCCGAAGGGGCCGAACGCACCCGAAGGGACCCGAAGTCTTCCCGAAGGGGTCCGAGTGGAGCCGAACGCGCCCGAAGGGACCCGAACCCACCCGAAGGGGCCCGAGTGGAGCCGAACACACCCGAAGGGACCCGAACCCACCCGAAGGGACCCGAACCCACCCGAAGGGACCCGAACCCACCCGAAGGGACCCGAACGCACCCGAAGGGGTCCGAGTGGAGCCGAACGCACCCGAAGGGAGCCGAACGCACCCGAAGGGACCCGAAGTCTCCCCGAAGGGGCCCGAAGTCTCCCCGAAGGGGCCCGAACCCACCCGAAAGTGCCCCAAAAGGCGCCAAACTCCCAAATCCCCCCCTTTTTACCCCAAAACCCGTGTTCCGCTCCCCCCCCGGCCCCTCCTCTTCCTCCCCCCGCCCCCTTTCTTCCCCTTTTCCCGCCTCACGATCGTTTCCCGCCGCGGCGGTGGCTGCGAGCGAGGCCACGCCCCCTTCCTCAGGCGGCGGCCAATGGGAAGCGGGGGGGGGTGCGTGGCCACGCCCACTGTGCGTGGCGTGCGCGGAGGCGGCTCCGAGAGGAGCCGAAGATACACGAAGGGAGCCGAAGGGACCCGAGGGGACCCGAAGGGACCCGAACGCACCCGAAGGGACCTGAACGCACCCGAAGGGACCCGAGTGGGGCCCGAACGCACCCGAGGGGACCCGAAGGCACCCGAAGGGACCCGAACGCACCCGAAGGGACCCGAACGCATCCGAAGGGACCCGAGTGGGACCCGAACACACCCGAAGGGACCCGAAGGGACCCGAGTGGGGCCCGCACTCACCCGAAGGGACCCGAAGGGACCCGAACACACTTAGGGGGCTCCATGAGTCACTTATGGGTCACTATGGGGCACTCCTGGGTCCCTAAGGGGGAAATTATGGGGGTCTATGGGGAGTTCAGGAGGGACCCAGGAGTACCCCAAGGGACCCAGGAGTGCCCCAAAGGACCCAGGAGTTCAGGAGGGACCCAGGAGTGCCCCAAAGGACCCAGGAGTTCAGGAGGGACCCAGGAGTGCCCCAAAGGACCCAGGAGTACCCAAATGTGTTGTGTTTTGTTTTTTCTCTCTTGTTTATGTCCTCTTTTACCTGAAATGGGACAATGGGGGCAATGGGGGGCAATGGGGTCAATGGGGGGCAATGGGGTCAGTGGGGGGCAATGGGGTCAGTGGGGGGCAATGGGGTCAGTGGGGGGCAATGGGGGACAATGGGGGCAGTGGGTACAATGGGGGCAATGGGGGCAATGGGGGGCAATGGGGGGCAATGGGGGCAGTGGGGGGCAATGGGACAATGGGGGGCAATGGGAGTCAATGCGGTCAATGGGTCAATGGGGTCAATGGGGGCAATGGGAGTCAATGGGAGTCAATGGGGGGCAATGGGGATCAATGGGTCAACGGGGTCAATGGGGGTCAATGGGAGTCAATGGGTCAATGGGGGCAATGGGGGCAATGGGGATCAATGGGGGGCAATGGGGATCAATGGTGATCAATGGGGGGCAATGGGAGTCAATGGGGGGTCAATGGGGGGTCAATGAAGTCAATGACTCAATGGGGGTCAATGGGGATCAATGGGTCAATGGGGTCAGTGGGGTCAATGGGTCAATGGGAGTCAATGGGGTCAATGGGGGTCAATGGGGATCAATGGGGATCAATGGGTCAATGGGAGTCAATGGGGTCAATGGGTCAATGGGGTCAATGGGGATCAATGGGTCAATGGGGTCAATGGGTCAATGGGGATCAATGGGGGGCAATGGGGATCAATGGGTCAATGGGGTCAATGGGTCAATGGGGGTCAATCGGTCAATGGGGATCAATGGGGGTCAATGGGGTCAGTCAATGGGGTCAATGGGGTCAATGGGTCCCAGGGTCGCATTCCCGCTGTCCCTGTCCCCGCTGTCCCAGGGCTCAGTGCTCACTCCTCATTGGTTCCTGGCCTTTTGCATTCATTAATATTTGGTTAATTATTCGTTAAGGTTTTCTTGCCATAGTTGAGCCCAGCAGGAACCCCCGGGGTCCTAAAACCCTCCCTCTCTATGGGTCCCTATGGGGCTCTATGGGTCCCTATGGAGCTCTATGGGTCCCTATGGGTCCCTATGGAGCTCTCTAGGTCCCTATGGGGTTCCATGGGGCTCTGTGGTTTCCTATGGGCCTCTATGGGGCTCTATGGGTCCCTATGGGTCCTTATGGGTCTTAAAGGGTCTCTATGGGGCTCCTTGGGTCTCTATGGGTCCCTATGGGTCTCTACAGGCTCTATGGGTCCCTATGGGGCTCCTTGATGCTCTATGGGTCTCTATGGAACCCCCAGGGTCCTAAAACCCTCCCTCTCTATGGGTCCCTTTGGGTCTCTATGGGTCCCTATGGGTCTCTATGGGGTTCCATGGGGCTCTGTGGCTCCCTATGGGCCTCTATGGTCTCTATGGGTCCCTATGGGGTCCTACGGAGCTCTATGGGTCCCTATGGGTCTCTACAGGCTCTACGGTCCCTATGGGTCTCTATGGGGTTCCATGGGGCTCTGTGGCTCCCTATGGGCCTCTATGGTCTCTATGGGTCCCTATGGGGTCCTACGGAGCTCTATGGGTCCCTATGGGTCTCTACAGGCTCTACGGTCCCTATGGGTCTCTATGGGGTTCCATGGGGCTCTGTGGCTCCCTATGGGCCTCTATGGTCTCTATGGGTCCCTATGGGTCTCTACAGGCTCTACGGTCCCTATGGGTCCCTATGGGTCTCTATGGTCTCTATGGGTCCCTATGGGTGTCTATGGGTCTCTATGGGTCCCTATGGGGTTCCATCGGGCTCTGCGGCTCCCTATGGGCCTCTATGGTCTCTATGGGTCCCTCTGGGGTCCTATGGAGCTCTATGGGTCCCTATGGGTCTCTACAGGCTCTACGGTCCCTATGGGTCTCTATGGGGTTCCATGGGGCTCTGTGGCTCCCTATGGGCCTCTATGGTCTCTATGGGTCCCTCTGGGGTCCTATGGAGCTCTATGGGTCCCTATGGGTCTCTACAGGCTCTACGGTCCCTATGGGTCTCTATGGTCTCTATGGGTCCCTATGGGGTTCCATGGGGCTCTGTGGCTCCCTATGGGCCTCTATGGTCTCTATGGGTCCCTATGGGGTCCTATGGAGCTCTATGGGTCCCTATGGGTCTCTACAGGCTCTACGGTCCCTATGGGTCCCTATGGGTCTCTATGGGTCCCTATGGGTCCCTATGGGGTTCCATGGGGCTCTGCGGCTCCCTATGGGCCTCTATGGGTCCCTATGGGGTCCTATGGAGCTCTATGGGTCTCTATGGGTCCCTATGGGTCTCTACAGGCTCTACAGTCCCTATGGGTCTCTATGGGGTTCCATGGGGCTCTGTGGCTCCCTATGGGCCTCTATGGTCTCTATGGGTCCCTATGGGGTCCTATGGAGGTGGGTGCTTTTTTCCAACCAAAGTGATTAATGAGTTTTTAGGGTTTATCCCAAATGATGGGAACCCCCGGTTCCTTCCTTCCTTCCTTCCTTCCTTCCTTACTTCCTTCCCTCCTTCCTTCCCTCCTTCCTTCCTTCCTTGCCCTCTCATAACCGCACGCGAGCCCCGATGCTGAGGGCCCTTGAGCTCCTCCTCGCCTTTGAAAACAACATGGACGACCTTACCTTGTTGATGATGGGGATCTTCTGGAGCAGGCCAGGGATCCTCTGGAGATCCTCGCAACGTGGTGCTTTCCTTTGAGCCCACGACTTCTCTGCCTGGGGCCTCTTCCCATTGGACGCTCTTGGAGGAGCCACTGAGTTTTTGGAGCTCGCCACCTCTTTTGGATGAAGCTGGAGCAGCTGGGGATGGGCCTGGGATGCTGGGCAGGAAGAGCCAGGGCCGGTGCTGGACCCTCCCCAGCCCATTTCTCTCTGTTCGCTCCTCCAGAATCCTCGGAATCTGATGGCGAAGATGACGAAGATGACGAAGATGACGAAGATGATGAAGATGATGAAGATGACGAGCGTGTCCCCACGCGGGAAGACATCAAGAAGCTGATGGAAAGCAAGAAGAAGCAGCAGTCGCTCCAGGAGAGCTTTGGATACCCCAGACCACCCCTTGTGCTTCGGATGCCCACACCACCCCTTGTGTTTTGGATACCCCAGACCACCCCTTTGGGGAAGACCCTCCGTATGCTGAGGTGTTGCGTCTCCTTCCTCTTCATCCTCTAAAAGGTGTTTGGTAAAGAGCAGAGCTGGAAGCGGGGGTTCCCATCATTTGGGATAAACCCTAAAAACTCATTTTGGTTGGAAAAGACCCTCGAGATCATGGAGGCCAAGCATAACCCACCCCTGGCACTGACCCATATCCCTGAGGACGTTGTTTTGTGACACCATGGGGACCCCGCCTTGTCCCCAGAGCCCATTGTGACATCCTGGGGACCCCCTTTGTCCCCAGGGCCCATTGGACGTCCCATGACTCCCCCTTGTCCCCAGGGCCCATTGTGACATCCCAGGACCCCGCTTTCTCCCCTGGGCGCATTGTGACTTCCTAGGACCCCCCATTGTCCCCAGGGATCATTGGGACACCGTGGGGACCCCCTTTGTCCCCAGGGCCCATTGTGATATTCGGGGGACCCCCTTGTCCCCAGGGCCCATTGTGACATCCCAGGACCCCCCATTGTCCCCAGAGCCCATTGTGACATCCTAGGGACCCCCTTTGTCCCCAGGGCCCATTTTCGCACCATGGGGACCCCCTTTGTTACTGGGTCCCATTGTGACATTCCAGGACCTTACTTTGTCCCCAGGGCCCATTGTGACACCATCGGGACCCCCATTTGTCCCCAGGGCCCATTGTGACATTCAGAGGACCCCTCTTTGTCCCCAGGGCCCATTGTGAATTCCCAGGGCCCCATGTTGTCCCCAGGGCCCATTGTGACATCCTGGGGACCCCCTTTGTCCCTGTCGAGGGTTAAGATTCCTAACCCCAACTCCTAACCCCAACTCCTAACCCAGACCATAACGCTAATCCTAATCCTAAACCTAAGCCTAATTCCTAACCCTAAACCCAATCCTAACCCAATCCCTTAACCCTAACCCAATCTCTTAACCCTTATCCCAATCCCTTAACCCTAACCCAAACTCCTAACTCTAAGCCTAAGCCCAACCCAGACGCCTAAGCCCAACCCAGACGCCTAAGCCCAACCCAGACGCCTAAGCCAAACTCCTAACACTAAGCCTAACCCTAACGGAAACTCCTAACCCAAACTCCTAGCCTTAAGACTAACCCTAAATCCTAACTCAAACTCCTAACCCTAAGTCTAAGCCTAAACCAAACTCCTAAGCTTAAGACTAAGCCTAACCCAAACTCCTAAGCCTAACCCTAACCCAAACTCCAAAACCTAAGCCTAAGCCTAACCCAAACTCCTAACCCTATGCCAACCTTAACCATATTCCTACCCTTTCCCCCTAAACCTGAAGTCTTACTGCTTACACAAACACTATTCCCTAACCCCTAACCTTAATCCTTACTCCTAACATTAACCCTAATACTAACCCTTATCACTAACCACATCCCTACCCATAAACCCTAAACCTAATCCTAATCAAACCCTAATAATAACCCTAACCCTACCCCTAACACCTATCCCTTCATCTAAACTTCTAATATTAGTCCAATCACTTACTGTAATCCTAAAGCAAGGCAGGAGACCTCTCACACACACAAAAGGAAACCCACACTAACGTGGGAGCATGGAGCACCAGGGCAAAAAATGATCATCCATGTTTCTCCTAAATCAGAGCCTGCTGGCTACTGCAAGGTCAACTATTGCAAGAAAACGTTCACAAATAATAAACCAAATACTAACAAACGCAAAAGGCCAGCAACCAATGAACACTGAACACTTACCCCTGCGATTCCCCTCAGGCTCAGGAACAGGATTACACCAAGAGGCTTGATCAGCATGGACTGCAGGAACCAAACAGGGAGTCAAACACGGGTGGGAGCTTCCATGGCACGTTGTGATCTCCTGCTTCCTCAGTCACCTGCTGTGATGGGAGAGGGTGAGATAATGACACGAGACACATACAGAGGTGTGTGTTCCCACAGCTAGAAACAGAGCACGGGTGACCTTTTTGCTGAGACCTAGCAGGTTTTCAGGCAAATTGAACGTTCATGACTTGTCTGTGTAATACCACCAAGGCACAAAAAGCTTTTGGAAAGCCTCTGAGAGGATCTTGGGTACAATCACACATGAATAACCTATTAAAACACGAGTGTTTATTCGCTCAAGCAGACAGACAGTGACAACTCACCTCTGGGACAGCCCAAGGCTCCTAACCAGGACCCAGCTGAGAAGCTCGATCAACTCTGCCAAGGCCATGTCCTGGAGTCAAGCACAGATCAGAGAGGTTTCCAGGCTCACCGAGCAACACTCCTGCATTCCAGGTAAAAGAGGACATAGACAAGAGAGAAGAAACAAAACACAACACAACATATTTAGGACAACAGTGCCCATATCTTGCAGAAAAATAGCCGTATTTGGGGAAAAAACTGGCAAAATGACAAAATATTCCAAATATTTGGGGGCTAAATTGGTCAACACAGGCAAAACAATCTGAGTATTTGGGCAAAAAGTGGCCCAAAGAGGCAAAAACATCCACACTTGGGTGCAAAGCTGTCGGCAAACATGAAAACATCCCATATTTGGGATCACAGTGCCCATATCAGGGGAAAAAATGGGCAAAAGCACCTGAGTATATCGGGTCAAGAGAGGCAGAAAAAACCAAAGCACCACTAGATTTGAGCAAAACTGGCCAAAAAGGGGTATAACATCCCCAGATTCAGGGTGAAACTGGACCAAAGAGTCGAAGTATGCCCAGATTTGGGTAAAAAAATGGCCAAAAATGGCCCAAACACCCCCAGATTTGGGTATAAACAAAACTGGAAAACCAAAGAACTCCCAGATATAGGCAGAAACGATCCCAAAGGGCACAAATGTGCCCAGGTTTAGCTCTAAAGTGGCCCAAAGTGCCAAGGCAATCCCAGCTTTGATTTGCAACGGGCCCAAAGGCTCAAAGCGCGCCCTGGGATGGGGCCGTGTGGCACGAGGCTGGGGGGCAGGGAGGGCCCCACAGGGACTCAGTGCTGGTTTCTGCCCTGTGCCAGCACTCCCAGCCCCTGCTTGCCCAGAACCTGCCCCTGAAGCAGCCGCAGCCCCTCTCCCCTCCCTGCGGGTGTCTGCCCCCTGCCCACACCCTGGTGCTGCCTGGCTCGCCCTGCCCGGCCCAGCCCGGCTGCTCTCCCGGCCCCAGCCCCAGCCCTGGCCCCACTGCTGCCCTGCTGAGCTGCTCGGGGCTGGGTGCTGCCCCTGCTCGCCCACCTGCTCCCTGCGCTCGGCTGGAGCAGCCTGGGCGTCCCGGGCTGGCAGGGACACCAGGAGGAGGAACAGGGTGAGGACCATGGCCCCCACGCTCGCCCCATGATGCTGCTGCTGCCAAGACACAGCACAGCACGTCACCGAGGGGCTCTGACCTCACAGTCACATTGGAATCACCACATCTGCACACTGCTGCATGGCCTTGTGCTACACCAGCATGGAAGGAACACAAGTGGAGAAGGGGGCACCTATTTTGGGAGGCAGCTCTGCCTGTGGGAGTGCACAGGCTCTCACTTCTTGCTTCCCAGAAATCAATCAATCAATCAATCCCAAAAGCTACATATTAATAGTAAATTTAAATAAAAAAAGCCAACTTCAAGGGTCTTTACTTGTAGCTATATTTGTCAGGCAGCTCTCTGGGAAGAAACCAGCTTTTCCTGCTAGTTTGACCACAGCTTCAATGCCTTTAAAGCCACCACTTCTGAGCTCTGCTGCTCCAACACAGCCTCACAGCCCAGCAAAATCATAGTGCAGGCAGAAAGCTTCACCATACAGAGATGGAGACAGTCAGGAATACGTTCCTCTCAAAAGCAGACACTGCAAGCCACTCTTCCTCTTGCTTACCAAATTCAGACAGCGTTAGAAAACAACAACAACAAGGAAGCGAGATTCTTCTTTTATGCACCCCATTGTATGGACCATTCAACATCAAGTCCAACCGAAGTCTGAACCTCCGAATGAGAAATGCCATCTTCAAATTTCTAGGAAAATGAAGGGCTTTGAAGTGGCAAGACCATAAAATGTTCATTAAAGCAGTGCCATGCAAGTCCGCACCCCTGATCACAGACCACCTGCCCTGGTACCAAAGGCAGTGATGTTCTCAGCTGACATCTGGAAAGCAGCACAAAGTCTCATGTTCTCCAGTGCCAAGCATGTAGTTTGGAACTGAAACAGGGCAGTAAACCATCTCCAGTCAGTCTGTTTTCATTCGAGTACATCAGGACAAGTTCAGTTCACGTTCACCAGGAATCACAGCAGGTCCCACCCGTCCCTGCAGACCCCAACACCGCTCCTGTGCAGGGTCCCCAGGAGCAGTAAGCACAGAACAAGAAACCTCCCTTCCAAAGAAGGCCCACAGCTGCTCTTCCAACGAGCTGCATAAGCAGCAGCTGAGAACAACCTCTGCTGTAGCTGCACCAGGCTCTGCTGTCTGCAGAAGGAGAGCAGCTCCTAAATGATCCCCAGCCCTACAGACACAGCCCAGGGCAGTGATGAGGAACCACCAGAGTGCAGGGACACCTGGCCATTCAGTTGAAGCTGCTGGGGAGAAGGACAGAGGACTAGCAAGAGACAAATCAGACAAGAGAGAAGACAGAGGAGCTGAGAGAGAAAGAAACACACAGGGAAAAGGACGGAGAGATGAAGGCAAAAAGGCACAATGAGCTGGGATGAGACAGGGAGGAAGAACCAGCAGGGCTGATGAGCAGGACAGAGGGATGGGGAGGGGGGAGGAGGAGAAGCAGGAAGGGGCTGGAGAAAGACAGGGAGGGGGATGCACAGATGGAGAGACAAAAAGAAAGACAGGGAACAGAACAAAGGGAGTGAGAAATAAAGCAAAGTTGGGATCCAAATGAAGAGACTGGAAAGGGGAAACATGCAGCAAGGAGCTGGAGAAAGAGGAAAAGAGGGCTGAGCAGCAGGAAAGAGGAAGAGAAGACAAAGAAAAGGCAGAGCCAGCTGGACAGGGGTGATATAGTGAGAAGGGATGGCACTGGGAACAGGGATGGGAGACAGAAAGAAAACCAGGACAGAAAGACATCAAAAGGAAGAGGGGCAGTAATCTGGACAGAGCTGGAGAAAGAAGCAGCCGGGAAAGGGAAGACAGGCAGAAGACAGAAGGGGAGCAGGAGAGAGAAAGAACAACAAGGGTTGGGGGCAGGACAGAGATTGGGGAAAAAATCCTGGGGCGGGCAGCAAGATGGAGAGGGAGTAAAAAAGAAGAGGGGCAGGAATAGGTGCAGGGAGCAGGACAGAGGGATACAGTGAGAAATGATGGGGCAGGGAGCAGGACACAGCAACAGAGCAGAATGTGACAAAGAGAAACCAGGGATGATGAGAAGCACAGAGCAGCGGAGACAGAGAGGGAGATACGAGAAACCCTGCACAGAGGTGCAGACGGGTGGAGGAAACGGTGAGGAAGAAGCAGAGAGGGGCAGAGAGAGAAGAGATGAAGAGGGAGAAGGACACGGTAGGAAAGAGGAGGGAGCAGGGAGGGACTGGAGCACAAAACAGGACGAAATGAGCCCAGGGGCCCAGGACTCACCACAGTTCCTGCTCTCTGCACTGCCAGGCAAGCTGTGGAGTTCAGGCCCTTCTGTCTGCCTGTCTTTCCCTCCCCTCCTATTCTGTAGCTCCAGCCGTTTGTCCATCCCGCACCTAAGAGAACACATGGGTGTCTGACAGCTCTCACAGCACGAGGCTCCCCAGACGCACCCCCCCCCACACACACACTATACGGCCGGACAGTGATTTTCCCCACTTACACAGACCCTGCGGTGCACGTTTGTGATCTGCTCTGCTGAGGCTGCTCACAGGGACTCTTCCTCACCCAGAGGGGCAGCTGTCTCTGGTGCAGCTGCAGCAGCAGCTGTGGGGATCCCCTGCACTTCACCCTCCAGCTGCTTCCCCTTCTCCTGCTCTCTCCAGCTCCAGCCCCAGCCCCAGCTGCTCCTCTCCAGCAAGTGCCCCCTGCCCCCTCCCCCGCCCAGGAGAACAAGGCCAGAGCAGCCCACACACACCTGGGCCAGAGGCAGCAAGACATCTCCAGGGCCCCAGAGGGAGGAAAAAGGGCCCCAGGGCTGGGCCGGGCGCTGCTCGGCCTCGGGCAGCTCCACGGGCGCCATGGCAAAGCTCACGCTGGCCGCCTGCAGAGCAACCGCCTGCTCAGCCTGGGCTGCGCCACCATTGGTCGGGAGGGCTGTCAGTCTCCTCCCCTGAGCTGATCCTGCAGCTGATTGGCTGCCTGGGCAGTGATTCTGTCCTGCTTTGGGGCTCGCCCTGCCCTGAGGTGATACTCTCTCTGATTGGCGGCCTGAGGGGTTACTCCCCCCACAGTGTCCGCCTTCCCTGAGCCGCTCTTTTCTCTGATTGGCTGTCTGGGATTTCCCACTGGCTCCCCCCACCAAATAATTGGTCAGGTTATTTGTCAATCATCCCTCTGCTGCACTCCCACCAGGTGTGATTGGTGCAGCCAGCACAGCCCGCCCCTGAGCGCTGCCCAGTTTGTCCAACTGTCGCCAACTGTCCTGCAGGTCTCAAAGCTCGATTGGCTGCTTACATTTCAATCACATGACTTGCCCCGCCTCCTCAAATGTGATTGGCTGCATTTCATCCCCTGGCTGTCCACAGACTTCCGGGCGGTTGTTGCCAGGCAGCGGCTCCACCTGAAAATGAAGCTGCGGGCCCTGACCAAAGGCCGTGGGTGATGAAAGACGCGTTGGGACCCTAAACATGGGGATTAGGCCCCAAGAGGGAGGCTCTGGGCGCTCAGAAGGACGGGCAGATGCCACAGATGGCGCTTTGGGCCCTGCACACGAGGGGACCCTCTTGGCTCCACCCGAGCTGGGTTTGGTGCCCGTGACCCCACGTTCCAGCTCTGCTGTGCTTTCTGACCTCATGGGCCCTCTTGTCCTGCCAAACTTCTGCTGCCAAACCCTGCTGTGGGAAACAATCCCCTTGCCAAGAGAACAGCCCCGGGCAGGATCTCTCAGCAAAGCGTATTTTATAAACGATTTGGCAAGACCAGGTGTTCTACCCAAAGACAGCACAGGGAATGGGACAAAAAGCCCCCGCTTACACACCCACCAACCCCAGCTGCACATTCCCTGCCCTGCTCCCCAGCGCTTGGCACTGCAGGGGTTACAGACTCCCCAGGGCTGGCCTCAGTTTACCTGTCTCATTCATCTAATTAACAACCCTCTCACCTTATTGATTTATTTGAAATATGGATTCCTGGCTCTTTGGTTGCCCTTCCCCCTCGATTATCTTTTTAAACACAGTGATCAGTTTGGACTGTGAGCACCTCGGTGCCACCCTCGCCACCCTTGGCCACCGCCACCGCCACCCCAGTGACCCCCACGGCTCCACCAATGAACTGGAATGATGGCACGGGGCGTGCGTGTGTCTCTGGGGTCCCTGTGGCCAGCTGTGTGTCCCACGGGTGTGTGTCTGTGCTGGGGCACGTATCCCATGGCTGGCATGGCCAGGACAAGCACGTCTGCAGGATGGAGCTGCCCCAGCCTCCCTGCTCCTGTGCTGGCTCTGACTCGTGCCCATGACCCAGCCCGTCTGCACATCCCAGCAGTCTCTGTGACCCAGGCCATCCATGTCCCAGCCTATCTCTATGTCCCAGCCCACCCCCGTGTCCCAGTCCATCTCCATGTCTCAGCAGCCTCTGCGCCCCCACCTGTCCTGGTTTTGGTAAAAAACAAGTTTCTCTTTTAGTGAATTTTGCCTGTCAGCCAAAGCCTTCATGTCAGCTGCATTTTCCTGGAGAACCAGACACATGTTTTGGCAAACCCAGCAATGGAATGGAAACTTATTGATAAGCACGGGTGGACATCTCGCGAGAGGGGCAATAAGAAACCGGTGACCAACTGTGTATAACATTCCGTTCACGTGAATACTTCATATAAAAGCGGGAGATCACGAGAATCTCGTCCCTTTTCCTTCCCTTTTGCCTTTTTCCTTCCCTTCTGCTCATGGCCGACATCAGGAGAGGACCTTGCTGGTCGTCCCTGCGAACGGAGGCCAGTGAGAGACTGAATCCAGCTCCGGTTGGCTGCAGAGTCTGATCCAGGACTTTGGGTGCTGGCTCTGCAGTTGCTCAGACTTACAAGATGGGTTTTGTATATTTGTATCATTTTCTCTGTTCTCATCAGTAGCATCAGTAAAACATCTTGAACTTTTCCAACTCTCTCCCCTCTGTGCTTCTTCCCCTCCCGATCGCCTGTGCTGAGTGGGAAGGGGGGAGAGGGAGGGGCAGAAGGGGGAGTGGGGGGGAGAGGAGGTTGACAACACATCTGCCAGGGTTTGATTGTCACCCCGCAATCCTAACCCTCGACAGGGACAAAGGGGGACCCAGGATGTCACAATGGCCCTGGGGACACCGGGGGGTCCTGGGATGTCACAATGGCCCCTGGGGACAAAGGGGGGTCCTGGGATGTCACAATGAGCCCCAGTGACAAAGGGGTTCACCATGGTGCCACAATGGGCCCTGGGGACAAAGGGGGTCCCCATGGTACAACAATGGGCCCTGGGGACAAACGAGGTCCCAAGGATGTCACAATCGGCCCTGGAGACAAAGAGAGGGTCCCCTGAATGTCACAATGGGCTCTGGGGACAAGGGGGGTCCCCAGGATGTCACAATGGCCCCTGGGGACAAAGGGGGTCCCCAGGATGTAACAATGGGCCCTGGGGACAAACGGGATCCCCAGGATGTCACAATGGGCCCTGGGGACAAAGGGGGGTCCCCATGATGTCAAAATGGGCCTTGGAGACAAGGGGTGTCCCACCCTGTCACGATGGGCCCTTGAGACAACAGGGTCCCCAGGATGTCACAATGGGGTCTGGAGACAAGGGGGGTCCTGGGATGTCACAATGGGCCCTGGGGACAAAGGGGGCTGCCCAGGATGTCACAATGGACTCTGGGGACAATGGGGGTCCCCAGGATGTCACAAAGGGCCCTGGGGACAAGGGTGGGTCCTGGTACGTCACAATGGCCCCTGGGGACAAAGGGGGTCCCCAGGATGTCACAATGCGCCCTGGGGAAAATGGGGGGTCCTGGGACGTCACAATGGGCCCTGGGGACAAAGGGGGTCCCCATGGTGCCACAATGGGCCCTAGGGACAAACGGGGTCTCCAGGATGTCACAATCGGCCCTGGGGACAAAGGGGGCTCCCCAGGATGTCACAATGGGCTCTGAGGACAAGAGGGGTCCCAAGGATGTCACAATTGGCACTGGAGAAAAAGGGGAGGGTCCCCACGGTGCCACGACGGGCCCTGGGGACAAGGGGGTTCCCAGGATGTCACAATGGGCCCTGGGGACAATGGGGGGTCCCCAGGATGTCACAATGGGCCCTGGGGACAATGGGGGGTCCCCAGGATGTCACAATGGGCCCTGGGGACAAAGGGGGTTCCCCACGGTGTCACAATGAGCCCTGGGGACAATGGGGGATTCTGGGATGTCACAATAGGCCCTGGGGACAAAGGGGGTCCCCAGGATGTCACAATGGGTCCTGGGGACAACGGGGGTCCCCACAGTGTCAGAATGGGGCCGGGGGATAAAGGGGGACCGCAGGATGTGCATAATGGGGCCTGGGGACAATGGGGGGTCATGGGATGTCACAATGGGCCTTGGGGAAAAAGAGGGGGTCCCCAGGATTTCACAATGGGCCCGGGGAACAACAGGGGGTCCTGGGACGTCACAATGGGCCCTGGAGAAAAGGGGGGTCCCCAGGATGTCACAATAGGCCCTGGGGACAAAGAGGAGTCCCCTGAATGTCATAATGGGCCCTGAGGACAAGGAGGGTCTCCACGGTGTCACAATGGGCCCTGGGGACAAAGGGAGTCCCCAGGATATCACAATGGGCCCTGGGGACAAAGGGGGTCCCCATGGTGTCAGAATGGGCCCTGGGGACAATGGGGGGTCCTGGGATGTCACAATGGGCCCTGGGAAAAATGGGGGGTCCTGGGATGTCACAACAGGCCCTGGGGATAAAGGGGGTCCCCATGATTTCACAATGGGCCCAGGGGACAATGGGGCATCCTGGGACGTCACAATGGGCCCTGGGGACAAAGTGGGTCCCCATGGTGTCACAATGGCCCTGGGGATAAAGGGGGACCCCAGGATGTGTATAATGGGGCCTGGGGACAATGGGGGGTCCTGGGATGTCACAATGGGCTCTGGGGACAATAGGGGGTCCTGGGACATCACAATGGGCCCTGGAGAAAAGGGGGGGGCCTGGCATGTCACAATAGGCCCTGGGGACAAAGGGGAACTTCAGGATGTCACAATGAGCCCGGGGGACAAAGGCGGTCCCCAGGATATCACAATAGGCCCTGGGGAAAAAGAGGGGTCCACAGGATGTGCACAATGGGCCCTGGGGACAAAGGGGGCTCCCCAGGATATCACAATGGGCTCTGGTGACATAGGGGTCCCCAAGATGTCACAACGGGTCCTGGGGACAAGGGGGTCCCCAGGATGTAACAATGTGCCCTTGGGACAATGGGGGCTCCTGCGATGTCACAATGGGCCCTGGGGACAAAGGGAGGCCCCAGGAAGTCACAATGGACCCTGGGGACAAAAGGGGTCCCCGGGATGTCACAATGGGCCCAGGGGACAATGAAGCATCCTGGGACGCCACAATGGGCCCAGGGAAAAAGGGGGGTCCCCAGGTTGTTCACAATGGGCCCTGGGGACAATGGGGGTCCTGGGATGTCACAATGAACCCTAGGGACAAAGGGGGTCCCCAGGATGTCACAATGGGCCCTGGGGATAAAGAGGACTCCCCAGGATGTCACAATAGGCCCTGGGGACAAAGGGGGTCCCCAGGATGTCACAATGGGCCCTGGGTACAAGGGGGGTCCCACCCTGTCACAATGAGCACTGGGGACAAAGGGGGTCCCCAGGATGTCACAATGGGCACTGGAGACAAAGGGGGGGTCTCCACGGTGCCACGATGGGCCCTGGGGACAAGAGGGTCCCCACGGTTTCACAATGGGCCCTGGGGACAACGGGGATCCCCAGGATGTCACAATGGACCCTGGGGACTGCGGGGGGTACTAGGATGTCACAATGGGTCTTGGGGACAAAGGGGGTACCCAGGATGTCACAATGGGCCCTGGGGACAATGGGGGGTCCCTTGAGGGTCACAATGGGCCCATGGGACAAAGAGGGTGCCCACGGTGTCACAGTGGGCCCTGGCGACAAAGGGGGATCCCCAGGATGTCACAATGGGCCCTGGGGACAAAGTAAAATCCTGGAATGTCACAATGGTCCCCAGTGACAAAGGCGCTCCCCATGGTGCCACAATGGGCCCTGGGGACAAAGTGGGTCCCCAGGATTTCACAATGAGCACTGGGGACAAAGGGGGGTCCCAGGATGTCACAATGGGCCCTGGGGACAAGGGGGGGTTCCCATGGAGTCACAATGGGTCCTGGGGACAACGAGGCGTCCTGGGACGTCACAATGGGACTTGGGGACAAAGGCGGTCTTCCACAGTCTCACAATGGGCCCTAGAGACAAGGGGAGATCCCCAGGATGACACAATAGGCCCTGGGGACAAAGAGGAGTCCCCCTGAATGTCACAATGGGCCCTGGGGACAAGGGGGGTTCCCATGGTATCACAATAAGCCCTGGGGACAAAGTGGGGTCCTGGGATGTCACAATTGGCCCCAGTGACAAAGGGTGTCCACATGGTGCCACAATGGGCCCTGGGGACAAAGAGGGTCCCCAGGATGTCACAATGGGCTTTGGGGACAAGGCGGGGTCCCCAGGATGTCACAATGGGGTCTTGGGACAAAGGGGGTCCCCAGGATGTCACAATGGTCCCTGGGGACAACTGGGGGGTCCTGGGACGTCACAATGGGCCCTGGGGACAAAGGGGGTCCAGGGTGTCACAATAAGCCATGGGGACAAGGGGGGTCCCCAGGATGTCACAATGGGCACTGGGGACAAAGGGGGGTCCCCACGGTGCCCTGATGGGCCCTGGCGACAAGGGGGTCCCCAGAATGTCACAATGGGCCCATGGGACAAAGGCGATCCCCATGGTGTCACAGTGGGCCCTGGGAACAAGGGGGTCCCCAGGATGTCACAATGGGCTCATGGGATAAAGGGGGTACCCACGGTGTCACTATAGGCCCTGGGGACAACGGGGGGTCCCCACGGTGCCACGATGGGTCGTGTGGACAAGGGGGTCCCCAGGATGTTCACAACGGGCCCTGAGGACAAAGGGGGTCCCCACGGTGTCACAGTGGTCCCTGGGGACAACTTGGGGTCCTGGGATGTCACAATGGGCCCTGGGGACAAAGGCGGTCCCCAGGATGTCACAATAAGCCCTGAAGACAAAGGAGGGTCCCCAGGATGTCGCAATGGGCCTTGGGGACAATGGGGGGTCCTAGGAGTCACAATCGGCCCGAGTGACAAATGGGGTCTCCATGGTGTCACAATGGGTCCTCAGTGACAAGGGGGGTCCCTATAGTGTCACAATGGGCTCTGCAGACAATGGGGGGTCCTGGGATGTCACAATGGGCACCAGTGACAAAGGGGGTCCTCATGGTGCCACAATGGGCCCTGGGGAGTAAGTGGGGTCCTGGGATGTCACAATGGGTCCTGGGGACAAAGGGTGATCCTTTGATGTCACAAGGGGCCCTGGAGGCAAGGGGGTCCCCAGGATGTTACAATGGGCCCTGGGCACAAAGGGGGGTCCCCATAGTGTCACAATGGGTCCCCAGTGACAAGGGGGTCCCCACGGTGCCACGATGGGCCCTGGGGACAAGAGGGGGTCCCCATGGTGTCACAATGGACCCTGGGGTCAAAGGGGGTTCCCAGGACATCACAATGAGCTCTGGGGACAATGGGGATCCTGGGACATGAGCCATGGGGACAAGGGGGGGTCCTGGGACCTCACAATGGGTCCTGGGGACAAAGCGGTTCCCCAGGACGTCACAATGGGCCCTGGGGACAAAGGGGGTCCCCACAGTGTCACAATGGGCCCAGGGGACAAAAGGGGGACCCCAGGATGTCACAATGGGCCCAGGGAAGAATGGGGGGTCCTGGGACGTTATAATGGGCCCTCGGGAAAAAGGGGGTCCACATGGTGCCACAATGGGCCCTGGGGACAACGGGGGTCCCAGGATGCCACAATGGACACTGGGGACAAGGGGGTCCCCAGGATGTCACAATGGGCCCTAGGGACACAGGTGGCTCCTGGGATGTCACAATGGGCACTGGGGACAAAGGGGGTCCCCATGATGCCACAATGGGCCTTGAGGACAATGGGGTCTCCCCAGGATGTCACAATGGGCCTTGGGGACAAAGGGGTGTCCCCTGAATGTGCATAATGGGCCCTGGGGACAAAGGGTGGTCGCCGGGATGTCTCAGTGGGCCCTGGGGACAATGGGGTGTCCTGGGATGTCACAATGGGCCCCAGTGACAAATGGGGTCTCCACGGTGTCACAATGGGCCCTGGGGATAAAGGGGGGTCTCCAGGATGTCACAATGGGCCCAAGTGATGAGTCCCCACAGTGCCACTATGGGCCCTGGAGACAAGGGGGTCCCACGGATGTCACAATGGGCCCTGGGGACAAGGGGGGTCCCCAGGATGTCACGATGGGGCCTGGGGACAACGAGGGGTCCTGGGACGTCACAATGAGCCCTGGGGAAAAAGGGTGGTCCCCATGATGTCACAATGGGCACTGGAGACATTGGGGGGTCCTGGGATGTCACAATGGGCCCTGGGGACAAAGTAAGGTCCTCGGCTGTCACAATGAGCCCTGAGGACAAGGGGGGTTCCCAGAATTTCACAATGAGCACTGGGGACAAAGTGGGGTCCTGGGATGTCAAAATGGGCCCTGGGGACAAAGGGGGTCCCTTAATTGTCACAATGGGCCCTGGGGACAAGGGGGGGTCCTGGGATGTCACAATGGGCCCCGTGACAAAGGGGGTCCCCATGGTGCGACAACGAGCTCTGGGGATAAAGGAGGTCTCCAGGATGTCACAATGGGCCCTGGGGACAAAGGAAGTCCCCAGAATGCCACAATGGGTCCTGGAAAGAAGTGGGGTCCCCATGGTGTCACAATGGGCCTTGGGGACAAAGGGGGGTCCCCAGGATGTCACAATGGGTACTGGGGACAAAGGGGTCCCCAGGATGTCACAATGGGTACTGGGGACAAAGGCGGGGTCCCCATGGTGTCACAATGGACCCAAGTGACAGGACGAGTCCCCACGGTACCACTATGGGCCCTGGAGACCAGGGGGTTCCCCGGATTTCACAATGGGCCCTGGGGACAAGGGGGGTCCCCAGGATGTCACAATGGGCACTGGGGACAACGAGGGGTCCTGGGACGTCACAATGAGCCCTGGGGAGAAAGGGGGGTCCCCACCCTGTCAGAAGGGACCCTGGGGACAAGGTGGGGTCCTGGGATGTCACAATGGGCCCTGGGGACAAAGGGGGTGTCCATGGTGCCACAATGGGCCCTGGGGACTAGGGGGGGGGGTCCCCTCGGTGCCACGATGGGCCCTGGGGACAAAGGGGGTCCCCAGAATGTCACAATGGGCCCTGGGGACATTTGGGGTCCCCAGGATGTCACAATGGGCCCTGAGGACAAATTGGGGTTCTGGGATGTCACAATGGGCCCTGGGGACAAAGGGGGTCCCCATGGTGCCACAATGGGCCCTGGGGACAAAGAGGGGTCCCCAGAATGTCACAATGGGCCCTGGGGACATTTGGGGTCCCCAGAATGTCACAATGGACCCTGGGAACAATAGGGGGTCCTGGGACGTCACAATGGGCCCTGGAGTAAAGGGGGGCCCCAGGATGTCACAATAGGCCCTGGGGACAAAGAGGAGTCCCCTGAATGTCATAATGGGCCCTGAGGACAAGGAGGGTCTCCACGGTGTCACAATGAGCCCTGGGGACAATGGGGGGTCCTGGGATGTCACAATAGGCCCTGGGGACAAAGGGGGTCTTCAGGATGTCACAATGGGCCCGGGGGACAAAGGGGGTCCCCAGGATGTCACAATAGGCCCTGGGGAAAAAGAGGGCTCCCCAGGATATCACAATGGGCCCTGGGGACAAAGAGGGGTCCACAGGATGTGCACAATGGGCCCTGGGGACAAAGGGGGCTCCCCAGGATATCACAATGGGCTCTGGTGACATAGGGGTCCCCAAGATGTCACAACGGGTCCTGGGGACAAGGGGGGTCCCAAGGATGTCACAATGGGCACTGGAGACAAAGGGGGGGTCCCCACGGTGCCACGATGGGCCCTGGGGACAAGGGGGTCCCCAGGATATAACAATGTGCCCTTGGGACAATGGGGGCTCCTGCGATGTCACAATGGGCCCTGGGGACAAAGGGAGGCCCCAGGATGTCACAATGGACCCTGGGGACAAAAGGGGTCCCCGGGATGTCGCAATGGGCCTTGGGGACAATGGGGGGTCCTAGGATGTCACAATGGGCCCGAGTGACAAATGGGGTCTCCATGGTGTCACAATGGGACCTGAAGACAAAGGGGGTCCCCTGAATGTCACAATGGGCCCTGAGGACAATGGGGGTTCCTGGAACGTCACAATGGGCCCTGGGGAGAAAGGGAGGTCCCCAGGATGTCACAATGGGCCCTGGGGACAAAGAGGGTCCCCAGGATGTCACAATCGGCCCTGGGCACAAAGGGGGGTGCACATGGTGTCAAAATGGGCCCTGGGGACAAAGGGCGTCCCCAGGATGTCACAGTGGGCCCTGGGGACAAAGTGGTCCCCATGGTATCAGAATGGGCCCTGGGGACAAAGAGGGGTGCCCTGAATGTCACAATGGGCCCTGAGGACAAAGGGGGGTCCCCAGGATGTCGCAATGGGCCTTGGGGACAATGGGGGGTCCTAGGATGTCACAATGGGCCTGAGTGACAAATGGGGTCTCCATGGTGTCACAATGGGACCTGAAGACAAAGGGGGTCCCCTGAATGTCACAATGGGCCCTGAGGACAATGGGGGTTCCTGGAACGTCACAATGGGCCCTGGGGAGGAAGGGAGGTCCCCAGGATGTCACAATGGGCCCTGGAGACAATTGGGGGTTTTGGGATGTCACGATGGGCTCTGACGACAAGGGGAGGTGCCCATGGTGTCACAATGGGTCCTCAGTGACAAGGGGGGTCCCTATAGTGTCACAATGGGCTCTGCAGACAATGGGGGGTCCTGGGATGTCACAATGGGCACCAGTGACAAAGGGGGTCCTCATGGTGCCACAATGGGCCCTGGGGAGTAAGTGGGGTCCTGGGATGTCACAATGGGTCCTGGGGACAAAGGGTGATCCTTTGATGTCACAAGGGGCCCTGGAGGCAAGGGGGTCCCCAGGATGTTACAATGGGCCCTGGGCACAAAGGGGGTCCCCATAGTGTCACAATGGGTCCCCAGTGACAAGGGGGTCCCCACGGTGCCACGATGGGCCCTGGGGACAAGAGGGGGTCCCCATGGTGTCACAATGGACCCTGGGGTCAAAGGGGGTTCCCAGGACGTCACAATGGACCCTGGGGACAAAGAGGTTCCCCAGGATGTCACAATGGGCCCCGGGGACAAAGCAGGGTCCTGGGATGTCACAATGGGCCCTGGAGACAAAGGGATTCCCCAGGATGTCACAATGGGCCCTGGGGACAAAGGGGGTCCCCACAGTGTCACAATGGTCCCTGGGGACAAAAGAGATCCCCACAGTGTCACAATGGGCCCAGGGGACAAAAGGGGGACCCCAGGATGTCACAATGGGCCCAGGGGACAATGGGGGGTCCTGGGACGTTATAATGGGCCCTCGGGAAAAAGGGGGTCCACATGGTGCCACAATGGGCCCTGGGGACAACGGGGGTCCCAGGATGCCACAATGGACACTGGGGACAACGGTGGCTCCTGGGATGTCACAATGGGCCCTGGGGACACAGGTGGTCCCCAGGATGTCACAATGGGCCCTGGGGACAAAGTGGGGTCCTAAGATGTCACAATGGGCACTGGGGACAAAGGGGGTCCCCATGGTGCCACAATGGGCCTTGGGGACAATGGGGTCTCCCCAGGATGTCACAATGGGCCTTGGGGACAAAGGGGTGTCCCCTGAATGTGCATAATGGGCCCTGGGGACAAAGAGTGGTCGCCGGGATGTCTCAGTGGGCCCTGGGGACAATGGGGTGTCCTGGGATGTCACAATGGGCCCCAGTGACAAATGGGGTCTCCACGGTGTCACAATGGGCCCTGGAGTAAAGGGGGGTCCCCAGGATGTCACAATAGTCCTTGGGGACAAAGAGGAGTCCCCTGAATGTCATAATGGGCCCTGAGGACAAGGAGGGTCTCCACGGTGTCACAATGGGCCCTGGGGACAATGGGGGGTCCTGGGATGTCACAATAGGCCCTGGGGACAAAGGGGGTCCCCATGATTTCACAATGGGCCCAGGGGACAATGGGGCATCCTGGGACGTCACAATGGGCCCTGGGGACAAAGGGGGTCCCCATGGTGTCACAATGGCCCTGGGGATAAAGGGGGACCCCAGGATGTGTATAATGGGGCCTGGGGACAATGGGGGGTCCTGGGATGTCACAATGGGCTCTGGGGACAATAGGGGGTCCTGGGACGTCACAATGGGCCCTGGAGAAAAGGGGGGGTCCTGGCATGTCACAATAGGCCCTGGGGACAAAGGGGGTCTTCAGGATGTCACAATGGGCCCGGGGGACAAAGGGGGTCCCCAGGATGTCACAATAGGCCCTGGGGAAAAAGAGGGCTCCCCAGGATATCACAATGGGCCCTGGGGACAAAGAGGGGTCCACAGGATGTGCACAATGGGCCCTGGGGACAAAGGGGGCTCCCCAGGATATCACAATGGGCTCTGGTGACATAGGGGTCCCCAAGATGTCACAACGGGTCCTGGGGACAAGGGGGGTCCCAAGGATGTCACAATGGGCACTGGAGACAAAGGGGGGGTCCCCACGGTGCCACGATGGGCCCTGGGGACAAGGGGGTCCCCAGGATGTAACAATGTGCCCTTGGGACAATGGGGGCTCCTGCGATGTCACAATGGGCCCTGGGGACAAAGGGAGGCCCCAGGATGTCACAATGGACCCTGGGGACAAAAGGGGTCCCCGGGATGTCACAATGGGCCCAGGGGACAACGAAGCATCCTGGGACGCCACAATGGGCCCGGGGAAAAAGGGGGGTCCCCAGGTTGTTCACAATGGGCCCTGGGGACAATGGGGGTCCTGGGATGTCACAATGAACCCTAGGGACAAAGGGGGTCCCCAGGATGTCACAATGGGCCCTGGGGATAAAGGGTACTCCCCAGGATGTCACAATAGGCCCTGGGGACAAAGGGGGTCCCCAGGATGTCACAACGGGCCCTGGGTACAAGGGGGGTCCCACCCTGTCACAATGAGCACTGGGGACAAAGGGGGTCCCCAGGATGTCACAATGGGCACTGGAGACAAAGGGGGGGTCTCCACGGTGCCACAATGGGCCCTGGGGACAAGAGGGTCCCCACGGTTTCACAATGGGCCCTGGGGACAAGGGGGATCCCCGCCCTGTCACAATGGGCCCTGGGGCCAAAGGGATCCCCAGGATGTCACAATGGGCCCTGGGGACTGCGGGGGGTACTAGGATGTCACAATGGGTCTTGGGGACAAAGCGGGTACCCAGGATGTCACAATGGGCCCTGGGGACAATGGGGGGTCCCTTGAAGGTCACAATGGGCCCATGGGACAAAGAGGGTGCCCACGGTGTCACAGTGGGCCCTGGCGACAAAGGGGGATCCCCAGGATGTCACAATGGGCCCCGGGGACAAAGTAAAATCCTGGAATGTCACAATGGTCCCCAGTGACAAAGGCGCTCCCCATGGTGCCACAATGGGCCCTGGGGACAAAGTGGGTCCCCAGGATTTCACAATGAGCACTGGGGACAAAGGGGGGTCCCAGGATGTCACAATGGGCCCTGGGGACAAGGGGGGGTTCCCATGGAGTCACAATGGGTCCTGGGGACAACGAGGCGTCCTGGGACGTCACAATGGGACTTGGGGACAAAGGGGGTCTTCCACAGTCTCACAATGGGCCCTAGAGACAAGGGGAGATCTCCAGGATGACACAATAGGCCCTGGGGACAAAGAGGAGTCCCCCTGAATGTCACAATGGGCCCTGGGGACAAGGGGGGTCCCCATGGTATCACAATAAGCCCTGGGGACAAAGTGGGGTCCTGGGATGTCACAACTGGCCCCAGTGACAAAGGGTGTCCCCATGGTGCCACAATGGGCCCTGGGGACAAAGAGGGTCCCCAGGATGTCACAATGGGCTTTGGGGACAAGGCGGGGTCCCCAGGATGTCACAATGGGGTCTTGGGACAAAGGGGGTCCCCAGGATGTCACAATGGTCCCTGGGGACAATGGGGGGTCCTGGGACATCACAATGGGCCCTGGGGACAAAGGCGGTCCCAGGGTGTCACAATAAGCCATGGGGACAAGGGGGTCCCCAGGATGTCACAATGGGCACTGGGGACAAAGGGGGTACCCATGGTGTCACAATGGGCCCTGGGGACAACTTGGGGTCCTGGGATGTCACAATGGGCCCCGGTGACAAAGGGGATCCCCGTGGTGCCACAATGTGCCCCTGGGACAAAGGGGGTCCCCAGAATGTCATAATGGGCACTGGGGACAAGGGGGGTCCCCAGGATGTCACAAGTGGCCCTGGGGATAAAGGGGGTCCCCATGGTGCCACAATGTGCCCCTGGGACAAAGGGGTCCCCAGGATGTCACAATAAGCCCTGGGGACAAGGGGGGTCCCCAGGGTGTCAGAATGGGCCCTGGGGACAACGCGGGGTCCTGGGATGTCACAATGGGCCATGGGGACAAAGGCGATCCCCATGGTGTCACAGTGGGCCCTGGGGACAAGGGGGTCCCCAGGATGTCACAATGGGCTCATGGGATAAAGGGGGTACCCACGGTGTCACTATAGGCCCTGGGGACAACGGGGGGTCCCCACGGTGCCACGATGGGCCCTGGGGACAAGGGGGTCCCCAGGATGTTCCCAATGGGGCCTGGAGACAATGGGGTGTCCCCAGGATGTCACAATGGGCCCTGGGGACAAAGAGGGTCCCCAGGATGTCACAATCGGTCCTGGGCACAAAGGGGGGTGCACATGGTGTCAAAATGGGCCCTGGGGACAAAGGGCGTCCCCAGGATGTCACAGTGGGCCCTGGGGACAAAGTGGTCCCCATGGTATCAGAATGGGCCCTGGGGACAAAGAGGGGTGCCCTGAATGTCACAATGGGCCCTGAGGACAATGGGGGGTCCCCAGGATGTCGCAATGGGCCTTGGGGACAATGGGGGGTCCTAGGATGTCACAATGCGCCCGAGTGACAAATGGGGTCTCCATGGTGTCACAATGGGACCTGAAGACAAAGGGGGTCCCCTGAATGTCACAATGGGCCCTGAGGACAATGGGGGTTCCTGGAACGTCACAATGGGCCCTGGGGAGAAAGGGAGGTCCCCAGGATGTCACAATGGGCCCTGGAGACAATTGGGGGTTTTGGGATGTCACGATGGGCTCTGACGACAAGGGGAGGTGCCCATGGTGTCACAATGGGTCCTCAGTGACAAGGGGGGTCCCTATAGTGTCACAATGGGCTCTGCAGACAATGGGGGGTCCTGGGATGTCACAATGGGCACCAGTGACAAAGGGGGTCCTCATGGTGCCACAATGGGCCCTGGGGAGTAAGTGGGGTCCTGGGATGTCACAATGGGTCCTGGGGACAAAGGGTGATCCTTTGATGTCACAAGGGGCCCTGGAGGCAAGGGGGTCCCCAGGATGTTACAATGGGCCCTGGGAACAAAGGGGGGTCCCCATAGTGTCACAATGGGTCCCCAGTGACAAGGGGGTCCCCACGGTGCCACGATGGGCCCTGGGGACAAGAGGGGGTCCCCATGGTGTCACAATGGACCCTGGGGTCAAAGGGGGTTCCCAGGACATCACAATGGGCTCTGGGGACAATGGGGATCCTGGGACATCACAATGAGCCCTGGGGACAAGGGGGGGTCCTGGGACGTCACAATGGGCCCTGGAGAAAAGGGGGGGTCCTGGCATGTCACAATAGGCCCTGGGGACAAAGGGGGTCTTCAGGATGTCACAATGGGCCCGGGGGACAAAGGGGGTCCCCAGGATGTCACAATAGGCCCTGGGGAAAAAGAGGGGTCCACAGGATGTGCACAATGGGCCCTGGGGACAAAGGGGGCTCCCCAGGATATCACAATGGGCTCTGGTGACATAGGGGTCCCCAAGATGTCACAACGGGTCCTGGGGACAAGGGGGGTCCCAAGGATGTCACAATGGGCACTGGAGACAAAGGGGGGGTCCCCACGGTGCCACGATGGGCCCTGGGGACAAGGGGGTCCCCAGGATGTAACAATGTGCCCTTGGGACAATGGGGGCTCCTGCGATGTCACAATGGGCCCTGGGGACAAAGGGAGGCCCCAGGATGTCACAATGGACCCTGGGGACAAAAGGGGTCCCCGGGATGTCACAATGGGCCCAGGGGACAACGAAGCATCCTGGGACGCCACAATGGGCCCGGGGAAAAATGGGGGTCCCCAGGTTGTTCACAATGGGCCCTGGGGACAATGGGGGTCCTGGGATGTCACAATGAACCCTAGGGACAAAGGGGGTCCCCAGGATGTCACAATGGGCCCTGGGGATAAAGGGTACTCCCCAGGATGTCACAATAGGCCCTGGGGACAAAGGGGGTCCCCAGGATGTCACAACGGGCCCTGGGTACAAGGGGGGTCCCACCCTGTCACAATGAGCACTGGGGACAAAGGGGGTCCCCAGGATGTCACAATGGGCACTGGAGACAAAGGGGGGGTGTCCACGGTGCCACAATGGGCCCTGGGGACAAGAGGGTCCCCACGGTTTCACAATGGGCCCTGGGGACAAGGGGGATCCCCGCCCTGTCACAATGGGCCCTGGGGCCAAAGGGATCCCCAGGATGTCACAATGGGCCCTGGGGACTGCGGGGGGTACTAGGATGTCACAATGGGTCTTGGGGACAAAGGGGGTACCCAGGATGTCACAATGGGCCCTGGGGACAATGGGGGGTCCCTTGAAGGTCACAATGGGCCCATGGGACAAAGAGGGTGCCCACGGTGTCACAGTGGGCCCTGGCGACAAAGGGGGATCCCCAGGATGTCACAATGGGCCCCGGGGACAAAGTAAAATCCTGGAATGTCACAATGGTCCCCAGTGACAAAGGCGCTCCCCATGGTGCCACAATGGGCCCTGGGGACAAAGTGGGTCCCCAGGATTTCACAATGAGCACTGGGGACAAAGGGGGGTCCCAGGATGTCACAATGGGCCCTGGGGACAAGGGGGGGTTCCCATGGAGTCACAATGGGTCCTGGGGACAACGAGGCGTCCTGGGACGTCACAATGGGACTTGGGGACAAAGGGGGTCTTCCACAGTCTCACAATGGGCCCTAGAGACAAGGGGAGATCCCCAGGATGACACAATAGGCCCTGGGGACAAAGAGGAGTCCCCCTGAATGTCACAATGGGCCCTGGGGACAAGGGGGGTCCCCATGGTATCACAATAAGCCCTGGGGACAAAGTGGGGTCCTGGGATGTCACAACTGGCCCCAGTGACAAAGGGTGTCCCCATAGTGCCACAATGGGCCCTGGGGACAAAGAGGGTCCCCAGGATGTCACAATGGGCTTTGGGGACAAGGCGGGGTCCCCAGGATGTCACAATGGGGTCTTGGGACAAAGGGGGTCCCCAGGATGTCACAATGGTCCCTGGGGACAAAGGGGGGTCCCCACGGTGCCATGATGGGCCCTGGTGACAAGGGGGTCCCCAGGATGTCACAATGGGCCCATGGGACAAAGGGGGTACCCAGGATGTCACAATAAGCCCTGGGGACAAGGGGGGTCCCCAGGATGTCAGAATTTGCCCTGGGGACAACGCGGGGTCCTGGGATGTCACAATGGGCCACGGGGACAAAGGCGATCCCCATGGTGTCACAATGGGCCCTGGGGAGTAAGTGGGGTCCTGGGATGTCACAATGGGTCCTGGGGACAAAGGGTGATCCTTTGATGTCACAAGGGGCCCTGGAGGCAAGGGGGTCCCCAGGATGTTACAATGGGCCCTGGGCACAAAGGGGGGTCCCCATAGTGTCACAATGGGTCCCCAGTGACAAGGGGGTCCCCACGGTGCCACGATGGTCCCTGGGGACAAGAGGGGGTCCCCATGGTGTCACAATGGACCCTGGGGTCAAAGGGGGTTCCCAGGACATCACAATGGGCTCTGGAGACAATGGGGATCCTGGGACATCACAATGAGCCCTGGGGACAAGGGGGGGTCCTGGGACGTCACAATGGGTCCTGGGGACAAAGCGGTTCCCCAGGATGTCACAATGGGCCCCGGGGACAAAGCAGGGTCCTGGGACGTCACAATGGGCCCTGGAGACAAAGGGATTCCCCAGGATGTCACAATGGGCCCTGGGGACAAAGGGAGTCCCCACAGTGTCACAATGGGCCCTGGGGACAAAGGAGATCCCCACAGTGTCACAATGGGCCCAGGGGACAAAAGGGGGACCCCAGGATGTCACAATGGGCCCAGGGGACAATGGGGGGTCCTGGGACGTTATAATGGGCCCTCGGGAAAAAGGGGGTCCACATGGTGCCACAATGGGCCCTGGGGACAACGGGGGTCCCAGGATGCCACAATGGACACTGGGGACAAGGGGGTCCCCAGGATGTCACAATGGGCCCTGGGGACAACGGTGGCTCCTGGGATGTCACAATGGGCCCT
This sequence comes from Patagioenas fasciata, assembly GCF_037038585.1. NCBI lineage: Eukaryota > Metazoa > Chordata > Aves > Columbiformes > Columbidae > Patagioenas > Patagioenas fasciata. Next base: position 2,438,910 of record NC_092550.1, on the reverse strand, counting down.
GGGGACACAGGTGGTCCCCAGGATGTCACAATGGGCCCTGGGGACAAAGTGGGGTCCTAAGATGTCACAATGGGCACTGGGGACAAAGGGGGTCCCCATGGTGCCACAATGGGCCTTGGGGACAATGGGGTCTCCCCAGGATGTCACAATGGGCCTTGGGGACAAAGGGGTGTCCCCTGAATGTGCATAATGGGCCCTGGGGACAAAGGGTGGTCGCCGGGATGTCTCAGTGGGCCCTGGGGACAATGGGGTGTCCTGGGATGTCACAATGGGCCCCAGTGACAAATGGGGTCTCCACGGTGTCACAATGGGCCCTGGGGATAAAGGGGGGTCTCCAGGATGTCACAATGGGCCCAAGTGATGAGTCCCCACAGTGCCACTATGGGCCCTGGGGACAAGGGGGGTCCCCAGGATGTCACGATGGGGCCTGGGGACAACGAGGGGTCCTGGGACGTCACAATGAGCCCTGGGGAAAAAGGGTGGTCCCCATGATGTCACAATGGGCACTGGAGACAGTGGGGGGTCATGGGATGTCACAATGGGCCCTGGGGACAAAGGGGGTCCCTTAATTGTCACAATGGGCCCTGGGGACAAGGGGGGTCCCTTAATTGTCACAATGGGCCCTGGGGACAAAGTGGGGTCCTGGAATGTCACAATGGGCCCAGAGGACAAAGGGGGTCCCCATGGTGCCACAGTGGGCCCTGGGGACAAAGGGGGTCCTGAGACGTCACAATGGGCCCTGGGGAAAAGGCGGGGTCCCCACGGTGTCAGAATGGGCCCTGGGGACAATGGGGGGCCTGGGATGTCACAATGGGCCCCAGTGACAAAGGGGGTCCCCATGGTGCGACAACGAGCTCTGGGGATAAAGGGGGTCTCCAGGATGTCACAATGGGCCCTGGGGACAAAGGAAGTCCCCAGAATGCCACAATGGGTCCTGGAAAGAAGTGGGGTCCCCACGGTGTCACAATGGGCCTTGGGGACAAAGGGGGGTCCCCAGGATGTCACAATGGGCCCCGGGGACAAAGGGGTCCCCAGGATGTCACAATGGGTACTGGGGACAAAGGCGGGGTCCCCATGGTGTCACAATGGACCCAAGTGACAGGACGAGTCCCCACGGTACCACTATGGGCCCTGGAGACCAGGGGGTTCCCCGGATTTCACAATGGGCCCTGGGGACAAGGGGGGTCCCCAGGATGTCACAATGGGCACTGGGGAGAAAGGGGGGTCCCCACCCTGTCAGAAGGGATCCTGGGGACAAGGTGGGGTCCTGGGATGTCACAATGGGCCCTGGGGACAAAGGGGGTGTCCATGGTGCCACAATGGGCCCTGGGGACTAGGGGGGGGGGGTCCCCTCAGTACCACGATGGGCCCTGGGGACAAAGGGGGTCCCCAGAATGTCACAATGGGCCCTGGGGACATTTGGGGTCCCCAGAATGTCACAATGGGCCCTGGGGACAATGGGGGATCCTGAGACGTCACAATGGGCCCTGGGGACAAAGTGGGTCCCCATGGTGTCACAACACCCTGGGGACAATGCAGGGTCCCCAGGATGTCACAATGGCCCCTGGGGACATTAGGGGTCCCCACGGTTTCACGATCTTAACCCTTGACACCCCCCAACTACTGGGTCCTTAGGGTTACTCCCGGGTCCCTCCTGAACTGAATCCCCGCCCGAACTCCTGGGTCTGATAGAGGGCACGAACATTTTAAGGGTTAACAAAACATAATTGGGTGCCCACTAACGAGCCAACACTTTAGGGCTGAGCCACACGAGCCCTTAGTTCAGAGCTTTAGGTGAACTCATGGTAAGGAAACCAGAACCCAGCAGTGCCAGGATCAGGAGTTTTACAGCACCAGCTGTGAACTCGAGGGGACGAGAGAACCGAGATTTACAGCAAAAAGGGGGCGCCAGGCTGGGTTCAACCGACCTGGAGCTTGGGTCCCAGTCCATTCAACACAAGGAGCCAAACCTGAGGAAGCTGAAGGAGCCTTCATCCAAAGAGCCCTCCTCCAGAGCACCAGGTGGCGCCGCGCAGGCGAACAGGGGGCGTCCAGGCGGAGACTACGGCAGTGATGAGCGGGAAAGGTTCTGGATGTGTGCGGGCGCTCCGGGGTCGTTGGGACACGAGCACCTCGCTGTATTTAAACGCAGCTCCTGCCGCTCGGAGCGGCGCACGAGGGGTGGAACCATCGCTCCCCTTGCGCCCGACGGCGAAACGAACGCAGCTGCTCTGGAGCCCTGCGGGGTGTGGAGGTTCATGGCTCCGGAGGCTGTAAAGTTGTTTCTGCGCCTCCGTTCCCCTCATGGCCCCCCATTCCCTTCACACCGACCCTCAATCCACCCCCCACCCGACCCCCAGCTCCCCCCAAACCCCGACCCCCAGCTCCCCCCCACCGACCCCCAAATGCCCCCCCGACCCCCAATTCCTCCCCAGACTGACCCCCAATGCCCCCTCACACCGACCCCCAAGGCCGCCCCTGCACACCAACCCCCCAGTTCCCCCCTCAAACACCGACCCCCAATCCCCCCCCGGACCCTAATTCCCCCTCGCACTGACCCCCAACGCCCCCCACACCAACCCCTAATGCCCCTCACATCGACCCCCAAATCCTCCCCACACTGACCCCTCAAATCCTCCCCAGACCAACCCCCAACTTCCCCCCCACACCGACCCCCAATTCCCCCTCACACCGACCCCCAATGTCCCCCCCCCCACACCAGACCCCAATTCCCCCCCACACCGACCCCCAATTCCCCCCCACACTGATCCCCAATGTCCCCCCACACACCGACCCCCAATTCCTCCCCAGACTGACCCCCAATGCCCCCTCACACCGACCCCCAAGGCCCCCCCTGCACTGACCCCCCCACACCGACCCCCCAATTCCCCCCTCAAACACCGACCCCCAGTGCCCCCCCACTGGACCCTAATTCCCCCTCGCACCGACCCCCAATGCCCCCCCACACACTGACCCCCAGTTCCTGCCCCCCACACCAACCCCTAATGCCCCTCACATCGACCCCCAAATCCTCCCCACACTGACCCCTCAAATCCTCCCCAGACCAACCCCCAACTTCCCCCACACCGACCCCCAATTCCCCCTCACACCGACCCCCCAAGCCCCCCCCACCGATCCTCAATTCCTCCCCACACCGACCCCCAATGTCCCGCTCACACCGACCCTCAGTTCCTCCCCCACACCGCCCCCCAATTCCCCCCTCACACCGACCCCAAATCCCCACCACCACACTGCCCCCCAAATCCCCCCCTCACACCGACCCCCAATGCCCCTCACGCCGACCCCAATTCCTCCCCCCACACCGACCCCCAATGCCCCTCACGCCGACCCCCAGTTCCCCTCACAACCTCCACCAAAACGGCGGCGCCTCCCTCTCCTCCCTCCCGCCTTTTCCCGCCACACACTCCCGGACGTGACGCCGGCGAGGGGGCGTGGCCGGCGGCGAGGGGGCGTGGCCGCGGCGCCGGCGGGCGGGAAGCACCGGGTGAGGAGATCGCGTCCCCTCGTGTCCCTCGTGTCCCTTCATGTCCCATCGTGTCCCCTCGTGTCCCTCGGGTCCCCTCATCGTCCCCTCGTGTCCCTCGGGTCCCCTCGTGTCCCCTCATCTCCTCAGCACCCCCGCTGGAGCCCGCCCGTCCCTCCCCTCCAGGAGAGACCCCGGGGCTGGGGCGGATCCGCCATCAATCCCCCCACAGACTTTTTCTCTCTTTCCTCCCCCTTTTCCCTCTTTTCCCTCTTTCCCCCTTTATGCCTCTTTCCCCCCTTTTTCCCTTCCCCCCTTTTTCCCTCTTTTCCCCTTTATGCCTCTTTCCCCCCTTTTTCCCTTCCCCCCTTTTTCCCTCTTTTCCCTCTTTCCACCGTTTTTTCCTCTTTTCGCTCTTTCCCCCTTTATCCCTGTTTCCCCCCTTTTTCCCCCTTTCCCCCCTTTTTCCCTCTTCCCCCTCTTTTCTCCCTTTTCCCTCTTTCCCCCTTTATCCCTCTTTTCCCTCTTTCCGCCCTTTTCCCTCTTCCCCCCTTTTTCCCTCTTTTCCCTCTTTCCCCTTTATCCCTCTTTGCCCCCTTTTTCCCTCTTTTTCCTCTTCACCCCCTCTTTTCCCTCTTCCCCCTTTTTCCCTTTTCCCCCCTTTTCCCCCTTTTTCCTCTTTCCCCCCTTTTCTCCCCTTTTCCCTCTTCCCTCTTTTCCCTTCTTTCCCCCCTTTCCCTCTTCCCCCCTCTTTCCATCTTATCCCTCTTTTCCCCCTTTATCCCTGTTTCTTCCCTTTTCCCCCCCTTTCCCTCTTTCCTCGCTTTTTCCCTATTTTTCCCTCTTTCCCCCCTTTTTCCCTCTTTTCCCTCTTTCCTCGCTTTTTCCCTCTTTTTCCCTCTTTCCCCCCTTTTTCCCCCTTTTCCTTCTTTCCTTGCTTTTTCCCCCTTTTCCCTCTTTCCCCCCTTTTCCCCTCTTTTCCCTTTTTCCCCCTTTTCCCTCTTTCCCCCCTTTTTCCCCCTTTCCCCCCTTTTCCCTCTTCCCCGTTTCCCTCTCCCGTTTTCCCGTCCCTCCTCCCATTCCCATGCAGCCCAACCCCTTCCCCCCTTTTCCCCAGAGCAGTTTTCATACAGATCCCCCCTTTCCCCCCAGCCCCGAACCCCCGGGGGTTTCTCAGCATCAGCAGCCACTTCACTCCCCCCAATTTAACTCTTTGTGTCCCTTTTCCAGGCTCTTTGGGAGCCCGGGTGTCCTGGGGCCGCTCTGGTTTTTGCTCCGGGGTGTTTGGAGCCCGGTGACCATGGACCTGTTTCCCTTGGGCGACGAGCTGCGTGGCTTTGCCCAGAGCCCCGGGCTGCTCTGCGGGGAAGCGCTGGACCTGAGCCTGGAGCCCGACCTGGAGCCCAACCTGAGCCTGGAGCCCAACCTGAGCCTGGAGCCCAACCTGAGCCTGGAGCCTGACCTGAGCCTGGAGCCCAGTCTGAGCCTGGAGCCCAGTCTGAGCCTGGAGCCCAGTCTGAGCCTGGAGCCCGACCTGGAGCCCAACCTGAGCCTGGAGCCCGACCTGAGCCTGGAGCCCGACCTGGAGCCCAACGTGAGCCTGGAGCCCGACCTGGAGCCCAACGTGAGCCTGGAGCCTGACCTGGAGCCCAACGTGAGCCTGGAGCCTGACCTGGAGCCCAACCTGAGCCTGGAGCCTGACCTGGAGCCCAACTTGAGCCTTGAGCTCAGTATTTGCTAATGATCAGTATTTACTAATGATGGTCAGTATTTATTAATGATGATCAGTATTTATTAATGGTGATCAGTAATTATTAATAACGGCTAGTATTTATTAGTGACGATCAGTATTTATTAATGATGGTCAGTATTTATTAATGATGATCAGTATTTATTAGTGGTGATCAGTAATTATTAATAACGGTCAGTATTTATTAATGACGATCAGAATTTATTAATGATGGTCAGTATTTATTAATGACAATCAGTATTTATTAATGATGGTCAGTATTTATTAAGGACAATCAGCATTTATTAATGATGGTCAGTATTTATTAATGATGATCAGCATTATTAATAAGGATCAATATTTATTAATGGTGATCAGTATTTGTTAATAACAATCAGTATTTATTAGTGATGGTCAGTATTTATTAATGGTGATCAGTATTTATTAATGATGGTCAGTATTTATTAAGGACGATCAGTATTTATTAATGGTGATCAGTAATTATTAATAACGGTCAGTATTTATTAATGACGATCAGTAGTTATTAATGATGGTCAGTATTTATTAAGGACAATCAGCATTTATTAATGATGGTCAGTATTTATTCATGACAATCAGCATTATTAATAAGGATTGATATTTATTAATGGTGATCAGCATTTATTAATAACGATCAGTATTTATTAGTGATGGTCAGTATTTATTAATGGCGATCAGTATGTATTAATGGTGGTCAGTATTTATTAGTAACGATCAGTATTTATTAATGACAATCAGTATTTATTAATGACAGTCAGTATTTATTAATAACGATTGGTATTTATTAATGATGATCAGTATTTATTAATGATGGCAAGTATTTATTAATGATGATCAGCATTATGAATAAGGATCAATATTTATTAATGGTGATCAGCATTTATTAATAAGGATCAGTATTTATTAATGATGGTCAGTATTTATTAATAACGATCAGTATTTATTAAGGATGGCCAGTATTTATTAATGGCTGGAAGGACCATTCAGCCAGCCAGCCACAGTCCAGGAGGTTCCTCCAGCGCATTGATGATCACTTCCTCATGCAGACGGTGGAGGAGCCGACCAGGAGAGGTGCACTGCTGGATCGCATCCTCACTAACAAAGAGGGTCTGGTCGAAGCAGTAAAGGTCGAGGGCTGCCTGGGTTGCAGTGACCACGAGAGGGTGCAGTTCAGCATCTCGTGTGGCAGGAACAGAACAGCAAGTAGAATTGCAACCCTGGACTTTGGCAGGGCTAATTTCGGCCTTTCCAAGCAATTGCTGGGGGAAATCCCATGGGCAAGACTGCTTGAAGGAAAAGGGGCCCAAGAGAGCTGGATTGCATTCAGAGATTGCTTCTTCCATGCTCAGGATCAGAGCATCCCCACACGCAGGAAGTCGAGGAAGGGAGCCAGAAGGCCTGCGTGGTTGAGTAGGGATCTGTTGGGTATGCTCAAGCAGAAGAGGCGAGTTTACAGGTCATGGAAGCAGGGGCTGGCCACTTGGGAGGAATATAAGGCTGCTGTTAGAGGATGCAGGAGGGCAGCTAGGGTAGCCAAGGCCTCCTTAGAATTACAGCTGGCGAGAGGGGTCAAGGACAGCAAGAAGAACTTTTTCAAATACACAGCAGATAAAACTAATACCAGAGGCAATGTAGGCCCACTGATGAATGAGGTGGGTGCCCTGGTGGCAGAAGACACAGAGAAGGCAGAATTGCTGAATGCCGCCTTTGTCTCTGTCTACTCCGCTGGAGGCTGTCCTGGGGAACCCTGTACCCCTGAGACCCCGGATGAAGCCAGGTCAATGGAGGAGTTTGCTTTAGTCGATGAGGACTGGGTTAGGGAACAATTAAATAGCCTGGACGTCCATAAATCCATGGGCCCAGATGGGATGCATCCGCGGGTGCTGAGGGAGCTGGCTGAAGTCATTGCTGGACCGCTCTCCATCATTTTTGCCAAGTCTTGGGAAACGGGAGAGGTGCCCGAGGATTGGAGGAAAGCAAATGTCACTGCAGTCTTTAAAAAGGGCAAGAAGGAGGACCCGGGTAATTATAGAGCGGTCAGCCTCACCTCTGTCCCTGGGAAAGTAATGGAACAGCTTATCCTTGGTGCCATCTCAAGGCACATCAGGGATAAGAGGGTCATTAGGGGCAGTCAGCACGGCTTTACCAAGGGGAAGTCGTGCTTGACCAACCTCATAGCCTTTTATGAGAATGTACCAAGGTGGATGGATGATGGCAGAGCGGTGGATGTGGTCTACCTTGACTTCAGTAAAGCCTTTGACACAGTCCCTCACAGCATCCTCACAGCTAAATTGAGGAGGTGTGGTCTGGACAATAGAGTAGTGAGGTGGGTTGCAAACTGGCTTAAAGAGAGAAGCCAGAGAGTGGCGGTCAATGGTGCGGAGTCCAGTTGGAGGCCAGTATCTAGTGGAGTGCCTCAGGGGTCAGTACTGGGGCCAATATTATTCAATATATTCATTAACGATTTAGACGAGGGAATTGAGTGTACCATCAGCAAGTTTGCTGATGACACCAAGCTGGGAGGAGTGGCTGACACTGGAAGCTGTGCTGCCATCCAGCGGGACCTGGACAGGCTGGAGAGTTGGGCGGGGGATAACCTGATGAAATTTAACAAGGGAAAGTGTAGAGTCCTGCATCTGGGCAGGAACAACCCCAGGTTCCAGTATAGGTTGGGGAATGAGCTGTTAGAGAGCAGTGTAGGGGAAAGGGACCTGGGGGTCCTGGTGGACAACAGGATGACCATGAGCCAGCACTGGGCCCTTGTGGCCAGGAAGGCCAATGGTACCTGGGGTGTATTAGAGGAGGGGTGGTCAGTAGGTCAGAGAGGTCCTCCATCCTCTCTACTCCGCCCTGGTTAGACCACACCTGGAATATTGTGTCCAGTTGTGGTCCCTCAGCTCCAGAAGGACAGGGAACTGCTGGAGAGGGTCCAGCATAGGGCAACAAAGATGCTGAAGGGAGTGGAGCATCTCCCTTATGAAGAAAGGCTGAGGGAGCTGGGGCTCTTTAGTTTGGAGAAGAGGAGACTGAGGGGTGACCTTATTAATGTTTATAAATATATAAAGGGTGAGTGCCAGGAGGATGGAGCCGGGCTCTTCTCGGTGGCAAACAATGATAGGACAAGGGGCAATGGGATCAAGCTGGAACACAAGAGGTTCCACTTAAATTTGAGAAAGAACTTCTTCTCAGTGAGGGTGGCAGAGCCTGGCCCAGGCTGCCCAGGGAGGTTGTGGAGTCTCCTTCCCTGCAGACATTCAAACCCGCCTGGACCCCTTCCTGTGGAACCTCAGCTGGGTGTTCCTGCTGCATGGGGGATTGCACTGGATGAGCTTTCGAGGTCCCTTCCAATCCCAAACACACCGTGATACTGTGATACTGTGATTTCTGTGCTAAATCCTTTCCTTTCCCCCCGTGCCAGAGGACCCAGAGGACCCGCCCAGGCCCCCCCAGGTTTGTGGGAGCAGCACTGGGGAGGGGGCGCTTTTTCCCCCAGCTACGAATATAGAGACAATTTGTACAAAAGCTGTAAAGTGGGGGGGACGGCAACTCGGGGACCCCCAAACCACCACAGGGGGGTCCACATCACCCCATGCGCCCCATCACTTTTGGGGTGTCAGAGCCCCCCCCATGCAGCTGCCCCTCGGGGGTCCTGGGTGGGTTGTGAGGTCCCTGGGGGGCTGGAGGGGAGAAAGGGGGAAACCTGGGTTTGGGGGGGTCCCAGGGGTTCTTGCGAGTGGGTGTGGGGGGGTCTCAGTGGTTTCTGGGATCCCTGGGGGGTCCCTGAGATCAAAAAGAATTTGGAGGCTGGCAGGGAACTTTGTGAGGGGAAGATTGAAACATCCCTTTTCCCTCTGTTTCACAGCCCCAGCTTCTCTTCTCTGCCCTTCCTCCTCTCCCCTTCCTCCTCTCCCCTTCCTCCTCTCCCCTTCCTCCTCTCCCCTTCCTCCTCTCCCCTTCCCCCTCTCCCCTTCCCCCTCTCCCCTTCCCCCTCTCCCCTTCCTCCTCTCCCCTTCCTCCTCTCCCCTTCCTCCTCTCCCCTTCCTCCTCTCCCCTTCCTCCTCTCCCCTTCCTCCTCTCCCCTTCCTCCTCTCCCCTTCCTCCTCTCCCCTTCCTTCCCTCCCCTTCCCTTCCCTCAGAACCCCATTCTGGTTTGGGTTGAAGGGATCTCTGGAGATCATCCAGTCCAACCCCCCTGCTCCCGCGGGGTCCCAGAGCAGATCACACAGGATCCCAGGGCTCTGAATGTCTCACAGAAGGAGACTCCACACCCGCTCTGGGCAGCCTGGGCCGGGCTCTGGCACCTCCCAGCAAGCAAGTTTCTCCTTACGTTCAGATGGAGCCTCCTGGGTTTCAGTCTGTGCCCGATGCCCCTCACCCTGGCACTGGGCACCACTGAACAGAGTCTGCTCCATCCTGACACCCACCTGAGATATTGATCCCATTGATCACATCCCTCTCAGCTTCTCTTCTCCAGCTCAACAGCCCCATCTCTCTCAGTCTCTCCTGATCAGAATGATGCTCCAGACCCCTCAGCATCTCTGTGTCCCTCCACTGGACTCCCTCCAGTAACTCCTTGTCCTTCTTCAACTGGGGAGCCCAGAACTGGACCCAGAACTGCAGATGCAGCTTCCCCAGGGTGGAGCAGAGGGGGAGGATTCACCTCTCTCACCTGCTGCTCACACTCTTCTTAATAAATATCCCCCAGGTACCCTCGGCCTCGTGACCACAAGGACACATTGGTGACTTGTGGCCAACCTGATGTCACCCAGAACTCCCAAGTCCTTCTCGCAGAGCTGCTTTCCAGCGGGTCCACCCCCAAACCGTGCTGGTACTGGACCCCTGCTGCCCCAGGAGGGGCCGGTATCGCCCCGGTATCGCGATGGGTGGCACCGACGGCCCCGGTATCGTGATGGGTGGCACCGACGGCCCCGCTATCGCGATGGGTGGCACCGACGGCCCCGGTATCGCGATGGGTGGCACCGACGGCCCCGGTATCGCGATGGGTGGCACCGACGGCCCCGGTATCGCGATGGGTGGCACCGACGGCCCCGGTATCGCGATGGGTGGCACCGACGGCCCCGGTATCGCGATGGGTGGCACCGACGGCCCCGGTATCGCGATGGGTGGCACCGACGGCCCCGGTATCACGATGGGTGGCACCGACAGCCCCGGTATTGCGATGGGTGGCACCGACAGCCCCGGTATCGTGATGGGTGGCACCGACAGCCCCGGTATCGCGAAGGGTGGCACCGACGGCCCCAGTATCGCAATAGGGAGCACTGATGGTCCTGGTATCGCGACAGGTGGCAACAACAGCGCTGGTATCGTCACAACAGCAGTGACGACGGCCCCAGTATCGTGATGGGCAGCGACGATGGTCCTGGTAGCGCGATGGGTGGCACCGACGGCCCTGGTATCGCAATGGGTGGCACCGACGGCCCTGGTATCGCGATGGGTGGCACCGACAGCCCCGGTATCGCAATGGGTGGCACCGACGGCCCTGGTATCGCAATGGGTGGCACCGACGGCCCTGGTATCGCAATGGGTGGCACCGACAGCCCCGGTATCGCAATGGGTGGCACCGACGGCCCTGGTATCGCAATGGGTGGCACCGACAGCCCCGGTATCGCAATGGGTGGCACCGACGGCCCCGGTATCGTGACAGCAATAAATCTCAAGACCTCCCAAAATAAATCCCCCTTCCATCCCTCCTGGTGTGACAAGACCCTTAATTAACATTTCATTAATCAAACAACTCAACCCCCCCGTTGTCACAAATCGCTGCATTAACGAACTTCAACTCATTCCAGAACCCAGTTTATTAAGCAAAGCAGAAAGCGCGTTAAATAGAAAGAAAAACACCAAAACCCCTGTTTCTCGGCTCAGATCGGGGCGCTTTACGGCACCATTTTGCCACCATTTCCCTTTCCGGTTCTTCCCACCGCGAGCAGCCGCTGCCCGTTGATCTCACAGCGGCGTTTTTTCCCAATCTCGCAGGATTTCAGCCCAATTCCGGCCCCGTTCCGTGCGCCCCCTGGTGCCGGAGATGACGATCGGGCGCCAGCTCTTCCCATCAAACCCGATGCCGAGAAACCAAACCCCCCGCGGTCGCTTCTTCAAACACACGCGCAGATTCACCCCTTTTCTCCCCAAAAACCCCCTCTGGATGCGCCGTCCGGTGGGAAAGCCGACGGTGGTTTCGGCGCGGGGGTTTCCTGAGGGCGCAAACCTACCCCGGGCGCTGCTCCGGCGCCGCGATCCCCATTTCGGCTGGTTCCTCCATTTTAAGGCGCTTCGGGGGCGGCTCGGTCCCGGCTTGCGGCTCCGGCATCGCCATTTCGGATGGTTTGTCCTCAATTCTCCAGCGTTTTGGGGGCTGCTTGGTCCCGGCCTGCGGCTCCAGCACCAGCGCTGCAATCACCATTTCAGCTGCTTTCTCCTCAATTTTAACGCATTTTGGGGGCGGCTCGGTCCCGGCCGGTGGCTCTGGTGCTGGCACCACAATCTCCATTTTAGCTGGTTTCTCCTCAATATTCAGGCACTTTGGTGGTGGCTCAGTCCCGGCCTGCGGCTCTGGCTCCGGCATCTCCATTTCAGCTGCTTTCTCCTCAATCTTCACACACACTCCCGAGCATGGCACTGGAGCTTCCGGGGACGGCACTGGAGCTCCCGGGGACGGCACTGGAGCTCCCGGGGACGGCACTGGAGCTCCCGAGGATGGCACTGGAGCTCCCGGGGACGGCACTGGAGCTCCCGGGGACGGCACTGGAGCTCCCGGGGACAGCACTGGAGCTCCCAGGGATGGCACTGGAGCTCCCGGGGATGGCGCTCGAGTTTCCAGGGATGGCACTGGAGCTCCCAGGGATGGCACTGGAGCTCCCGGGGACAGCACTGGAGCTCCTGGGGATGGCGCTGGAGTTTCCAGGGATGGCACTGGAGCTCCCGAGGATGGCACTGGAGCTCCCGAGGATGGCACTGGAGCTCCCGAGGATGGCACTGGAGCTCCCAGGGATGGCAGTGGAGCTCCTGGGGATGGCACTGGAGCTCCTGGGGATGGCACTGGAGCTCCCAGGGATGGCACTGGAGCTCCCGGGGACGGCACTGGAGCTCCCGGGAACAGCACTGGAGCTCCCGAGGATGGCACTGGAGCTCCCAGGGATGGCGCTCGTGTTTCCAGGGATGGCACTGGAGCTCCCAGGGATGGCACTGGAGCTCCCGGGGATGGCACTGGAGCTCCTGGGGATGGCGCTGGAGTTTCCAGGGATGGCACTGGAGCTCCAGAGGATGGCACTGGAGCTCCCAGGGACGGCACTGGAGCTCCTGAGGATGGCGTTGGAGCTCCTGGGGATGGCGCTGGAGCTCCCGGGGACGGTGCTGGAGCTCCCGGGGATGGTGCTGGAGCTCCCGGGGATGGTGCTGGAGCTTGCCATGGACAGCAGGGTCAACACTGCAACCGACACGGGGTGGGGGAAACGGGGTGATGGGACATGGGGATGTTGGGGTTCAGGGGGGAAATGGGGTGATATGAGGTGGGGATGTTGGGGTTTGGGGGGGAAAGGGGGATGTGACATGGGGGTGTTGGGGGGAAAGGGGGATGTGACATGGGGGTGTTGGGGTTTGGGGAAAGGGGGATGTGACATGGGGGTGTTGGGGGAAAGGGGGATGTGACATGGGGGTGTTGGGGTTTGGGGAAAGGGGGATGTGACATGGGGGTGTTGGGGTTTGGGGAAAGGGGGATGTGACATGGGGATGTTGGGGTTTGGGGAAAGGGGGATGTGACATGGGGGTGTTGGGGTTTGGGGGTGGAAATATGGGATCCAACAAGGAAAAGCTGGGGTTTTTCAAGGAAAAGCGTGATACGACAATGGGTACGATTCAAGGAAAAGTTGGAGTTGGTCAAGAAAAGATGCGATATGATAAAGGAAATGTTGGGGTTTGTCAAGAAAAGGTGCAATAGGACAAGGAAAAGTTGGGTTTTGTTGAGAAAAGACGTGATAGGACAATGGAAACGTTGGGTTTTGTCAAGAAAAGACACGATAGGACAAGCAAAAGTTGGGTTTATGTCAAGAAAAGACAATAGGACAAGGAAAAGTTGGCTTTTGTCAAGAAAAGGTGCAATAGGACAAGGAAAAGTTGGCTTTTGTCAAGAAAAGACACGATAGGTCAAGGAAGAGTTGGAGTTGGTCAAAATAAGAACCAATAGGACAAGGAAAAGTTGGGTGTATGTCAAGAAAAGACGCGATAGGACAACAGAAACGTTGGGTTCTGTCAAGAAAAGACGTGATAAGACAAGGAAAAGTTGGGTTTTGTTGAGAAAAGATGCGATAGGACAAGGAAAAGTTGGGTTTTGTTGAGAAAAGATGCGATAGGACAATGGAAACGTCAGGTTTCGTCAAGAAAAGGTGCGATACAACAATGGGTACGATACGAGAAGGAAAAGTTGGGTTTATGTCAAGAAAAGACGCGCTACAACAAGGAAAAGTTGGGTTTTGTCAAGAAAAGGTGCGATAGGACAATGGAAACGTTGGGGTTGGTCAAGAAAAGGTGCGACATGATAATGGGTACGATACGAGAAGGAAAAGTTGGGTTTTGGGGACAAAAGGCGCGATACGGGACAGCGGAAAACGAGCCAACCAGGTGGAGCGGAGAGCAAGAAAGACACGGAGAAACGTCACTATTTCTACCCAAAAGGCAGCGTTGGGAGCCCCAAGAGCAGCGACGACCCCCCCGGGGCCCAGGTGGGGTGGGCCAGGCACCCAATGCGTGCGATACCTGGGTCGGGCGCCTGCGGGTCGGTGTCCATGTCCCCTCCGATCGGCACCGAAACCGCGCGGTTCGGCCGAAAACCACAGGGATTCGCTCCGAGACGCGGCAGAGTGGGAGAGACGCCCTGCGAGGGCTCGGAACAACAAAGCGTTGCTGGGGTTCCGCCGCGACATCAGCGCCGCCGGTGACATCAGCGCCTCGTGTTCCGTTCGGAATGGACGTCAATGGGTCCTGGTGGGCCAAACGAGGGGCAGGAAAAGCGCGACGCACCCGTTTTGCGCCCGTTTTTGGTGGTTTGGGGACTCACGGCCGGATGCTGATTTTGGGGGCGTCCTTCACCAGGCACAATCCCAAGTCGCCGTCCATTCTGCCTGCGGGATATTGAGAAATAGAGGGGAAAAGCAACGCTCAGGATCAAAATCATCGTGCCGAGACCGTTCCTCGGCGTCACAACCACAAATTGTCCCAATTCCCATCGTTTTGGTGAAATCGGTCGCTGATGGATCATCCCAATGGGGTTTTGCAGTCGATCGCAGCACTCGGGTGGTTTTTACACCCGATATCACAGCGAAACCCTGGGGGGGTTGTTTCCATCCCATATTCCACAAAATCACCCATTTTGGGGGTTTTTGGGGAGCACAAGCTCTGCGTTTGTCACCACAAACCAGCGAGGGGACGCCGAACCCAAACCGGGTTCACCGGGCGGTTTTACACCGGGATCGCTCGGCCCGGGTTGAGATAAACCCCCCGTAAACCACAACCATAAAGCGGGGTGTTCCCCCCAAAGCGCTACGTGGGGACATCCGCATCGCACCGAATTAACCCCGCGGGGCGGCCGAAAGCGCTTCAATCCCGGTGTCGGGATCACGAGGGGTTTCGGCCTCCGTCGCCTTTTTGCTGCGAGATCTTCCCATCCGGAGACGCATTTTCGGTGATCTGGGCAACATCGAACGAGAAAAGGGTTAAAGGTGGAAAACGCACAAAATCACACGGGCGTTTATCTGCTTTTCCTCCTTTTTTGGCTCAAAAGCAAGCGGCGAACCCCAAAATGAGGGGTCTGGGGACCCTCCGGTCCTGCTGATGCTTCCTCCCTTCCACCCAACTCGAGGCGATCGCCGGGTTCCGTATTTCGGATCAATAACCCAGCGGGAGCCTGGAGCCTCCCAGAGCCCGTCCCTGGGGTAGCGGCCGCCGAGCGCGTCCCCATAGCGTTATTTGGGTGTAATTTGGGGGGTTCTGGGGCACGTAGCACCCTTGGTTCAGCCAGGGACACACACACGGGTGCTCCGGGAAGCGACTCCGGCGCCGCCGGTTGCCGAATCATCGCACAACCATCCAAGTACTCCTCACCCACCTTGTTTCTTGTCACTGGAACCAACACCGGGATCACCAGGGGGGTTTTCGGACAGCGTCGGGGGTTCGGAGGCGCCGTTTCCATCTCCCAACGATGGGAGGGAAAAGGGGAGAAAAGGGGGGAAAGAGGAAAAAGGGGGAAAAGGGGGGAAAAGGGAAAAAGGGGGAAGAGGGAAAAGAGGGGGAAGAGGGGGGGAAGAGGAAAAAGAGGGAAAAAGGGGGCAAAGAGGGATAAAGGGGAAAGAGGGAAAAGAGGGAAAAAGGGGGGAAGAGGGAAAAGGGCGGAAAGAGGGAAAAGAGGGATAAAGGGGGAAAGAGGGAAAAGGCAGAAAAGGGGGGGAAGAGGGAAAAAGGGAGAAAAAGGGGGAAAAAGAGGGGAAGAGGGAAAAAGGGGGGAAAGGGAGAAAAAGGGGGGAAACAGGGATAAAGGGGGAAAGAGGGAAAAGAGGGAAAAAGGGGGGGAAAAGGGGGAAGAGGGAAAAGGGGGGAAAGAGGGAAAAGAGGGAAAAACGGCGGAAAGAGGGAAAAGAGGGAAAAAGGGGGGGGAAAGGGGGAAGAGGGAAAAGGGGGGAAAGAGGGAAAAGAGGGAAAAACGGCGGAAAGAGGGAAAAGAGGGAAAAAGGGGGGGGAAGGGGGAAGAGGGAAAAGGGGGGAAAGAGGGAAAAGAGGGAAAAACGGCGGAAAGAGGGAAAAGAGGGAAAAAGGGGGGGAAGGGAAAAAGGGGGGAAAGAGGGATAAAGGGGGAAAGAGGGAAAAGAGAGAAAAGGGGGATGAAAGAGAGAAAAAGTCTGTGGGGGGATTGATGGCGGATCCGCCCCAGCCCCGGGGTCTCTCCTGGAGGGGAGGGACGGGCGGATCCAGTGGGGGTGCTGAGGAGATGAGGGGACACGAGGGGCCCCGAGGGACACGAGGGGACGATGAGGGGACCCGAGGGACACGAGGGGACACGATGGGACATGAAGGGACACGAGGGACACGAGGGGACGCGATCTCCTCACCCGGTGTTTCCCGCCCCGGCGCTTCCCGCCCGCCGGCGCCGCGGCCACGCCCCCTCGCCGCCGGCCACGCCCCCTCGCTGGCGTCACGTCCGGGAGTGTGTGGCGGGAAAAGGCGGGAGGGAGGAGAGGGAGGCGCCGCTGTTTTGGTGGAGGTTGTGAGGGGAACTGGGGGTCGGCGTGAGGGGCATTGGGGGTCGGTGTGGGGGGAGGAATTGGGGTCGGCGTGAGGGGCATTGGGGGTCGGTGTGAGGGGGGGATTTGGGGGGCAGTGTGGTGGTGGGGATTTGGGGTCGGTGTGAGGGGGGAATTGGGGGGCGGTGTGGGGAGGAATTGAGGATCGGTGGGGGGGGCTTGGGGGGTCGGTGTGAGGGGGAATTGGGGGTCGGTGTGGGGGAAGTTGGGGGTTGGTCTGGGGAGGATTTGAGGGGTCAGTGTGGGGAGGATTTGGGGGTCGATGTGAGGGGCATTAGGGGTTGGTGTGGGGGGCAGGAACTGGGGGTCAGTGTGTGGGGGGGCATTGGGGGTCGGTGCGAGGGGGAATTAGGGTCCAGTGGGGGGGCACTGGGGGTCGGTGTTTGAGGGGGGAATTGGGGGGTCGGTGTGGGGGGGTCAGTGCAGGGGGGGCCTTGGGGGTCGGTGTGAGGGGGCATTGGGGGTCAGTCTGGGGAGGAATTGGGGTTCGGTGTGGGGGGGGGCATTGGGGATCAGTGTGGGGGGGAATTGGGGGTCGGTGTGGGGGGGAACTGGGGTCTGGTGTGGGGGGGGGACATTGGGGGTCGGTGTGAGGGGGAATTGGGGGTCGGTGTGGGGGGGAAGTTGGGGGTTGGTCTGGGGAGGATTTGAGGGGTCAGTGTGGGGAGAATTTGGGGGTCGATGTGAGGGGCATTAGGGGTTGGTGTGGGGGGCGTTGGGGGTCAGTGCGAGGGGGAATTAGGGTCCGGGGGGGGATTCGGGGTCGGTGTTTGAGGGGGGAACTGGGGGGTTGGTGTGCGGGGGCGGCCTTGGGGGTCGGTGTGAGGGGGCATTGGGGGTCAGTCTGGGGAGGAATTGGGGGTCGGGGGGGCATTTGGGGGTCGGTGGGGGGGAGCTGGGGGTCGGGTGGGGGGTGGATTGAGGGTCGGTGTGAAGGGAATGGGGGGGCCATGAGGGGAACGGAGGCGCAGAAACAACTTTACAGCCTCCGGAGCCATGAACCTTCACACCCCGCAGGGCTCCAGAGCAGCTGCGTTCGTTTCGCCGTCGGGCGCAAGGGGAGCGATGGTTCCACCCCTCGTGCGCCGCTCCGAGCGGCAGGAGCTGCGTTTAAATACAGCGAGGTGCTCGTGTCCCAACGACCCCGGAGCGCCCGCACACATCCATAACCTTTCCCGCTCATCACTGCCGTAGTCTCCGCCTGGACGCCCCCTGTTCGCCTGCGCGGCGCCACCTGGTGCTCTGGAGGAGGGGTCTTTGGATGAAGGCTCCTTCAGCTTCCTCAGGTTTGGCTCCTTGTGTTGAATGGACTGGGACCCAAGCTCCAGGTCGGTTGAACCCAGCCTGGCACCCCCTTTTTGCTGTAAATCTCGGTTCTCTCGTCCCCTCGAGTTCACAGCTGGTGCCGTAAAACTCCTGATCCTGGCACTGCTGGGTTCTGGTTTCCTTACCATGAGTTCACCTAAAGCTCTGAACTAAGGGCTCGTGTGGCTCAGCCCTAAAGTGTTGGCTCGTTAGTGGGCACCCAATTATGTTTTGTTAACCCTTAAAATGTTCGTGCCCTCTATCAGACCCAGGAGTTCGGGCGGGGATTCAGTTCAGGAGGGACCCGGGAGTAACCCTAAGGACCCAGTAGTTGGGGGGTGTCAAGGGTTAAGATCGTGAAACCGTGGGGACCCCTAATGTCCCCAGGGGCCATTGTGACATCCTGGGGACCCTGCATTGTCCCCAGGGTGTTGTGACACCATGGGGACCCACTTTGTCCCCAGGGCCCATTGTGACGTCTCAGGATCCCCCATTGTCCCCAGGGCCCATTGTGACATTCTGGGGACCCCAAATGTCCCCAGGGCCCATTGTGACATTCTGGGGACCCCCTTTGTCTTCAGGGCCCATTGTGACACCATGGAGACCCCATTTGTCACTCGGGCCCATTGTGACATCCTAGGACCCCCCATTGTCCCCAAGGCCCATTGCGACATCCTGGGGACCCCCCTTTGTCCTCAGGGCCCATTGTGACATTCAGGGCACCCCTCTTTGTCCCCAGGGCCCATTCTGATACCATGGGGACCACTTTGTCCCCAGGGCCCACTGTGACATCCTGGGGACGCCCTCTGTCCCCAGGGCCCATTTTGACACCATGTGCACCCCCCTTTGTGCCCAGGGCCGATTGTGACATCCTGGGGACCCTCTTTGTCCCCAGGGCCCATTGTGACATCCTGGGGACACCCCATTGTCTCCAGGGCCCATTGTGAACATCCTGGGGACCCCCTTGTCCCCAGGGCCCATCGTGGCACCGTGGGGACCCCCCGTTGTCCCCAGGGCCTATAGTGACACCGTGGGTACCCCCTTTGTCCCCAGTGCCCATTGTGACATCCTGGGGACCCCCCTTGTCCCCAGGGCTTATTGTGACATCCTGGGGACCGCCTTTGTCCCCAGGGCCCATTGTGACATCCCAGGACCCCAAGTTGTCCCCAGGGACCATTGTGACACCGTGGGGACCCCCTTTGTCCTCAGGGCCCGTTGTGAACATCCTGGGGACCCCCTTGTCCACACGACCCATCGTGGCACCGTGGGGACCCCCCGTTGTCCCCAGGGCCTATAGTGACACCGTGGGTACCCCCTTTATCCCATGAGCCCATTGTGACATCCTGGGTACCCCCTTGTCCCCAGGGCCCATTGTGACACCATGGGGATCGCCTTTGTCCCCGTGGCCCATTGTGACATCCCAGGACCCCGCGTTGTCCCCAGGGCCCATTCTGACATCCTGGGGACCCCCCTTGTCCCCAGGGCTTATTGTGACATCCTGGGGACCCCTTTGTCCCAGGGGCACATTGTGGCACCACGGGGACCCCCTTTGTCACCGGGGCCCATTGTGACATCCTGGGGACCCCCCTTGTCCCCAGTGCCCATTATGACATTCTGGGGACCCCCTTTGTCCCAGGGGCACATTGTGGCACCACGGGGACCCCCTTTGTCACCGGGGCCCATTGTGACATCCCAGGACCCCAAGTTGTCCCCAGGGCCCATTGTGACACCATGGGTACCCCCTTTGTCCCATGGGCCCATTGTGACATCCTGGGGACCCCCTTGTCGCCAGGGCCCATCATGGCACCGTGGGGACCCCCCTTTGTCCCCAGTGCCCATTGTGACATCCTGGGGACCCTCTTTGTCCCCAGGGCCCATTGTGGCACCATGGGGACACCCTTTGTCACTGGGGCCAGTTGTGACATCCCAGGACCCCACTTTGTCCCCAGGGCTTATTGTGATACCATAGGGACCCCCCTTGTCCCCAGGGCCCATTGTGACATTCAGGGGGACTCCTCTTTGTCCCCAGGGCCTATTGTGTCATCCTGGTGATCTCCCCTTGTCTCTAGGGCCCATTGTGAGACTGTGGAAGACCCCCTTTGTCCCCAAGTCCCATTGTGACGTCCCAGGACGCCTCGTTGTCCCCAGGACCCATTGTGACTCCATGGGAACCCCCCCTTGTCCCCAGGGCCCATTGTGACATCCTGGGGATCCCCCTTTGTCGCCAGGGCCCACTGTGACACCGTGGGCACCCTCTTTGTCCCATGGGCCCATTGTGACCTTCAAGGGACCCCCCATTGTCCCCAGGGCCCATTGTGACATCCTGGGTACCCCCTTTGTCCCCAAGACCCATTGTGACATCCTAGTACCCCCCGCAGTCCCCAGGGCCCATTGTGACATCCTGGGGATCCCTTTGGCCCCAGGGCCCATTGTGACAGGGCGGGGATCCCCCTTGTCCCCAGGGCCCATTGTGAAACCGTGGGGACCCCCCATTGTCCCCAGGGCCCATTGTGGCACCGTGGAGACCCCCCCTTTGTCTCCAGTGCCCATTGTGACATCCTGGGGACCCACTTTGTCCCCAGTGCTCATTGTGACAGGGTGGGACCCCCCTTGTACCCAGGGCCCGTTGTGACATCCTGGGGACCCCCTTTGTCCCCAGGGCCTATTGTGACATCCTGGGGAGTCCCCTTTATCCCCAGGGCCCATTGTGACATCCTGGGGACCCCCTTTGTCCCTAGGGTTCATTGTGACATCCCAGGACCCCCATTGTCCCCAGGGCCCATTGTGAACAACCTGGGGACCCCCCTTTTTCCCCGGGCCCATTGTGGCGTCCCAGGATGCTTCGTTGTCCCCTGGGCCCATTGTGACATCCCGGGGACCCCTTTTGTCCCCAGGGTCCATTGTGACATCCTGGGGCCTCCCTTTGTCCCCAGGGCCCATTGTGACATCGCAGGAGCCCCCATTGTCCCAAGGGCACATTGTTACATCCTGGGGACCCCCTTGTCCCCAGGGCCCATCGTGGCACCGTGGGGACCCCCCCTTTGTCTCCAGTGCCCATTGTGACATCCTTGGGACCCACCTTGTCCCCAGGACCCGTTGTGACATCTTGGGGACCCCTATGTCACCAGAGCCCATTGTGATATCCTGGGGAGCCCCCTTTGTCCCCAGGGCGCATTGTGCACATCCTGTGGACCCCTCTTTGTCCCCAGGGCCCATTGTGATATCCTGGGGAGCCCTCTTTTTCCCCAGGGCCTATTGTGACATCCTGGGGACCCCCTTTGTCCCCCGGGCCCATTGTGACATCCTGAAGACCCCCTTTGTCCCCAGGGCCTATTGTGACATGCCAGGACCCCCCCTTTTCTCCAGGGCCCATTGTGACGTCCCAGGACCCCCTATTGTCCCCAGAGCCCATTGTGACATCCCAGGACCCCCCATTGTCCCCAGGCCCCATTATACACATCCTGGGGTCCCCCTTTATCCCCAGGGCCATTGTGACACCATGGGGACCCACTTTGTCCCCAGGACCCATTGTGACGTCCCAGGATGCCCCATTGTCCCCTGGGCCCATTGTGAAATCATGGGGACCCCCTTTGTCCCCAGGGCCTATTGTGACATCCCAGGACCCCCCATTGTCCCCAGGGCCCATTGTGACACCGTGGAGACCCTCCTTGTCCTCAGGGCCCATTATGACATTCAGGGGACTCCTCTTTGTCCCCAGGGCCTATTGTGACATCCTGGGGACCCCCCTTTACTCCAGGGCCCATTGTGACGTCCCAGGACCCCCTATTGTTCCCAGGGCCCATTGTGACATCCTGGGGACCCCCTTTGTCCCTAGGGTTCATTGTGACATCCCAGGACCCCCATTGTCCCCAGGGCCCATTGTGAACAACCTGGGGACCCCCCTTTTTCCCCGGGCCCATTGTGGCGTCCCAGGATGCTTCGTTGTCCCCTGGGCCCATTGTGACATCCCGGGGACCCCTTTTGTCCCCAGGGTCCATTGTGACATCCTGGGGCCTCCCTTTGTCCCCAGGGCCCATTGTGACATCGCAGGAGCCCCCATTGTCCCAAGGGCACATTGTTACATCCTGGGGACCCCCTTGTCCCCAGGGCCCATCGTGGCACCGTGGGGACCCCCCCTTTGTCTCCAGTGCCCATTGTGACATCCTTGGGACCCCCCTTGTCCCCAGGACCCGTTGTGACATCTTGGGGACCCCTATGTCACCAGAGCCCATTGTGATATCCTGGGGAGCCCCCTTTGTCCCCAGGGCCCATTGTGCACATCCTGTGGACCCCTCTTTGTCCCCAGGGCCCATTGTGATATCCTGGGGAGCCCTCTTTTTCCCCAGGGCCTATTGTGACATCCTGGGGACCCCCTTTGTCCCCCGGGCCCATTGTGACATCCTGAAGACCCCCTTTGTCCCCAGGGCCTATTGTGACATGCCAGGACCCCCCATTGTCCCCAGGGCCCATTGTGACGTCCCAGGACCCCCTATTGTCCCCAGGCCCCATTATACACATCCTGGGGTCCCCCTTTATCCCCAGGGCCATTGTGACACCATGGGGACCCCCTTTGTCCCCAGGGCCCATTGTGACGTCCCAGGATGCCCCATTGTCCCCTGGGCCCATTGTGAAATCATGGGGACCCCTCTTTGTCCCCAGGGCCCATTGTGGCACCATGGGGACCCCCTTTGTCCCCAGGGCCCATTGTGACATCCCAGAATCCCAATTTGTCCTCAGGGCCCATTGTGACATCCTGGGGACCCCCTTGTCCCCAGGGCCCATCGTGGCACCGTGGGGACCCCCCGTTGTCCCCAGGGCCCATAGTGACTCCGTGGGTACCCCCTTTGTCCCCAGTGCCCATTGTGACATCCTGGGGACCCCCCTTGTCCCCAGGGCTTATTGTGACATCCTGGGGACCGCCTTTGTCCCCAGGGCCCATTGTGACATCCCAGGACCCCAAGTTGTCCCCAGGGACCATTGTGACACCGTGGGGACCCCCTTTGTCCTCAGGGCCTGTTGTGAACATCCTGGGGACCCCCTTGTCCACACGACCCATCGTGGCACCGTGGGGACCCCCCGTTGTCCCCAGGGCCTATAGTGACACCGTGGGTACCCCCTTTATCCCATGAGCCCATTGTGACATCCTGGGGACCCCCTTGTCCCCAGGGCCCATTGTGACACCATGGGGATCGCCTTTGTCCCTGTGGCCCATTGTGACATCCCAGGACCCCGCGTTGTCCCCAGGGCCCATTCTGACATCCTGGGGACCCCCCTTGTCCCCAGGGCTTATTGTGACATCCTGGGGACCCCTTTGTCCCAGGGGCACATTGTGGCACCATGGGGACCCCCTTTATCCCCAGGGCCACTTGTGACATCCTGGGGACCCCCCTTGTCCCCAGTGTCCATTATGACATTCTGGGGACCCCCTTTGTCCCAGGGGCACATTGTGGCACCACGGGGACCCCCTTTGTCACCGGGGCCCATTGTGACATCCCAGGACCCCAAGTTGTCCCCAGGGCCCATTGTGACACCATGGGTACCCCCTTTGTCCCATGGGCCCATTGTGACATCCTGGGGACCCCCTTGTCGCCAGGGCCCATCATGGCACCGTGGGGACCCCCCTTTGTCCCCAGTGCCCATTGTGACATCCTGGGGACCCCCCTTGTCCCCATGGCTTATTGTGACACCCTGGGACCGCCTTTGTCCCCAGGGCCCATTGGGATGTCCCAGGACCCCCCATTGTCCCCAGGGACCATTGTGACATCCTGGGGACCCCCTTTGTCCCAAGACCCCATTGTGACATCCTGGGGACCCCGCCGTGTCCCCAAAGCCCTTTGTGACATCCTGGGGACCCTCTTTGTCCCCAGGGCCCATTGTGGCACCATGGGGACACCCTTTGTCACTGGGGCCAGTTGTGACATCCCAGGACCCCACTTTGTCCCCAGGGCTTATTGTGATACCATGGGGACCCCCCTTGTCCCCAGGGCCCATTGTGACATTCAGGGGGACTCCTCTTTGTCCCCAGGGCCTATTGTGTCATCCTGGGGATCTCCCCTTGTCTCTAGGGCCCATTGTGAGACTGTGGAAGACCCCCTTTGTCCCCAAGTCCCATTGTGACGTCCCAGGACGCCTCGTTGTCCCCAGGACCCATTGTGACTCCATGGGAACCCCCCCTTGTCCCCAGGGCCCATTGTGACATCCTGGGACCCCCCTTTGTCCCCAGTGCTCATTGTGAAATCCTGGGGACCCACTTTGTCCCCAGGGCCCATTGTGGCACCATGGGGAGCGCCTTTGTCACTGGGGACCATTGTGACATTCCAGGATTTTACTTTGTCCCCGGGGCCCATTGTGACATCCTGGGGATCCCCCTTTGTCGCCAGGGCCCACTGTGACACCGTGGGCACCCTCTCTGTCCCATGGGCCCATTGTGACCTTCAAGGGACCCCCCATTGTCCCCAGGGCCCATTGTGACATCCTGGGGATCCCTTTGGCCCCAGGGCCCATTGTGACAGGGCGGGGATCCCCCTTGTCCCCAGGGCCCATTGTGAAACCGTGGGGACCCTCTTGTCCCCAGGGCCCATTGTGGCACCGTGGAGACCCCCCCTTTGTCCCCAGTGCCCATTGTGACATCCTGGGGACCCCCTTTGTCCCCAGTGCTCATTGTGACAGGGTGGGACCCCCCTTGTACCCAGGGCCCGTTGTGACATCCTGGGGACCCCCTTTGTCCCCAGGGCCTATTGTGACATCCTGGGGAGTCCCCTTTATCCCCAGGGCCCATTGTGACATCCTGGGGACCCCCTTTGTCCCTAGGGTTCATTGTGACATCCCAGGACCCCCATTGTCCCCAGGGCCCATTGTGAACAACCTGGGGACCCCCCTTTTTCCCCGGGCCCATTGTGGCGTCCCAGGATGCTTCGTTGTCCCCTGGGCCCATTGTGACATCCCGGGGACCCCTTTTGTCCCCAGGGTCCATTGTGACATCCTGGGGCCTCCCTTTGTCCCCAGGGCCCATTGTGACATCGCAGGAGCCCCCATTGTCCCAAGGGCACATTGTTACATCCTGGGGACCCCCTTGTCCCCAGGGCCCATCGTGGCACCGTGGGGACCCCCCCTTTGTCTCCAGTGCCCATTGTGACATCCTTGGGACCCCCCTTGTCCCCAGGACCCGTTGTGACATCTTGGGGACCCCTATGTCACCAGAGCCCATTGTGATATCCTGGGGAGCCCCCTTTGTCCCCAGGGCCCATTGTGCACATCCTGTGGACCCCTCTTTGTCCCCAGGGCCCATTGTGATATCCTGGGGAGCCCTCTTTTTCCCCAGGGCCTATTGTGACATCCTGGGGACCCCCTTTGTCCCCCGGGCCCATTGTGACATCCTGAAGACCCCCTTTGTCCCCAGGGCCTATTGTGACATCCCAGGACCCCCCATTGTCCCCAGGGCCCATTGTGACACCGTGGAGACCCTCCTTGTCCTCAGGGCCCATTATGACATTCAGGGGACTCCTCTTTGTCCCCAGGGCCTATTGTGACATCCTGGGGACCCCCCTTTACTCCAGGGCCCATTGTGACGTCCCAGGACCCCCTATTGTTCCCAGGGCCCATTGTGACATTCTGGGGACCCCAAATGTCCCCAGGGCCCATTGTGACATTCTGGGGACCCCTCTTTGTCCCCAGGGCCCATTGTGGCACCATGGGGACCCCCTTTGTCCCCAGGGCCCATTGTGACATCCCAGAATCCCAATTTGTCCTCAGGGCCCATTGTGACATCCTGGGGACCCCCTTGTCCCCAGGGCCCATTGTGATATCCTGGGGACCCCCTTGTCCCCAGGGCCCATCGTGGCACCATGGACACCCCCTTTGTCCCCAGGGCCCATTGTGACATCCCAGGACCCCACCTTGTCCCCAGGGTCCCTTCTGACAGGGTGGGGACCCCCCTTTCTCCCCAGGGCTCATTGTGACGTCCCAGGACCCCTCGTTGTCCCCAGTGCCCATTGTGACATCCTGGGGACCCCCCTTGTCCCCAGGGCCATTGTGAAATCCGGGGAACCCCCTGGTCTCCAGGGCCCATAGTGGTACCGTGGGGACTCGTCCTGTCACTTGGGTCCATTGTGACACCATGGGGACCCCGCCTTTGTCCCCAGTACCCATTGTGACATCCTGGGGACCCCTTTGTCCCCGGGGCCCATTGTGACATCCTGGGGACCCCCCTTTGTCCCCAAGGCCCATTGTGACACCGTGGGGACCCCACTTCTTTCCAGGACCCATTGTGGCATTCTGGGGACTTCCTTTATCCCCAGGGCCCATTGTGACATCCTGGAGACCCCCTTTATCCCCAGAGCTCGTTGTCGCACCATGGGGACCCCCTTTGTCACTGGGGCCCATTGTGACATCCCAGGACCCCCCATTGTCCCCAGGGCCCATTGTGACACCGTGGGGACCCCGCCTTTTCCCCAGGGCCCATTGTGACATTCCAGGACCCCACTTTGTCCCCAGGGCCCATTGTGACACCGTGGGGACCCCCCTTGTCCCCAGGGCCCATTGTGACAATTAAGGGACCCCCTTTGTCCCCAGGGCCCATTTTGACATCCCAGGACCCCACTTTGTCCCCAGTGCTCATTGTGAAATTCTGGGGACCCCCCCTTGTCCTCCCGGCTCATTGTGACAGCCGAGGACCTTACTTTGTCCCCAGGGCCCATTGTGACATCCCATGACCCCCCACTGTCTCCAGTGCCCATTGTGACATCATGGGGACCACCCTTTTTCCCCAGGGCTCATTGTGACGTCCCAGGACCCCTCGTTGTCCCCAGGCCCCATCGTGACATCCTGGGGACCCCCCTTGTCTCCAGGGCCCATAGTGGCACTGTGGGGACTCATCACTTGGGCCCATTGTGACATCCTGGAGACCCCCCTTTATCCCCAGGGCCCATTGTGACACCGTGGAGACCCCATTTGTCACTGGGGCCCATTGTGACATCCCAGGACACCCCATTGTCCCCAGGGCCCACTGAGACATCCCGGCGACCACCCTTTGTCTTCAGGGCCCATTATGCACATTCAGGGGACACCCCTTTGTCCCCAAGGCCCATTGTGACATCCTGGGGAGACCCCATTGTCCCCAAGGCCCATTGTGGCACCATGGGGACCCCCTTTGTCCCCAGTGCCCATTGTGACATCTTAGGACCCCACTTTGTCCCCAGGGCCCATTGTGACATCCTGGGGACCATCTGTGTCCCCAGGGCCCATTGTGACATCCGAGGAGCCACCGTTGTCCCCAGGGCCCATTGTGACATCCTGGGGACCCCCTTGTCCCCAGTGTCCATTGTGGCATCCTGGGACCCCCGTTGTCCCCAGGGCCCATTGTGGCAGCATGTGGACCCCCTTTTTCCCGAGGGCCCATTATAACGTCCCAGGACCCCCCATTGTCCCCTGGGCCCATTGTGACACTGTGGGGATCTCCTTTGTCCCCAGGGACCATTGTGACACTGTGGGGACCCCCTTTGTCCCCAGGGCCCATTGTGACATCCTGGGGAATCCCTTTGTCTCCAGGGCCCATTGTGACGTCCCAGGACCCTGCTTTGTCCCCGGGGCCCATTGTGACATCCTGGGGAACCGCTTTGTCCCCAGGACCCATTGTGACGTCCCAGGACCCCCCCTTGTCCCCAGGGCTCATTGTGATGTCCCAGGATCCCCATTGTCCCCAGAGCCCATTGTGATGTCCTGGGAACCCCCTTTGACCCCAGGGTCCATTGTGACACCATGGGGACCCCCTCTTGTCCCCAGGGACCATCGTGGCACCGTGGGGACCCCCTTGTCACTGGGGACCCATTGTGACACTATGGGGACCCCCCTTTGTGCCCAGGGCCCATTGTAACATCCTGGGGACCCCCTTGCCTCCAGGGCCCCTTGTGACATCAAAGGATCACCCTTTGTCCCCAGGACCCATTGTGACATCCCAGGACCCCACTTACTCCCCAGGGCCCATTGTGGCACCATGAGGACCCCCTTTGTCACTGGTGCCCATTGTGACATCCCAGGACCCCCCATTGTCTGCAGAGCCCATTGTGACACTATAGGGACCCCCCTTGTCACTGAGGACCCATTGTGACACCATGGGCACCTCCCCTTGTCGTCAGAGCCCATCGTGACATCCCAAAACCCCCAATTGTCTCCAGGGCCCATTGTGACATCCTGGGGACCTCCCTTTCTCCCCAGGGCCCATTGTGACGTTCCAGGAACCCCCATTGTCCTCAGGGCCCATTGTGACATTCAGGGGACCCCCTTTGTCTTCAGGGCCCATTGTGACACCATGGAGACCCCATTTGTCACTCGGGCGCATTGTGACATCCTAGGACCCCCCATTGTCCCCAAGGCCCATTGCGACATCCTGGGGACCCCCCTTTGTCCTCAGGGCCCATTGTGACATTCAGGGCACCCCTCTTTGTCCCCAGGGCCCATTCTGATACCATGGGGACCACTTTGTCCCCAGGGCCCACTGTGACATCCTGGGGACGCCCTTTGTCCCCAGGGCCCATTTTGACACCATGTGCACCCCCCTTTGTGCCCAGGGCCGATTGTGACATCCTGGGGACCCTCTTTGTCCCCAGGGCCCATTGTGACATCCTGGGGACACCCCATTGTCTCCAGGGCCCATTGTGAACATCCTGGGGACCCCCTTGTCCCCAGGGCCCATCGTGGCACCGTGGGGACCCCCCGTTGTCCCCAGGGTCTATAGTGACACCGTGGGTACCCCCTTTGTCCCCAGTGCCCATTGTGACATCCTGGGGACCCCCCTTGTCCCCAGGGCTTATTGTGACATCCTGGGGACCGCCTTTGTCCCCAGGGCCCATTGTGACATCCCAGGACCCCCCATTGTTGTCCCCAGGGCTTATTGTGATACCATGGGGACCCCCCTTGTCCCCAGGGCCCATTGTGACATTCAGGGGGACTCCTCTTTGTCCCCAGGGCCTATTGTGTCATCCTGGGGATCTCCCCTTGTCTCTAGGGCCCATTGTGAGACTGTGGAAGACCCCCTTTGTCCCCAAGTCCCATTGTGACGTCCCAGGACGCCTCGTTGTCCCCAGGACCCATTGTGACTCCATGGGAACCCCCCCTTGTCCCCAGGGCCCATTGTGACATCCTGGGACCCCCCTTTGTCCCCAGTGCTCATTGTGAAATCCTGGGGACCCACTTTGTCCCCAGGGCCCATTGTGGCACCATGGGGAGCGCCTTTGTCACTGGGGACCATTGTGACATTCCAGGATTTTACTTTGTCCCCGGGGCCCATTGTGACATCCTGGGGATCCCCCTTTGTCGCCAGGGCCCACTGTGACACCGTGGGCACCCTCTTTGTCCCATGGGCCCATTGTGACCTTCAAGGGACCCCCCATTGTCCCCAGGGCCCATTGTGACATCCTGGGTACCCCCTTTGTCCCCAAGACCCATTGTGACATCCTAGTACCCCCCGCAGTCCCCAGGGCCCATTGTGACATCCTGGGGATCCCTTTGGCCCCAGGGCCCATTGTGACAGGGCGGGGATCCCCCTTGTCCCCAGGGCCCATTGTGAAACCGTGGGGACCCTCTTGTCCCCAGGGCCCATTGTGGCACCGTGGAGACCCCCCCTTTGTCTCCAGTGCCCATTGTGACATCCTGGGGACCCCCTTTGTCCCCAGTGCTCATTGTGACAGGGTGGGACCCCCCTTGTACCCAGGGCCCGTTGTGACATCCTGGGGACCCCCTTTGTCCCTAGGGTTCATTGTGACATCCCAGGACCCCCATTGTCCCCAGGGCCCATTGTGAACAACCTGGGGACCCCCCTTTTTCCCCGGGCCCATTGTGGCGTCCCAGGATGCTTCGTTGTCCCCTGGGCCCATTGTGACATCCCGGGGACCCCTTTTGTCCCCAGGGTCCATTGTGACATCCTGGGGCCTCCCTTTGTCCCCAGGGCCCATTGTGACATCGCAGGAGCCCCCATTGTCCCAAGGGCACATTGTTACATCCTGGGGACCCCCTTGTCCCCAGGGCCCATCGTGGCACCGTGGGGACCCCCCCTTTGTCTCCAGTGCCCATTGTGACATCCTTGGGACCCCCCTTGTCCCCAGGACCCGTTGTGACATCTTGGGGACCCCTATGTCACCAGAGCCCATTGTGATATCCTGGGGAGCCCCCTTTGTCCCCAGGGCCCATTGTGCACATCCTGTGGACCCCTCTTTGTCCCCAGGGCCCATTGTGATATCCTGGGGAGCCCTCTTTTTCCCCAGGGCCTATTGTGACATCCTGGGGACCCCCTTTGTCCCCCGGGCCCATTGTGACATCCTGAAGACCCCCTTTGTCCCCAGGGCCTATTGTGACATCCCAGGACCCCCCCTTTTCTCCAGGGCCCATTGTGACGTCCCAGGACCCCCTATTGTCCCCAGAGCCCATTGTGACATCCCAGGACCCCTCATTGTCCCCAGGCCCCATTATACACATCCTGGGGTCCCCCTTTATCCCCAGGGCCGTTGTGACACCATGGGGACCCCCTTTGTCCCCAGGGCCCATTGTGACGTCCCAGGATGCCCCATTGTCCCCTGGGCCCATTGTGAAATCATGGGGACCCCCTTTGTCCCCAGGGCCTATTGTGACATCCCAGGACCCCCCATTGTCCCCAGGGCCCATTGTGACACCGTGGAGACCCTCCTTGTCCTCAGGGCCCATTATGACATTCAGGGGACTCCTCTTTGTCCCCAGGGCCTATTGTGACATCCTGGGGACCCCCCTTTACTCCAGGGCCCATTGTGACGTCCCAGGACCCCCTATTGTTCCCAGGGCCCATTGTGACATTCTGGGGACCCCTCTTTGTCCCCAGGGCCCATTGTGGCACCATGGACACCCCCTTTGTCCCCAGGGCCCATTGTGACATCCCAGAACCCCAATTTGTCCTCAGGGCCCATTGTGACATCCCAGAACCCCAATTTGTCCTCAGGGCCCATTGTGACATCCTGGGGACCCCCTTGTCCCCAGGGCCCATCGTGGCACCGAGGGGACCCCCCCCCCCCCTAGTCCCCAGGGCCCATTGTGAAATCCGGGGAACCCCCTGGTCTCCAGGGCCCATAGTGGTAATGCATTCACGAGGTGTTGATGTCGACGTCTCATTATCCGCGTTCTCTCCGAGAAAGCAAAAGTAACTCCAGACACTGATACCGTCCCAGCTCTGGCGCAAGGGGAAGCTGTGGAAACCACCTTCATGCGCCTGATGTCCCTCGTCCCTTCCCGGCCGTTTTGCTGCAGGGCACCAGACGATCGACACCTCTGGGTTGGTCACGGCCGTGATGGGAGCCGAGGGAAAACGGAAAGGGAAGGCTGGATCCCGTGGGAAATGGGGCCAAGAGTCAAGGACCGTGCTGCTGCTGATCCTCTTCGTCACTCGCTGGGAGGAAGGCGCCCGAGGGAAGGGAGAGAACGGCCACTGATGTCCCCCAGCGCGAGGTGGACGACGGTTCCTGGGGCAAAGAGGTGATCGAGGGCACGTGGGAAGGAAAAGATCCCGAAAACACGACGACAGCCCCGAGATGCCACATCCGGCTTCCCCCGAGCTCCCTCCCGGCTGTGCTCCGCACCTTCTCCTTCATCACCAGCACCTCCCGCCCCGCTGATCGCCCAGCTCGTGTCAGGCGGCTGGAGAACGTGGTTCAGGAACACTGGGCAGGACGGAGCCAGCGGGCAGGACGCGGCCAGCAGGCGCTCGCTGCTCTCCTGGACAGGCCGGCACGGAGCCCTGAGGAGCCCCTGGGTCCTGGTGCCGTGCTGGTCACAGCCTCGTGATGCTGCTGGGCGAGCGTCTCATCCTCCCCTGCTGCTCCTCCAATACAGGTATCTTTTTTCTCAT
Organism: Patagioenas fasciata; assembly: GCF_037038585.1. Taxonomy (NCBI): domain Eukaryota; kingdom Metazoa; phylum Chordata; class Aves; order Columbiformes; family Columbidae; genus Patagioenas; species Patagioenas fasciata. The sequence continues at coordinate 2,407,180 of NC_092550.1, read as the reverse complement.
TTCCTCCCCTCTTCCTTTCCTTCGTCATTTCCCCCTTTTTCTGCCTTATACCCCTCTCAAGTCTCTTTCCCTGCTGTCACCTCTTCTTTCTTCCTCTCTCCTTTCTGTTTTTTGATCCCATCTTCCCTCCTGTCTTCATCATCCTCTCTCCATCTCCCTCTCCCTTTCCATCTCCTCCTCTCCTCCATAGGTAATTAATATATATCCATATTCACATATTCTATATATTCATATAGAATTCTGTATATTCATAAAATGAATCCATTTCTTGGCTGAGCTGATGGAGTTAGTTCTGTCCTGTCAACCGCAAATCTGAATTCTCAGGACAGGACCAAGTGGGCTGAAAACGCGTTGCCGTGGCGGTCCTGGAGATGTGCCCAACGTGGGACACAATGGGGTCTCCCCGGAGGCTTCTCTTCTCTGCCCTTCCTTCCCTCCCCTTCCTTCCCTCCCCTTCCTTCCCTCCCCTTCTTTCCCTCCCCTTCCTTCCCTCCCCTTCCTTCCCTCCCCTTCCTTCCCTCCCCTTCCTTCCCTCCCCTTCCTTCCCTCCCCTTCCTTCCCTCCCCTTCCTTCCCTCCCCTCCCCTTCCCTCAGAACCCCATTCTGGTTTGGGCTGAAGGGACCTCTGGAGATCCCCCAGTCCAACCCCCCTGCTCCCGCGGGGTCCCAGAGCAGATCACACAGGATCCCAGGGGTCTGAATGTCTCACAGAAGGAGACTCCACACCCGCTCTGGGCAGCCTGGGCCGCGCTCTGGCACCTCCCAGCAAGCAAGTTTCTCCTTACGTTCAGATGGAGCCTCCTGGGTTTCAGTCTGTGCCCGATGCCCCTCACCCCGGCGCTGGGCACCACTGAACAGAGTCTGCTCCATCCTGACACCCACCTGAGATATTGATCCCATTGATCACATCCCTCTCAGCTTCTCTTCTCCAGCTCAACAGCCCCATCTCTCTCAGTCTCTCCTGATCAGAATGATGCTCCAGACCCCTCAGCATCTCTGTGTCCCTCCACTGGACTCCCTCCAGTAACTCCTTGTCCTTCTTCAACTGGGGAGCCCAGAACTGGACCCAGAACTGCAGATGCAGCTTCCCCAGGGTGGAGCAGAGGGGGAGGATTCACCTCTCTCACCTGCTGCTCACACTCTTCTTAATAAATATCCCCCAGGTACCCTTGGCCTCGTGACCACAAGGACACATTGGTGACTTGTGGCCAACCTGATGTCACCCAGAACTCCCAAGTCCTTCTCGCAGAGCTGCTTTCCAGCGGGTCCACCCCCAAACCGTGCTGGTACTGGACCCCTGCTGCCCCAGGAGGGGCCGGTATCGCCCCGGTATCGCGATGGGTGGCACCGACGGCCCCGGTATCGCGATGGGTGGCACCGACAGCCCCGGTATCGCGATGGGTGGCACCGACGGCCCCGGTATCGCGATGGGTGGCACCGACGGCCCCGGTATCGCGATGGGTGGCACCAACAGCGCCCTAACATGGTGCTCATCAGTAAGAAGGGAGGGAAGGGGGTTGCAGGGCAGCCATCGCTCGGGGTCTGCGGGATCTCCCTGTGCTTGTGGGAGCCCACGAGTCTTTGCATCACGCCTTGCGTTTTATTCTCTCTTCCTCTTTCAATTACTTATCTCACTTGGTTTTTTTATCTTAGCCCATGAGTTTTCTTACTTTTGCTCCTCATATTCTTCATTCCCATCCTACTGAGGGGTGCGTGGGGCTGCTCTGCCAGCCCCGGCTGCCCCACCGCAGCTCCCCAGGCCCTCACGTCTCCCATCCCAGCAACAGCAGTGGCCGCGGCACTGATTTCTTTCCTCTCCCTTTTGCAGCCTCCTTGCGCTCGTCCTCTCCACGCCGATCTCTCCTGGCTTCCTCCAGCTGCTGTGTCCTCTGGGTAAGTGCAGCTCGACCCCTCCCAAGATGCTCTCGAGTTGGCTGGGGTTTCTAAAACAGAGGGAAAAGGGATGTCTCACTTTTCCTCAGGCAGTTTCCTCCCAGACCCCTTTTACCCCCTGCGCTCTCCACAGACCCCAGTTACCGTTTCTGTTCGATGGGGAACATCTCACTGTGCTGTGCATGGCCAAGACGATGAGGACTCTGGACAGGAAATCCCTTCCAAGCGCAGCTTTCCTCTCACCGTTGGGCAGCGACAACAGCCCCGGTATCGCGACAGCAGCACCGACAGCCCCGGTATCGCGACGGATGGCACCGACAGCCCCGGTATCGCGACAGCAGCACCGACAGCCCCGGTATCACGACGGATGGCACCGACGGCCCCGGTATCGCGACAGCAGCACCGACAGCCCCGGTATCACGACGGATGGCACCGACAGCCCCGGTATCGCGACAGCAGCACCGACAGCCCCGGTATCGCGACGGGCAGCAGTGATGGAGCTGGTATTGCGACGGCAGCACCGACGGCCCTGATATTGTGATGGGCAGTGACAGGGGCCCTGGTATCGTGATGGGCAGAACCAACAGCTCCAGTATCGTGATGGGCAGCACTGACGGTCCCGGTATTGCGACGGCAGCACCGACAGCACCGGTATCGCGATGGGTGGCACCAACAGCCCTGGTATCGCAATGGGCAGCAACAACGACCCCGGTATCGCGAAGGGCGGCACCGACGGCCCCGGTATCGCAATAGGGAGCACTGATGGTCCTGGTATCGCGACAGGTGGCAACAACAGCGCTGGTATCGTCACAACAGCAGTGACGACGGCCCCAGTATCGTGATGGGCAGCAACGATGGTCCTGGTAGCGCGATGGGTGGCACCGACGGCCCTGGTATCGCGATGGGTGGCACCGACAGCCCCGGTATCGCAATGGGTGGCACCGACGGCCCCGGTATCGTGACAGCAATAAATCTCAAGACCTCCCAAAATAAATCCCCCTTCCATCCCTCCTGGTGTGACAAGACCCTTAATTAACATTTCATTAATCAAACAACTCAACCCCCCCGTTGTCACAAATCGCTGCATTAACGAACTTCAACTCATTCCAGAACCCAGTTTATTAAGCAAAGCAGAAAGCGCGTTAAATAGAAAGAAAACCACCAAAACCCCTGTTTCTCGGCTCAGATCCGGGCGCTTTACGGCACCATTTTGCCACCATTTCCCTTTCCGGTTCTTCCCACCGCGAGCAGCCGCTGCCCGTTGATCTCACAGCGGCGTTTTTTCCCAATCTCACAGGATTTCAGCCCAATTCCGGCCCCGTTCCGTGCGCCCCCTGGTGCCGGAGATGACGATCGGGCGCCAGCTCTTCCCATCAAACCCGATGCCGAGAAACCAAACCCCCCGCGGTCGCTTCTTCAAACACACGCGCAGATTCACCCCTTTTCTCCCCAAAAATCCCCCTCTGGATGCGCCGTCCGGTGGGAAAGCCGACGGTGGTTTCGGCGCGGGGGTTTCCTGAGGGCGCAAACCTACCCCGGGCGCTGCTCCGGCGCCGCGATCCCCATTTCGGCTGGTTCCTCGATTTTAAGGCGCTTCGGGGGCGGCTCGGTCCCGGCTTGCGGCTCCGGCATCGCCATTTCGGATGGTTTGTCCTCAATTCTCCAGCGTTTTGGGGGCTGCTTGGTCCCGGCCTGCGGCTCCAGCACCAGCGCTGCAATCACCATTTCAGCTGGTTTCTCCTCAATTTTAAAGCGCTTCAGGGGCGGCTCGGTCCCGGCCTGCGGCTCCGGGATCACCATTTCGGCTGGTTCCCCTTCAATTCTTAAGCGCTTCAGGGGTGGCTTGGTCCCGGCCTGCGGCTCCAGCATCGCCATTTCGGTTGGTTTCTCCTCTATTTTCATGCATTTTGGTGGTGGCTCGGTCTCAGCCGGCGGTTCCGGCGTCACAATCGCCATTTCGGTTGGTTTCTCAATTTCCAAGTGCTTCAGGGGCGGCTCGGTCCCGGCCCGTGGCTCTGGTGCCGCAATCACCGTTTCGGCTGGTTCCTCCTCGATTTTCAGGTATTTTGGTGGTGGCTCGGTCCCGTCCTGCAGCTCCGGTGCCGCAATCCCCATTTCGGCTGGTTCCTCCTCAATTTTCAGGCGCTTTGGGGGCGGCTCCATCCCAGCTTGCAGCTCCGACTCCGGCATCGCCATTTCACCTGGTTTCTCCTTGATTTCAAAGCATTTTGGGGGCGGCTCGGTCCCCACCTCCAGCTCCAGTGCCACAATCACCATTTCAGCTGCTTTCTCCTCAATTTTAACGCATTTTGGGGGCGGCTCGGTCCCGGCCGGTGGCTCTGGTGCTGGCACCACAATCTCCATTTTAGCTGGTTTCTCCTCAATATTCAGGCACTTTGGTGGTGGCTCAGTCCCGGCCTGCGGCTCTGGCTCCGGCATCTCCATTTCAGCTGCTTTCTCCTCAATCTTCACACACACTCCCGAGGATGGCACTGGAGCTTCCGGGGACGGCACTGGAGCTCCCGGGAACAGCACTGGAGCTCCCGAGGATGGCACTGGAGCTCCCGGGGACAGCACTGGAGCTCCCGGGGACAGCACTGGAGCTCCCGGGGACAGCACTGGAGCTCCCGAGGACGGCACTGGAGCTCCCAGGAACAGCACTGGAGCTCCCAGGGATGGCGCTGGAGCTCCCGGGGACGGTGCTGGAGCTCCCGGGGATGGTGCTGGAGCTCCCGGGGATGGTGCTGGAGCTCGCCATGGACAGCAGGGTCAACACTGCAACCGACACGGGGTGGGGGAAACGGGCTGATGGGACATGGGGATGTTGGGGTTCGGGGGGGAAATGGGGTGATATGAGGTGGGGATGTTGGGGTTTGGGGGGGAAAGGGGGATGTGACATGGGGGTGTTGGGGGAAAAGGGGGATGTGACATGGGGGTGTTGGGGGAAAGGGGGATGTGACATGGGGGTGTTGGGGGAAAGGGGGATGTGACATGGGGGTGTTGGGGTTTGGGGAAAGGGGGATGTGACATGGGGGTGTTGGGGTTTGGGGAAAGGGGGATGTGACATGGGGGTGTTGGGGTTTGGGGAAAGGGGGATGTGACATGGGGGTGTTGGGGTTTGGGGAAAGGGGGATGTGACATGGGGGTGTTGGGGTTTGGGGAAAGGGGGATGTGACATGGGGGTGTTGGGGTTTGGGGAAAGGGGGATGTGACATGGGGGTGTTGGGGTTTGGGGGTGGAAATATGGGATCCAACAAGGAAAAGCTGGGGTTTTTCAAGGAAAAGCGTGATACGACAATGGGTACGATTCAAGGAAAAGTTGGAGTTGGTCAAGAAAAGATGCGATATGATAAAGGAAATGTTGGGGTTTGTCAAGAAAAGGTGCAATAGGACAAGGAAAAGTTGGGTTTTGTTGAGAAAAGACGCGATAGGACAATGGAAACGTTGGGTTTTGTCAAGAAAAGACACGATAGGACAAGCAAAAGTTGGGTTTATGTCAAGAAAAGACAATAGGACAAGGAAAAGTTGGCTTTTATCAAGAAAAGACACGATAGGTCAAGGAAAAGTTGGAGTTGGTCAAGATAAGACGCAATAGGACAAGGAAAAGTTGGGTGTATGTCAAGAAAAGATGCAATAGGACAACAGAAACGTTGGGTTCTGTCAAGAAAAGATGTGAGAAGACAAGGAAAAGTTGGGTTTTGTTGAGAAAAGATGCGATAGGACAATGGAAACGTCAGGTTTCGTCAAGAAAAGGTGCGATACAACAATGGGTACGATACGAGAAGGAAAAGTTGGGTTTATGTCAAGAAAAGACGCGCTACAACAAGGAAAAGTTGGGTTTTGTCAAGAAAAGGTGCGATAGGACAATGGAAACGTTGGGGTTGGTCAAGAAAAGGTGCGACATGATAATGGGTACGATACGAGAAGGAAAAGTTGGGTTTTGGGGACAAAAGGCGCGATACGGGACAGCGGAAAACGAGCCAACCAGGTGGAGCGGAGAGCAAGAAAGACACGGAGAAACGTCACTATTTCTACACAAAAGGCAGCGTTGGGAGCCCCAAGAGCAGCGACGACCCCCCCGGGGCCCAGGTGGGGTGGGCCAGGCACCCAATGCGTGCGATACCTGGGTCGGGCGCCTGCGGGTCGGTGTCCATGTCCCCCCAGGGCTTCCAGACCAGCTCCGCGCGCTCCTCGTCCTGCTGCGCCTGCGCTGGGTCGCGCAGGGCCGGCAGCTCCGCCTGGAAGCCGCTCCCCACGTTGATCTGCCTGGAGAGGGGACGGGAGGCGGTGACGGGGACCGCGGCGGCGCGGCGGGGGGGACGGGGGCGTTCTGAGCGCTCACGGCATCATCGTGCTCCGATCGGCACCGAAACCGCGCGGTTCGGCCGAAAACCACAGGGATTCGCTCCGAGACGCGGCAGAGTGGGAGAGACGCCCTGCGAGGGCTCGGAACAACAAAGCGTTGCCGGGGTTCCGCCGCGACATCAGCGCCGCCGGTGACATCAGCGCCTCGTGTTCCGTTCGGAATGGACGTCAATGGGTCCTGGTGGGCCAAACGAGGGGCAGGAAAAGCGCGACGCACCCGTTTTGCGCCCGTTTTTGGTGGTTTGGGGACTCACGGCCGGACGCTGATTTTGGGGGCGTCCTTCACCAGGCACAATCCCAAGTCGCCGTCCATTCTGCCTGCGGGATATTGAGAAATAGAGGGGAAAAGCAACGCTCAGGATCAAAATCATCGTGCCGAGACCGTTCCTCGGCGTCACAACCACAAATTGTCCCAATTCCCATCGTTTTGGTGAAATCGGTCGCTGATGGATCATCCCAATGGGGTTTTGCAGTCGATCGCAGCACTCGGGTGGTTTTTACACCCGATATCACAGCGAAACCCTGGGGGGGGTGTTTCCATCCCATATTCCACAAAATCACCCATTTTGGGGGTTTTTGGGGAGCACAAGCTCTGCGTTTGCCACCACAAACCAGCGAGGGGACGCCGAACCCAAACCGGGTTCACCGGGCGGTTTTACACCGGGATCGCTCGGCCCGGGTTGAGATAAACCCCCCGTAAACCACAACCATAAAGCGGGGTGTTCCCCCCAAAGCGCTACGTGGGGACATCCGCATCGCACCGAATTAACCCCGCGGGGCGGCCGAAAGCGCTTCAATCCCGGTGTCGGGATCACGAGGGGTTTCGGCCTCCGTCGCCTTTTTGCTGCGAGATCTTCCCATCCAGAGACTCATTTTCGGTGACCTGGGCAACATCGAACGAGAAAAGGGTTAAAGGTGGAAAACGCACAAAATCACACGGGCGTTTATCTGCTTTTCCTCCTTTTTTGGCTCAAAAGCAAGCGGCGAACCCCAAAATGAGGGGTCTGGGGACCCTCCGGTCCTGCTGATGCTTCCTCCCTTCCACCCAACTCGAGGCGATCGCCGGGTTCCGTATTTCGGATCAATAACCCAGCGGGAGCCTGGAGCCTCCCAGAGCCCGTCCCTGGGGTAGCGGCCGCCGAGCGCGTCCCCATAGCGTTAGTTGGGTGTAATATGGGGGGTTTGGGGGCACGTAGCACCCTTGGTTCAGCCAGGGACACACACACGGGTGCTCCGGGAAGCGACTCCGGCGCCGCCGGTTGCCGAATCATCGCACAACCATCCAAGTACTCCTCACCCACCTCGTTCCTTGTCACTGGAACCAACACCGGGATCACCAGGGGGGTGTTTTCGGACAGCGTCGGGGGTTCGGAGGCGCCGTTTCCATCTCCCAACGATGGTTTCGCGGTGTTTGCATCGCCCGCGTCGCGCACCTGAGCACAAACGGAACCGGGAGCGTCGGTGGCGCTGGAGGATATCAAAGCGCTTTGCAAACTGCTCTTCCCAATTATTTCTCCGTTATATAACGAGGATAATAAAACCCGCTACGCTAAACACGACCCAAACCGGGCGGGAGCGCGCAACGCGAATCTTTACACCGCAGCGATCAACCGGAGCAGCCGCCAAGTGGCTAAAGTGACAAAAATCAGGATAAATAGGTAAAAAAAAATCAACATGATAAAGCCGCGGCGCTTTTAGAACAGATGGCGTAGTCGGCACTGAAGCTCCAGGCAGGTGGAGCTTGCCCGGTGGAATCAATCGGCGTTCGGTCTCAAAGGTTTCAACCCAAAAGGGTTAAGTAGCAAGGATTAATAAATACTGACCCTCATTAATAATTACTGATTGTCATTAATAAATAGTGACCGTCACTAATAAATACTGATCGTTATTAATAAATACTGACCATCATTAATAAATACTGATCATCATTAATAAATACTCACAATCATTAATCGATATTGATTGTCATTAATAAATACTGACTGTTATTAATAAATACTGATCATCATTAATAAATACTCGCCATCATTAATCAATACTGATCATCATTAATAGTGACGGTCATTAATAAATACTGATCGTCATTAATAAATACTAACCATTATTAATAAATGCCGATCACCATTAACAAATACTGATCATCATTAATAAATAATAATCATCCTTAATAAATACCATCATTAATCAATACTGATTGTCATTAAGAAATACTGACCGCCATTAATAAATACTGGCCGTTATTAATAAATACTGGTGGTTATTAATAAATACTAATTGTCATTAATAAATACTAACCATCATTAATAAATACTGGTTGTTATTAATAAATACTGATCACTATTAATAAATTATGACCATCATTGGTAAATACTGATCATTAGTAACCAGGCTCAGGTTGGGCTCCAGGTTGGGCTCAAGGCTCAGATTGGGCTCCAGGCTCAGGTTGGGCTCTAGGTTGGGCTCCAGGCTCAGGTTGGGCTCCAGGTCAGGCTCAAGGCTCAGGATGGGCTCCAGGTTCAGGTTGGGCTCCAGGTTGGGCTCCAGGCTCAGGTCGGGCTCCAGGCTCAGGTTGGGCTCCAGGTCGGGCTCCAGGCTCAGACTGGGCTCCAGGTCGGGCTCCAGCGCTTCCCCGCAGAGCAGCCCGGGGCTCTGGGCAAAGCCACGCAGCTCGTCGCCCAAGGGAAACAGGTCCATGGTCACCGGGCTCCAAACACCCCGGAGCAAAAACCAGAGCGGCCCCAGGACACCCGGGCTCCCAAAGAGCCTGGAAAAGGGACACAAAGAGTTAAATTGGGGGGAGTGAAGTGGCTGCTGATGCTGAGAAACCCCCGGGGGTTCGGGGCTGGGGGGAAAGGGGGGATCTGTATGAAAACTGCTCTGGGGAAAAGGGGGGAAGGGGTTGGGCTGCACGGGAATGGGAGGAGGGACGGGAAAACGGGAGAGGGAAACGGGGGAAGAGGGAAAAGGGGGGAAAGGGAAAAGGGGGAAAGAGGGAAAAGGGGGAAAAAGGGAGGAAAGAGGGGAAGAGGGGGAAAGGGGGGAAAGAGGGAAAAAGGGGGGAAAGAGGGGAAGAGGGGGGAAAGGGGGAAAGAGGAAAAAGAGGGGGAAAGGGGGGAAAGAGGGGAAGAGGGAAAAGGAGGGAAAGAAGGAAAAAAGGGGGAAAAGGGGGAAGAGGGAAAAAGGGGGGGAAAGGGGGGAAGAGGAAAAAGAGGGAAAAGGGGGGGAAAGGGGGGGAAGAGGAAAAAGAGGGAAAAGGGGGGAAAGAGGGGAAGAGGGAAAAAGGGAGGAAAGAGGGAAAAGGGGGGAAGAGGGGAAGAGGGAGGAAAAGGGGGGAAAGAGGAAAAAGAGGGAAAAGGGGGGAAAGAGGGGAAGAGGGGGGAAAAGGGGGGAAAGAGGAAAAAGAGGGAAAAGGGGGGAAAGGGGGGGAAGAGGAAAAAGAGGGAAAAGGGGGGAAAGAGGGGAAGAGGGAAAAAGGGAGGAAAGAGGGAAAAGGGGGGAAGAGGGGAAGAGGGGGGAAAAGGGGGGAAAGAGGAAAAAGAGGGAAAAGGGGGGAAAGAGGGGAAGAGGGGGGAAAAGGGGGGAAAGAGGAAAAAGAGGGAAAAGGGGGGAAAGAGGGGAAGAGGGGGGGAAAAGGGGGGAAAGAGGAAAAAGAGGGAAAAGGGGGGAAAGAGGGGAAGAAGGAAAAAAGGGGGAAAGAGGGAAAAAGGGGGAAACAGGGATAAAGGGGGAAAGAGGAAAAATATGGAAAAAGGGGGGAAAGAGGGAAAATGGGGAAAAGACGGAAAAGGGGGTGAAAGGGGGGGAAGGGAAAAAGAGGGGAAAGAGGGATAAAGGGGGGAAAAGAGGGGAAAGAGGGAAAAAGGGAAAGAGGGGAAAGAGGAAAAAGGGGGGAAAAGAGGGGAAAGAGGGAAAAAGAGGGGAAGAGGGATAAAGGGGGAAGAGAGAAAAGGGGGGCAAGAGGGGAAAGAGGAGAAAGGGGGGGAAAGAGGAAAAAGAGGGAAAAAGGGGGGGAAAGGGAAAAAGGGGGGAAAGAGGGATAAAGGGGGAAAAGGGGGCAAAAGAGGGAAGAGGGGGAGGAAAGAGGGAAAAAGTCTGTGGGGGGATTGATGGCGGATCTGCCCCAGCCCCGGGGTCTCTCCTGGAGGGGAGGGACGGGCGGGCTCCAGCGGGGGTGCTGAGGAGATGAGGGGACACGAGGGGACCCGAGGGACACGAGGGGACGATGAAGGGACCCGAGGGACGCGAGGGGACACGATGGGACATGAAGGGACACGAGGGACCCGAGGGGACGCGATGGAACATGAAGAGACACGAGGGACCCGAGGGGACGCGATCTCCTCACCCGGTGTTTCCCGCCCCGGCGCTTCCCGCCCGCCGGCGCCGCGGCCACGCCCCCTCGCCGCCGGCCACGCCCCCTCGCCGGCGTCACGTCCGGGAGTGTGTGGCGGGAAAAGGCGGGAGGGAGGAGAGGGAGGCGCCGCCGTTTTGGTGGAGGTTGTGAGGGGAACTGGGGGTCGGCGTGAGGGGCATTGGGGGTCGGTGTGGGGGGAGGAATTGGGGTCGGCGTGAGGGGCATTGGGGGTCGGTGTGAGGGGGGGATTTGGGGGGCAGTGTGGTGGTGGGGATTTGGGGTCGGTGTGAGGGGGGAATTGGGGGGCGGTGTGGGGGAGGAACTGAGGGTCGGTGTGAGCGGGACATTGGGGGTCGGTGTGGGGAGGAATTGAGGATCGGTGGGGGGGGCTTGGGGGGTCGGTGTGAGGGGGAATTGGGGGTCGGTGTGGGGGAAGTTGGGGGTTGGTCTGGGGAGGATTTGAGGGGTCAGTGTGGGGAGGATTTGGGGGTCGATGTGAGGGGCATTAGGGGTTGGTGTGGGGGGCAGGAACTGGGGGTCAGTGTGTGGGGGGGCATTGGGGGTCGGTGCGAGGGGGAATTAGGGTCCAGTGGGGGGGCACTGGGGGTCGGTGTTTGAGGGGGGAATTGGGGCGTCGGTGTGGGGGGGTCAGTGCAGGGGGGGCCTTGGGGGTCGGTGTGAGGGGGCATTGGGGTTCAGTCTGGGGAGGAATTGGGGGTCGGTGTGTGGGGGGGCATTGGGGATCAGTGTGGGGGGGAATTGGGGGTCGGTGTGGGGGGGAATTGGGGTCTGGTGGGGGGGGGGGACATTGGGGGTCGGTGTGAGGGGGAATTGGGGGTCGGTGTGGGGGGGAAGTTGGGGGTTGGTCTGGGGAGGATTTGAGGGGTCAGTCTGGGGAGGATTTGGGGGTCGATGTGAGGGGCATTAGGGGTTGGTGTGGGGGGCGTTGGGGGTCAGTGCGAGGGGGAATTAGGGTCCGGGGGGGGATTGGGGGTCGGTGTTTGAGGGGGGAACTGGGGGGTTGGTGTGCGGGGGCGGCCTTGGGGGTCGGTGTGAGGGGGCATTGGGGGTCAGTCTGGGGAGGAATTGGGGGTCGGGGGGGCATTTGGGGGTCGGTGGGGGGGAGCTGGGGGTCGGGGTTTGGGGGGAGCTGGGGGTCGGGTGGGGGGTGGATTGGGGGTCGGTGTGAAGGGAATGGGGGGGCATGAGGGGAACGGAGGCGCAGAAACAACTTTACAGCCTCCGGAGCCATGAACCTCCACACCCCGCAGGGTTCCAGAGCAGCTGCGTTCGTTTCGCCGTCGGGCGCAAGGGGAGCGATGGTTCCACCCCTCGTGCGCCGCTCCGAGCGGCAGGAGCTGCGTTTAAATACAGCGAGGTGCTCGTGTCCCAACGACCCCAGAGCGCCCGCACACATCCAGAACCTTTCCCGCTCATCACTGCCGTAGTCTCCGCCTGGACGCCCCCTGTTCGCCTGCGCGGCGCCACCTGGTGCTCTGGAGGAGGGGTCTTTGGATGAAGGCTCCTTCAGCTTCCTCAGGTTTGGCTCCTTGTGTTGAATGGACTGGGACCCAAGCTCCAGGTCGGCTGAACCCAGCCTGGCGCCCCCTTTTTGCTGTAAATCTCGGTTCTCTCGTCCCCTCGCGTTCACAGCTGGTGCCGTAAAACTCCTGATCCTGGCACTGCTGGGTTCTGGTTTCCTTACCATGAGTTCACCTAAAGCTCTGAACTAAGGGCTCGTGTGGCTCAGCCCTGAAGTGTTGGCTTGTTAGTGGGCACCCAATTATGTTTTGTTAACCCTTAAAATGTTCGTGCCCTCTATCAGACCCAGGAGTTCGGGCGGGGATTCAGTTCAGGAGGGACCCGGGAGTAACCCTAAGGACCCAGTAGTTGGGGGGTGTCAAGGGTTAAGATCGTGAAACCGTGGGGACCCCTAATGTCCCCAGGGGCCATTGTGACGTCTCAGGATCCCCCATTGTCCCCAGGGCCCATTGTGACATTCTGGGGACCCCAAATGTCCCCAGGGCCCATTGTGACATTCTGGGGACCCCCTTTGTCCCCAGGGCCCATCGTGGCACCGAGGGGACCCCCCCCCCAGTCCCCAGGGCCCATTGTGGCACCATGGACACCCCCTTTGTCCCCAGGGCCCATTGTGACATCCCAGGACCCCACCTTGTCCCCAGGGTCCCTTCTGACAGGGTGGGGACCCCCCTTTCTCCCCAGGGCTCATTGTGACGTCCCAGGACCCCTCGTTGTCCCCAGTGCCCATTGTGACATCCTGGGGACCCCCCTTGTCCCCAGGGCCCATTGTGAAATCCGGGGAACCCCCTGGTCTCCAGGGCCCATAGTGGTACCGTGGGGACTCGTCCTGTCACTTGGGTCCATTGTGACACCATGGGGACCCCGCCTTTGTCCCCAGTACCCATTGTGACATCCTGGGGACCCCTTTGTCCCCGGGGCCCATTGTGACATGCTGGGGACCCCCCTTTGTCCCCAAGGCCCATTGTGACACGGTGGGGACCCCACTTCTTTCCAGGACCCATTGTGGCATTCTGGGGACTTCCTTTGTCCCCAGGGCCCATTGTGACATCCTGGAGACCCCCTTTATCCCCAGAGCTCGTTGTCGCACCATGGGGACCCCCTTTGTCCCCAGGGCCCATTGTGGCATCCCAGGACCCCCCATTGTCCCCAGGGCCCATTGTGACACCGTGGGGACCCCGCCTTTTCCCCAGGGCCCATTGTGACGTCTCAGGACCCCCTTTGTCCCCAGGGCCCACTGTGGCACCATGGGGACCCCCTTTGTCCTCTGGGCCCATTGTGACATTCCAGGACCCCACTTTGTCCCCAGGGCCCATTGTGACACCGTGGGGACCCCCCTTGTCCCCAGGGCCCATTGTGACAATTAAGGGACCCCCTTTGTCCCCAGGGCCCATTTTGACATCCCAGGACCCCACTTTGTCCCCAGTGCTCATTGTGAAATTCTGGGGACCCCCCCTTGTCCTCAGGGCTCATTGTGACAGCCGAGGACCTTACTTTGTCGCCAGGGCCCATTGTGACATCCCAGGACCCCCCACTGTCTCCAGTGCCCATTGTGACATCATGGGGACCACCCTTTGTCCCCAGGGCCCATTGTGACACCGTGGAGACCCCATTTGTCACTGGGGCCCATTGTGACATCCCAGGACACCCCATTGTCCCCAGGGCCCACTGAGACATCCCGGCGACCACCCTTTGTCCCCAGGGCCCATTATGCACATTCAGGGGACACCCCTTTGTCCCCAAGGCCCATTGTGACATCCTGGGGAGACCCCATTGTCCCCAAGGCCCATTGTGGCACCATGGGGACCCCCGTTGTCCCCAGTGCCCATTGTGACATCTTAGGACCCCACTTTGTCCCCAGGGCCCATTGTGACATCCTGGGGACCACCTGTGCCCCCAGGGCCCATTGTGACATCCCAGGAGCCACCGTTGTCCCCAGGGCCCATTGTGACATCCTGGGGACCCCCTTGTCCCCAGTGTCCATTGTGGCATCCTGGGACCCCCGTTGTCCCCAGGGCCCATTGTGGCACCATGTGGACCCCCTTTTTCCCGAGGGCCCATTATAACGTCCCAGGACCCCCCATTGTCCCCTGGGCCCATTGTGACATCCTGGGGTCCCCCTTTTGTCCCCTGGGCCCATTGTGACACTGTGGGGATCTCCTTTGTCCCCAGGGACCATTGTGACACTGTGGGGACCCCCTTTGTCCCCAGGGCCCATTGTGACATCCTGGGGAATCCCTTTGTCTCCAGGGCCCATTGTGACGTCCCAGGACCCTGCTTTGTCCCCGGGGCCCATTGTGACATCCTGGGGAACCGCTTTGTCCCCAGGACCCATTGTGACGTCCCAGGACCCCCCCCTTGTCCCCAGGGCTCATTGTGATGTCCCAGGATCCCCATTGTCCCCAGAGCCCATTGTGATGTCCTGGGAACCCCCTTTGACCCCAGGGTCCATTGTGACACCATGGGGACCCCCTCTTGTCCCCAGGGCCCATCGTGGCACCGTGGGGACCCCCTTGTCACTGGGGACCCATTGTGACACTATGGGGACCCCCCTTTGTGCCCAGGGCCCATTGTAACATCCTGGGGACCCCCTTGCCTCCAGGGCCCCTTGTGACATCAAAGGATCACCCTTTGTCCCCAGGACCCATTGTGACATCCCAGGACCCCACTTACTCCCCAGGGCCCATTGTGGCACCATGAGGACCCCCTTTGTCACTGGTGCCCATTGTGACATCCCAGGACCCCCCATTGTCTGCAGAGCCCATTGTGACACTATAGGGACCCCCCTTGTCACTGAGGACCCATTGTGACACCATGGGCACCTCCCCTTGTCGTCAGAGCCCATCGTGACATCCCAAAACCCCCAATTGTCTCCAGGGCCCATTGTGACATCCTGGGGACCTCCCTTTCTCCCCAGGGCCCATTGTGACGTTCCAGGAACCCCCATTGTCCTCAGGGCCCATTGTGACATTCAGGGGACCCCCTTTGTCTTCAGGTCCCATTGTGACACCATGGAGACCCCATTTGTCACTCGGGCGGATTGTGACATCCTAGGACCCCCCATTGTCCCCAAGGCCCATTGCGACATCCTGGGGACCCCCCTTTGTCCTCAGGGCCCATTGTGACATTCAGGGCACCCCTCTTTGTCCCCAGGGCCCATTCTGATACCATGGGGACCACTTTGTCCCCAGGGCCCACTGTGACATCCTGGGGACGCCCTTTGTCCCCAGGGCCCATTTTGACACCATGTGCACCCCCCTTTGTGCCCAGGGCCGATTGTGACATCCTGGGGACCCTCTTTGTCCCCAGGGCCCATTGTGACATCCTGGGGACACCCCATTGTCTCCAGGGCCCATTGTGAACATCCTGGGGACCCCCTTGTCCCCAGGGCCCATCGTGGCACCGTGGGGACCCCCCGTTGTCCCCAGGGCCTATAGTGACACCGTGGGTACCCCCTTTGTCCCCAGTGCCCATTGTGACATCCTGGGGACCCCCCTTGTCCCCAGGGCCCATTGTGACATCCTGGGGACCGCCTTTGTCCCCAGGGCCCATTGTGACATCCCAGGACCCCAAGTTGTCCCCAGGGAACCATTGTGACACCGTGGGGACCCCCTTTGTCCTCAGGGCCCGTTGTGAACATCCTGGGGACCCCCTTGTCCACACGACCCATCGTGGCACCGTGGGGACCCCCCATTGTCCCCAGGGCCTATAGTGACACCGTGGGTACCCCCTTTATCCCATGAGCCCGTTGTGACATCCTGGGGACCCCCTTGTCCCCAGGGCCCCTTGTGACACCATGGGGATCGCCTTTGTCCCCGTGGCCCATTGTGACATCCCAGGACCCCGCGTTGTCCCCAGGGCCCATTCTGACATCCTGGGGACCCCCCTTGTCCCCATGGCTTATTGTGACACCCTGGGACCGCCTTTGTCCCCAGGGCCCACTGTGATGTCCCAGGAACCCCCATTGTCCCCAGGGACCATTGTGACATCCTGGGGACCCCCTTTGTCCCAAGACCCCATTGTGACATCCTGAGGACCCCGCCTTGTCCCCAAAGCCCATTGTGACATCCTGGGGACCCTCTTTGTCCCCAGGGCCCATTGTGGCACCATGGGCACACCCTTTGTCACTGGGGCCAGTTGTGACATCCCAGGACCCCACTTTGTCCCCAGGGCTTATTGTGATACCATGGGGACCCCCATTGTCCCCAGGGCCTATTGTGACATCCTGGGGACCCCCTTTGTCCCAAGACCCCATTGTGACATCCTGGGGACCCCGCCTTGTCCCCAAAGCCCATTGTGACATCCTGGGGACCCTCTTTGTCCCCAGGGCCCATTGTGGCACCATGGGCACACCCTTTGTCACTGGGGCCAGTTGTGACATCCCAGGACCCCACTTTGTCCCCAGGGCTTATTGTGATACCATGGCGACCCCCCTTGTCCCCAGGGCCCATTGTGACATTCAGGGGGACTCCTCTTTGTCCCCAGGGCCTATTGTGTCATCCTGGGGATCTCCCCTTGTCTCTAGGGCCCATTGTGAGACTGTGGAAGACCCCCTTTGTCCCCAAGTCCCATTGTGACGTCCCAGGACGCCTCGTTGTCCCCAGGACCCATTGTGACTCCATGGGAACACCCCCTTGTCCCCAGGGCCCATTGTGACATCCTGGGACCCCCCTTTGTCCCCAGTGCTCATTGTGAAATCCTGGGGACCCACTTTGTCCCCAGGGCCCATTGTGGCACCATGGGGAGCGCCTTTGTCACTGGGGACCATTGTGACATTCCAGGATTTTACTTTGTCCCCGGGGCCCATTGTGAGATCCTGGGGATCCCCCTTTGTCGCCAGGGCCCACTGTGACACCGTGGGCACCCTCTTTGTCCCATGGGCCCATTGTGACCTTCAAGGGACCCCCCATTGTCCCCAGGGCCCATTGTGACATCCTGGGTACCCGCTTTGTCCCCAAGACCCATTGTGACATCCTAGTACCCCCCGCAGTCCCCAGGGCCCATTGTGACATCCTGGGGATCCCTTTGGCCCCAGGGCCCATTGTGACAGGGCGGGGATCCCCCTTGTCCCCAGGGCCCATTGTGAAACCGTGGGGACCCTCTTGTCCCCAGGGCCCATTGTGGCACCGTGGAGACCCCCCCTTTGTCTCCAGTGCCCATTGTGACATCCTGGGGACCCCCTTTGTCCCCAGTGCTCATTGTGACAGGGTGGGACCCCCCTTGTACCCAGGGCCCGTTGTGACATCCTGGGGACCCCCTTTGTCCCCAGGGCCTATTGTGACATCCTGGGGAGTCCCCTTTATCCCCAGGGCCCATTGTGACATCCTGGGGACCCCCTTTGTCCCTAGGGTTCATTGTGACATCCCAGGACCCCCATTGTCCCCAGGGCCCATTGTGAACAACCTGGGGACCCCCCTTTTTCCCCGGGCCCATTGTGGCGTCCCAGGATGCTTCGTTGTCCCCTGGGCCCATTGTGACATCCCGGGGACCCCTTTTGTCCCCAGGGTCCATTGTGACATCACAGGAGCCCCCATTGTCCCAAGGGCACATTGTTACATCCTGGGGACCCCCTTGTCCCCAGGGCCCATCGTGGCACCGTGGGGACCCCCCCTTTGTTTCCAGTGCCCATTGTGACATCCTTGGGACCCCCCTTGTCCCCAGGACCCGTTGTGACATCTTGGGGACCCCTATGTCACCAGAGCCCATTGTGATATCCTGGGGAGCCCCCTTTGTCCCCAGGGCCCATTGTGCACATCCTGTGGACCCCTCTTTGTCCCCAGGGCCCATTGTGATATCCTGGGGAGCCCTCTTTTTCCCCAGGGCCTATTGTGACATCCTGGGGACCCCCTTTGTCCCCCGGGCCCATTGTGACATCCTGAAGACCCCCTTTGTCCCCAGGGCCTATTGTGACATGCCAGGACCCCCCCTTTTCTCCAGGGCCCATTGTGACGTCCCAGGACCCCCTATTGTCCCCAGAGCCCATTGTGACATCCCAGGACCCCCCATTGTCCCCAGGCCCCATTATACACATCCTGGGGTCCCCCTTTATCCCCAGGGCCGTTGTGAGACCATGGAGACCCCCTTTGTCCCCAGGGCCCATTGTGACGTCCCAGGATGCCCCATTGTCCCCTGGGCCCATTGTGAAATCATGGGGACCCCCTTTGTCCCCAGGGCCTATTGTGACACCGTGGAGACCCTCCTTGTCCTCAGGGCCCATTATGACATTCAGGGGACTCCTCTTTGTCCCCAGGGCCTATTGTGACATCCCAGGACCCCCCATTGTCCCCAGGGCCCATTGTGACGTCCCAGGACCCCCTATTGTTCCCACGGCCCATTGTGACATTCTGAGGACCCCAAATGTCCCCAGGGCCCATTGTGACATTCTGGGGACCCCTCTTTGTCCCCAGGGCCCATTGTGGCACCATGGACACCCCCTTTGTCCCCAGGGCCCATTGTGACATCCCAGAACCCCAATTTGTCCTCAGGGCCCATTGTGACATCTTGGGGACCCCCTTGTCCCCAGGGCCCATCGTGGCATCGAGGGAACCCCCACCCCCTAGTCCCCAGGGCCCATTGTGAAATCCGGGGAACCCCCCTTTGTCCCCAAGGCCCATTGTGACACGGTGGGGACCCCACTTCTTTCCAGGACCCATTGTGACGTCTGGGGACTTCCTTTGTCCCCAGGGCCCTCTGTGGCACCATGGGGACCCCCTTTGTCCTCTGGGCCCATTGTGACATTCCAGGACCCCACTTTGTCCCCAGGGCCCATTGTGACAATTAAGGGACCCCCCTTGTCCCCAGGGCCCATTGTGACAATTAAGGGACCCCCTTTGTCCCCAGGGCCCATTTTGACATCCCAGGACCCCACTTTGTCCCCAGTGCTCATTGTGAAATTCTGGGAACCCCCCTTGTCCTCAGGGCTCATTGTGACAGCCGAGGACCTTACTTTGTCCCCAGGGCCCATTGTGACATCCCAGGACCCCCCACTGTCTCCAGTGCCCATTGTGACATCCGTGGGACCCCCTTGTCTCCAGGGCCCATAGTGGCACTGTGGGGACTCATCACTTGGGCCCATTGTGACATCCTGGAGAACCCCCTTTATCCCCAGGGCCCATTGTGACACCGTGGAGACCCCATTTGTCACTGGGGCCCATTGTGACATCCCAGGACACCCCATTGTCCCCAGGGCCCACTGAGACATCCTGGCGACCACCCTTTGTCCCCAGGGCCCATTATGCACATTCAGGGGACACCCCTTTGTCCCCAAGGCCCATTGTGACATCCTGGGGAGACCCCATTGTCCTCAAGGCCCATTGTGACACCATGGGGACCCCCTTTGTCCCCAGTGCCCATTGTGACATCTTAGGACCCCACTTTGTCCCCAGGGCCCATTGTGACATCCTGGGGACCACCTGTGTCCCCAGGGCCCATTGTGACATCCCAGGACCCCACTTTGTCCCCAGGGCTTATTGTGACACCATGGGGATCTCCCTTGTCCCCAGGGCCCATTGTGACATCCTCGGCACCCCCTTGTCCCCAGGGCCCATTGTGACATTCAGGGGATCCCTCCTTGTCCCCAGGGCCCATTGTGACGTCCCAGGACCCCCCATTGTCCCCAGGGCCCATTGTGACATTCAGGGGCCCCCGTTTGTCACTGGGGCCCATTGTGACATCCCAGGACCCCACATTGTCCCCAGGGCCCATTGTGATTTCAGGGGACCCCACTTGTCCCCAGGACCCATTGTGATACTATAGGGACCCCTCCTTGTGCCCAGTGCCCATTGTGACACCGTGGGTACCACCCTTGTCCGCAGGGCCCATTGTGACATCCTGGGGACACCCCCTTGTCCCCAGGGCCCATTGTGACATCCAGGGGACCCCCCCTTGTCCCCAGGGCCCATTGTGACGTCCCAGGACCCGCCATTGTCCCCAGGGCCCACTGTGACATCCTGGGGACACCCCCTTTGTCCCCAGTGCCCATTGTGACATCCTGCGGACCCCCCTTTGTCCCCAGGGCCCATTTTGACATTCAGGTGACCCACCATTGTCCTCAGGGCCCACTGTGAGGTCCCAGGACCCCCCATTGTCCCCAGGGCCCATTGTGACATCCTCGGCACTCCCTTGTCCCCAGGGCCCATTGTGACATTCAGGGGACCCCACATTGTCCCCAGGGCCCATTGTGACATCCTGGGGACCCCACTTGTCCCTAGGACCCATTGTGACACTATGGGGACCCCCCCTTGTGCCCAGGGCCCATTGTGACACCGTGGGTACCACCCTTGTCCGCAGGGCCCATTGTGACATCCTGGGGACACCCCCTTGTCCCCAGGGCCCATTCTGATACCGTGGGGACCCCCTTTGTCCCCAGGGCCCATTGTGACATCCTGGGGACCCTCCTTGTCCCCAGAGTCCATTGTGACATCCAGGGGACCCCCTTTGTCCCCAGGGCCCATTGTGGCACCATAGGGACCCCTTTTGTCACTGGGGCCCATTGTGACATCCCAGGACCCCCCCTGGTTTCCAGGCCCCATTGTGACATCCTGGGGACCCCACATTGTCCCCAGGGCCCATTGTGACATCCCAGGACCCCCCATTGTCCCCAGGGCCCATTGTGACATCCTCGGGACCCCCTTGTCCCCAAGGCCCATTGTGACATCCTGGGGACCCACCCTTGTCCCCAGGGCCCATTGTGACGTCCCAGGACCCCCCATTGTCCCCAGGGCCCATTGTGACATCCTGGGGATCCCTCCTTGTCCCCAGGGCCTATTGTGATGTCCCAGGACCCCCCATTGTCCCCAGGGCCCATTGTGACATCCTCTGCACCCCCTTGTCCCCAGGGCCCATTGTGACATTCAGGGGCCCCCGTTTGTCACCAGGGCCCATTGTGACATCCCAGGACCCCACATTGTCCCCAGGGCCCATTGTGACTTTCAGGGGACCCCACTTGTCCCCAGGACCCATTGTGACATCCTGGGGACCCCACTTGTCCCCAGGACCCATTGTGACACTATGGGGACCCCCCCTTGTGCCCAGGGCCCATTGTGACACCGTGGGTACCACCCTTGTCCGCAGGGCCCATTGTGACATCCTGGGGACACCCCCTTGTCCCCAAGGCCCATTCTGATACCGTGGGGACCCCCTTTGTCCCCAGGGCCCATTGTGATATCCTGGGGACCCCCTTTGTCCCCAGGGCCCATTGTGGCACCATAGGGACCCCTTTTGTCACTGGGGCCCATTGTGACATCCCAGGACCCCCCCTGGTTTCCAGGCCCCATTGTGACATCCTGGGGACCCCCTTTGTCCCAAGACTTCATTGTGACATCCTGGGGACCCCACATTGTCCCCAGGGCCCATTGTGACATCCCAGGACCCCGCATTGTCCCCAGGGCCCATTGTGACATCCTGGGGACCCCCTTGTCCCCAAGGCCCATTGTGACATCCTGGGGACCCACCCTTGTCCCCAGGGCCCATTGTGACGTCCCAGGACCCCCCATTGTCTCCAGGGCCCATTGTGACATCCTGGGGATCCCTCCTTGTCCCCAGGGCCTATTGTGATGTCCCAGGACCCCCCATTGTCCCCAGGGCCCATTGTGACATCCTCTGCACCCCCTTGTCCCCAGGGCCCATTGTGACATTCAGGGGACCCCTCTTTGTCCCCAGGGCCCATTGTGAGATCCTGGGGACCCCCCCTTGTCCCCAGGGCCCATTGTGACGTCCCAGGACCCCCCATTGTCCCCAGGGCCCATTGTGACATCCTCGGCACCCCCTTGTCCCCAGGGCCCATTGTGACATCCTGGGACCCCCCCCTTGTCCCCAGGGCCCATTGTGACGTCCCAGGACCCCCCATTGTTCCCAGGGCCCATTGTGACATCCTGGGGATCCCTCCTTGTCCTCAGGGCCCATTGTGATGTCCCAGGACCCCCCATTGTCCCCAGGGCCCATTGTGACATCCTCTGCACCCCCTTGTCCCCAGGGCCCATTGTGACATTCAGGGGACCCCTCTTTGTCCCCAGGGCCCATAGTGACATCCTGGGGATCCCTCCTTGTCCTCAGGGCCCATTGTGATGTCCCAGGACCCCCCATTGTCCCCAGGGCCCATTGTGACATCCTGGGGACCCCCCCTTGTCCCCAGGGCCCATTGTGACGTCCCAGGGCCCCCCATTGTCCCCAGGGCCCATTGTGACATTCAGGGGACCCCCCTTTGTCCCCAGGGCCCATTCTGATACCGTGGGGACCCCCTTTGTCCCCAGGGCCCATTGTGACATGCTGGGGACGCTCTTTGTCCCCAGGGCCCATTGTGACATCCTGGGGACCCTCCTTGTCCCCAGAGCCCATTGTGACATCCAGGGGACCCCCTTTGTCCCCAGGGCCCATTGTGGCACCATGAGGACCCTCTTTGTCACTGGAGCCCATTGTGACATCCCAGGACCCCCCTTTGTCCCCAGGGCCCATTGTGACATGCTGGGGACGCTCTTTGTCCCCAGAGCCCATTGTGACATCCAGGGGACCCCCTTTGTCCACAGGGCCCATTGTGGCACCATGAGGACCCTCTTTGTCACTGGAGCCCATTGTGACATCCCAGGACCCCCCTTTGTCCCCAGGGCCCATTGTAGCACCATGGGGACCCCCTTTGACCCCAGGGCCCATTGTGGCACCATGGCAACCCCTTTTGTCCCCAGGGCCCATTGTGACATTCTTGGACCCCACTTTGTCCCCAGGGCCCATTGTGGCACCATGAGGACCCTCTTTGTCACTGGAGCCCATTGTGACATCCCAGGACCCCCCTTTGTCCCCAGGGCCCATTGTGACATCCTGGGGACCCTCCTTGTCCCCAGAGCCCATTGTGACATCCCAGGACCCCACTTTGTCCCCAGGGCTTATTGTGACACCATGGGGATCTCCCTTGTCCCCAGGGCCCATTGTGACATGCTGGGGACCCTCCTTGTCCCCAGAGCCCATTGTGACATTCAGGGGACCCCCCTTTGTCCCCAGGGCCCATTCTGATACCGTGGGGACCCCCCCTTTGTCTCCAGTGCCCATTGTGACATCCTTTGGACCCCCCTTGTCCACAGGACCCGTTGTGACATCTTGGGGACCCCTATGTCACCAGAGCCCATTGTGATATCCTGGGGAGCCCCCTTTGTCCCCAGGGCCCATTGTGCACATCCTGTGGACCCCTCTTTGTCCCCAGGGCCCATTGTGATATCCTGGGGACCCCCTTTGTCCCCCGGGCCCATTGTGACATCCAGGGGACCCCCTTTGTCCCCAGGGCCCATTGTGACATCCTGGGGACCCTCCTTGTCCCCAGAGCCCATTGTGACATCCCAGGACCCCACTTTGTCCCCAGGGCTTATTGTGACACCATGGGGATCTCCCTTGTCCCCAGGGCCCATTGTGACATCCCATGACCCCCCTTTGTCCCCAGTGCTATTGTGAAATCCTGGGGACCCCTTTTGTCCCCAGGGCCCATTGTGGCACCATTGGCAACCTCTTTGTCACTGGGGGCCATTGTGACATTCCAGGATTCCACTTTGACCCCAGGGCTCGTTCTGACACCTTGGGGACTCCCATTGTCCCCAGGGCCCATTGTGACATCCTGGGCAACCCCATTGTCCCCAGGGCCCATTGTGACATCCCAGGACCCCCCATTGTCCCCAGGACCCATTGTGACATCCCAGGACCCCCCATTGTCCCCAGGACCCATTGTGACATCCCAGGACCCCACATTGTCCCCAGGGCCCATTGTGACATTCAGGGGACCCCACATTGTCCCCAGGACCTATTGTGACATCCTGGGGACCCCACTTGTCCCCAGGACCCATTGTGACACTATGCGGACCCCCCCTTGTGTCCAGGGCCCATTGTGACACCGTGGGTACCCCCCTTGTCCGCAGGGCTCATTGTGACATCCCAGGACCCCCTGTTGTCCCCAGGGCCCATGGTGACATCCTGGGGACGCCCTTTGTCCCCAGTGCCCATTTTGACACCGTCGACACCCCCCTTTGTCCCCAGAGCCCATTGTGACATCCAGGGGACCCCCTTTGTCCCCAGGGCCCATTGTGGCACCGTGAGGACCCTCTTTGTCACTGGGGCCCATTGTGACATCCCAGGACCCACCCTGGGCCCAAGGGCCCATTGTGACATCCGGGGGACCCACCTTGTCCTCATGGTCCACTGTGACAGCCCAGGAACTTACTTTGTCCCCAGGGCCCATTGCGATATCTGGGGGACCCCCTTGTCCCCAGGGCCCATTGTGAAACCATGGGGACCCCCCTTTGTCCCCAGGGCCCATTGTGACATCCTGGGGTCCCCCCCTTGTCCCCAGGGCCCGTTGAAATGTCCCAGGACCACCCTTTTTCCCCAGGGTTCATTGTGACATCCTGGGGACCCCATTTGTCCCCACGGCCCATTGTGGCACCATGGAGACCCCGTTTGTCACTGGGGCCCATTGTGACATCCCAGGACCCCACTTTGTCCCCAGGGCTTATTGTGACACCATGGGGATCTCCCTTGTCCCCAGGGCCCATTGTGACATCCCATGACCCCCCTTTATCCCCAGTGCTGTTGTGAAATCCTGGGGACCCCTTTTGTCCCCAGGGCCCACTGTGACATCTGGGGAACGCCCTTGTCCCCAGGACCCATCGTGGCACTGTGGGGACCCTCCTTGTCACTTGGGCCCATTGTGACACCATGGGGACCCCCTCTTTGTCCCCAGTGCCCATTGTGACATCCTGGGGACCCCACATTGTCCCCAGGACCCATTGTGACATCCCAGGACCCCCCATTGTCCCCAGGGCCCATTGTGACATCCTCGGGACCCCCTTGTCCCCAAGGCCCATTGTGACATCCTGGGGACCCACCCTTGTCCCCAGGGCCCATTGTGACGTCCCAGGACCCCCCATTGTCTCCAGGGCCCATTGTGACATCCTGGGGATCCCTCCTTGTCCCCAGGGCCTATTGTGATGTCCCAGGACCCCCCATTGTCCCCAGGGCCCATTGTGACATCCTCTGCACCCCCTTGTCCCCAGGGCCCATTGTGACATTCAGGGGCCCCCGTTTGTCACTGGGGCCCATTGTGACATCCCAGGACCCCACATTGTCCCCAGGGCCCATTGTGACTTTCAGGGGACCCCACTTGTCCCCAGGACCCATTGTGATACTATAGGGACCCCCCCTTGTGCCCAGTGCCCATTGTGACACCGTGGGTACCACCCTTGTCCGCAGGGCCCATTGTGACATCCTGGGGACACCCCCTTGTCTCCAGGGCCCATTGTGACATCCTGGGAATCCCCCCTTGACCCCAGGGCCCATTGTGATATCCTGGGAATCCCCCCTTGTCCCCAGGGCCCGTTGTGACATCCTGGGAATCCCTCCTTATCCCCAGGGCCCATTGTGACATCCAGGGGACCCCCCCTTGTCCCCAGGGCCCATTGTGACGTCCCAGCACCCGCCATTGTCCCTAGGGCCCACTGTGACATCCTGGGGACACCCCCTTTGTCCCCAGTGCCCATTGTGACATCCTGCGGACCCCCCTTTGTCCCCAGGGCCCATTTTGACATTCAGGGGACCCACCATTGTCCTCAGGGCCCACTGTGAGGTCCCAGGACCCCCCATTGTCCCCAGGGCCCATTGTGACATCCTCGGCACCCCCTTGTCCCCAGGGCCCATTTTGACATTCAGGGGACCCCACATTGTCCCCAGGGCCCATTGTGACATCCTGGGGACCCCACATTGTCCCCAGGACCCATTGTGACACTATGGGGACCCCCCCTTGTGCCCAGGGCCTATTGTGACACCGTGGGTACCACCCTTGTGCCCAGGGCCCATTGTGACATCCTGGGGACACCCCCTTGTCCCCAGGGCCCATTCTGATACCGTGGGGACCCCCTTTGTCCCCAGGGCCCATTGTGACATCCTGGGGACCCTCCTTGTCCCCAGAGTCCATTGTGACATCCTGGGGACCCCCTTTGTCCCCAGGGCCCATTGTGGCACCATAGGGACCCCTTTTGTCACTGGGGCCCATTGTGACATCCCAGGACCCCCCCTGGTTTCCAGGCCCCATTGTGACATCCTGGGGACCCCCTTTGTCCCAAGACTTCATTGTGACATCCTGGGGACCCCACATTGTCCCTAGGGCCCATTGTGACATCCCAGGACCCCCCATTGTCCCCAGGGCCCATTGTGACATCCTCGGGACCCCCTTGTCCCCAAGGCCCATTGTGACATCCTGGGGACCCACCCTTGTCCCCAGGGCCCATTGAGACGTCCCAGGACCCCCCCTTGTCCCCAGGGCCCATTGTGACATCCTGGGGACCCCACCTTGTCCCCAGGGCCAATTGTGATGTCCCAGGACCCCCCATTGTCCCCAGGGCCCATTGTGACATCCTGGGGATCCCTCCTTGTCCTCAGGCCCCATTGTGATGTCCCAGGACCCCCCATTGTCCCCAGGGCCCATTGTGACATCCTCTGCACCCCCTTGTCCCCAGGGCCCATTGTGAAATTCAGGGGACCCCTCTTTTTCCCCAGGGCCCATTGTGACATCCTGGGGACCCCCCCTTGTCCCCAGGGCCCATTGTGACGTCCCAGGACCCCCCATTGTCCCCAGGGCCCATTGTGACATTCAGGGGACCCCCCTTTGTCCCCAGGGCCCATTCTGATACCGTGGGGACCCCCTTTGTCCCCAGGGCCCATTGTGACATGCTGGGGACGCTCTTTGTCCCCAGGGCCCATTGTGACATCCTGGGGACCCTCCTTGTCCCCAGAGCCCATTGTGACATCCAGGGGACCCCCTTTGTCCCCAGGGCCCATTGTGGCACCATGAGGACCCTCTTTGTCACTGGAGCCCATTGTGACATCCCAGGACCCCCCTTTGTCCCCAGGGCGCATTGTGACATCCTGGGGACCCTCCTTGTCCCCAGAGCCCATTGTGACATCCCAGGACCCCACTTTGTCCCCAGGGCTTATTGTGACACCATGGGGATCTCCCTTGTCCCCAGGGCCCATTGTGACATCCCATGACCCCCCTTTGTCCCCAGTGCTATTGTGAAATCCTGGGGACCCCTTTTGTCCCCAGGGCCCATTGTGGCACCATTGGCAACCTCTTTGTCACTGGGGGCCATTGTGACATTCCAGGATTCCACTTTGACCCCAGGGCTCGTTCTGACACCTTGGGGACTCCCATTGTCCCCAGGGCCCATTGTGACATCCTGGGCAACCCCATTGTCCCCAGGGCCCATTGTGACATCTGGGGGACGCCCTTGTCCCCAGGACCCATCGTGGCACCGTGGGGACCCTCCTTGTCACTTGGGCCCATTGTGACACTATGGGGACCCCCCCTTTGTCCCCAGTGCCCTTTGTGACATTCTGCGGACCCCCCTTTGTCCCCAGGGCCCATTGTGACCTTCAGGGGACCCACCATTGTCCTCAGGGCCCATTGTGAGGTCCCAGGACCCCCCATTGTCCCCAGGACCGATTGTGACATTCAGGGGATCCCCTTTGTCACTGGGGCCCATTGTGACACCATGGAGACCCCCGCTTGTCCTCAGGGTCCATTGTGACATCCTGGGCACCCCCCATTTTCCCCAGGACCCATTGTGACATCCTGGCCATCCCCTTGCTCCCAGGGCCTGTTGTGGCACCATGGGGACACCCCCTTTGTCCCCAGGGCCCATTGTGACATCCCAGGACCCCCCTTTGTCCCCAGGGCCCATTGTAGCACCATGGGGACCCCCTTTGACCCCAGGGCCCATTGTGGCACCATGGCAACCCCTTTTGTCCCCAGGGCCCATTGTGACATTCTTGGACCCCACTTTGTCCCCAGGGCCTATTGTGACACCATGGGGACCCCTCCTTGTCACTGGGGACCCATTGTGACACCATGGGGACCCCCCCTTGTCCTCAGGACTCATTCTCACATCCTGGACACCCCCCATTGTCCCCAGGGCCCATTGTGACATCCACTGCACTACCTTGTCCCCAGGGCCCATTGTGACATTCAGGGGACCCCTCTTTGTCCCCAGGGCCCATTGTGACATCCTAGGGACCCCCCCTTGTCCCAAGGGCCCATTGTGACGTCCCAGGACCCCCCATTGTCCCCAGGGCCCATTGTGACATTCAGGGGACCCCCCTTTGTCCCCAGGGCCCATTCTGATACCGTGGGGACCCCCTTTGTCCCCAGGGCCCATTGTGACATGCTGGGGACGCTCTTTGTCCCCAGGGCCCATTGTGACATCCTGGGGACCCTCCTTGTCCCCAGAGCCCATTGTGACATCCAGGGGACCCCCTTTGTCCCCAGGGCCCATTGTGGCACCATGAGGACCCTCTTTGTCACTGGAGCCCATTGTGACATCCCATGACCCCCCTTTATCCCCAGTGCTATTGTGAAATCCTGGGGACCCCTTTTGTCCCCAGGGCCTATTATGACACCATGGGGAACCCCTTTGTCACTGGGGGCCATTGTGACATTCCAGGATTCCACTTTGTCCCCAGGGCTCGTTCTGACACCTTGGGGACTCCCATTGTCCCCAGGGCCCATTGTGACATCCTGGGCAACCCCATTGTCCCCAGGGCCCATTGTGACATCTGGGGGACGCCCTTGTCCCCAGGACCCATCGTGGCACCGTGGGGACCCTCCTTGTCACTTGAGCCCATTGTGACACCATGGGGACGCCCCCCTTTATCCCCAGTGCCCATTGTGACATCCTGCGGACCCCCCTTTGTCCCCAGGGCCCATTGTGACATTCAGGGGACCCACCATTGTCCTCAGGGCCCATTGTGAGGTCCCAGGACCCTCCATTGTCCCCAGGGCCCATTGTGACATCCTCGGCACCCCCTTGTGCCCAGGGCCCATTGTGACATTCAGGGGACCCCTCTTTGTCCCCAGGGCCCATTGTGACATCCTGGGGAC
Organism: Patagioenas fasciata; assembly: GCF_037038585.1. NCBI lineage: Eukaryota > Metazoa > Chordata > Aves > Columbiformes > Columbidae > Patagioenas > Patagioenas fasciata. The sequence continues at coordinate 2,378,126 of NC_092550.1, read as the reverse complement.
CCCCCCTTGTCCCCAGGGCCCATTGTGACGTCCCAGGACCCGCCATTGTCCCCAGGGCCCATTGTGACATCCTGGGGATCCCTCCTTGTCCCCAGGACCCATTGTGACGTCCCAGGACCCCCCATTGTCCCCAGGACCCATTGTGACATCCCAGGACCCCACATTGTCCCCAGGGCCCATTGTGACATTCAGGGGACCCCACATTGTCCCCAGGACCTATTGTGACATCCTGGGGACCCCACTTGTCCCCAGGACCCATTGTGACACTATGCGGACCCCCCCTTGTGTCCAGGGCCCATTGTGACACCGTGGGTACCCCCCTTGTCCGCAGGGCTCATTGTGACATCCCAGGACCCCCTGTTGTCCCCAGGGCCCATGGTGACATCCTGGGGACGCGCTTTGTCCCCAGTGCCCATTTTGACACCGTCGACACCCCCCTTTGTCCCCAGAGCCCATTGTGACATCCAGGGGACCCCCTTTGTCCCCAGGGCCCATTGTGGCACCGTGAGGACCCTCTTTGTCACTGGGGCCCATTGTGACATCCCAGGACCCACCCTGGTCCCAAGGGCCCATTGTGACATCCGGGGGACCCACCTTGTCCTCATGGTCCACTGTGACAGCCCAGGAACTTACTTTGTCCCCAGGGCCCATTGCGATATCTGGGGGACCCCCTTGTCCCCAGGGCCCATTGTGAAACCATGGGGACCCCCCTTTGTCCCCAGGGCCCATTGTGACATCCTGGGGTCCCCCCCTTGTCCCCAGGGCCCGTTGAAATGTCCCAGGACCACCCTTTGTCCCCAGGGTTCATTGTGACATCCTGGGGACCCCATTTGTCCCCACGGCCCATTGTGGCACCATGGAGACCCCGTTTGTCACTGGGGCCCATTGTGACATCCCAGGACCCCACTTTGTCCCCAGGGCTTATTGTGACACCATGGGGATCTCCCTTGTCCCCAGGGCCCATTGTGACATCCCATGACCCCCCTTTATCCCCAGTGCTATTGTGAAATCCTGGGGACCCCTTTTGTCCCCAGGGCCCACTGTGACATCTGGGGAACGCCCTTGTCCCCAGGACCCATCGTGGCACTGTGGGGACCCTCCTTGTCACTTGGGCCCATTGTGACACCATGGGGACCCCCTCTTTGTCTCCAGTACCCATTGTGACATCCTGGGGACCCCACATTGTCCCCAGGACCCATTGTGACATCCCAGGACCCCCCATTGTCCCCAGGGCCCATTGTGACATCCTCGGGACCCCCTTGTCCCCAAGGCCCATTGTGACATCCCGGGGACCCACCCTTGTCCCCAGGGCCCATTGTGACGTCCCAGGACCCCCCATTGTCTCCAGGGCCCATTGTGACATCCTGGGGATCCCTCCTTGTCCCCAGGGCCTATTGTGATGTCCCAGGACCCCCCATTGTCCCCAGGGCCCATTGTGACATCCTCTGCACCCCCTTGTCCCCAGGGCCCATTGTGACATTCAGGGGCCCCCGTTTGTCACTGGGGCCCATTGTGACATCCCAGGACCCCACATTGTCCCCAGGGCCCATTGTGACTTTCAGGGGACCCCACTTGTCCCCAGGACCCATTGTGATACTATAGGGACCCCCCCTTGTGCCCAGTGCCCATTGTGACACCGTGGGTACCACCCTTGTCCGCAGGGCTCATTGTGACATCCTGGGGACACCCCCTTGACCCCAGGGCCCATTGTGACATCCTGGGAATCCCCCCTTGTCCCCAGGGCCCATTGTGACATCCTGGGAATCCCTCCTTATCCCCAGGGCCCATTGTGACATCCAGGGGACCCCCCCTTGTCCCCAGGGCCCATTGTGACGTCCCAGGACCCGCCATTGTCCCCAGGGCCCACTGTGACATCCTGGGGACACCCCCTTTGTCCCCAGTGCCCATTGTGACATCCTGTGGACCCCCCTTTGTCCCCAGGGCCCATTTTGACATTCAGGGGACCCACCATTGTCCTCAGGGCCCACTGTGAGGTCCCAGGACCCCCCATTGTCCCCAGGGCCCATTGTGACATCCTCGGCACCCCCTTGTCCCCAGGGCCCATTTTGACATTCAGGGGACCCCACATTGTCCCCAGGGCCCATTGTGACATCCTGGGGACCCCACATTGTCCCCAGGACCCATTGTGACACTATGGGGACCCCCCCTTGTGCCCAGGGCCTATTGTGACACCGTGGGTACCACCCTTGTGCCCAGGGCCCATTGTGACATCCTGGGGACACCCCCTTGTCCCCAGGGCCCATTCTGATACCGTGGGGACCCCCTTTGTCCCCAGGGCCCATTGTGACATCCTGGGGACCCTCCTTGTCCCCAGAGTCCATTGTGACATCCTGGGGACCCCCTTTGTCCCCAGGGCCCATTGTGGCACCATAGGGACCCCTTTTGTCACTGGGGCCCATTGTGACATCCCAGGACCCCCCCTGGTTTCCAGGCCCCATTGTGACATCCTGGGGACCCCCTTTGTCCCAAGACTTCATTGTGACATCCTGGGGACCCCACATTGTCCCTAGGGCCCATTGTGACATCCCAGGACCCCCCATTGTCCCCAGGGCCCATTGTGACATCCTCGGGACCCCCTTGTCCCCAAGGCCCATTGTGACATCCTGGGGACCCACCCTTGTCCCCAGGGCCCATTGTGACGTCCCAGGACCCCCCATTGTCTCCAGGGCCCATTGTGACATCCTGGGGATCCCTCCTTGTCCCCAGGGCCCATTGTGACATCCTCTGCACCCCCTTGTCCCCAGGGCCCATTGTGACATTCAGTGGACCCCTCTTTGTCCCCAGGGCCCATTGTGAGATCCTGGGGACCCCCCCTTGTCCCCAGGGCCCATTGTGACGTCCCAGGACCCCCCATTGTCCCCAGGGCCCATTGTGATATCCTCGGCACCCCCTTGTCCCCAGGGCCCATTGTGACATCCTGGGGACCCCACCTTGTCCCCAGGGCCCATTGTGACATCCTGGGGATCCCTCCTTGTCCTCAGGCCCCATTGTGATGTCCCAGGACCCCCCATTGTCCCCAGGGCCCATTGTGACATCCTCTGCACCCCCTTGTCCCCAGGGCCCATTGTGACATTCAGGGGACCCCTCTTTTTCCCCAGGGCCCATTGTGACATCCTGGGGACCCCCCCTTGTCCCCAGGGCCCATTGTGACGTCCCAGGACCCCCCATTGTCCCCAGGGCCCATTGTGACATTCAGGGGACCCCCCTTTGTCCCCAGGGCCCATTCTGATACCGTGGGGACCCCCTTTGTCCCCAGGGCCCATTGTGACATGCTGGGGACGCTCTTTGTCCCCAGGGCCCATTGTGACATCCTGGGGACCCTCCTTGTCCCCAGAGCCCATTGTGACATCCAGGGGACCCCCTTTGTCCCCAGGGCCCATTGTGGCACCATGAGGACCCTCTTTGTCACTGGAGCCCATTGTGACATCCCAGGACCCCCCATTGTCCCCAGGGCCCATTGTGACATCCTGGGGACCCTCCTTGTCCCCAGAGCCCATTGTGACATCCCAGGACCCCACTTTGTCCCCAGGGCTTATTGTGACACCATGGGGATCTCCCTTGTCCCCAGGGCCCATTGTGACATCCCATGACCCCCCTTTGTCCCCAGTGCTATTGTGAAATCCTGGGGACCCCTTTTGTCCCCAGGGCCCATTGTGGCACCATTGGCAACCTCTTTGTCACTGGGGGCCATTGTGACATTCCAGGATTCCACTTTGACCCCAGGGCTCGTTCTGACACCTTGGGGACTCCCATTGTCCCCAGGGCCCATTGTGACATCCTGGGCAACCCCATTGTCCCCAGGGCCCATTGTGACATCTGGGGGACGCCCTTGTCCCCAGGACCCATCGTGGCACCGTGGGGACCCTCCTTGTCACTTGGGCCCATTGTGACACTATGGGGACCCCCCCTTTGTCCCCAGTGCCCTTTGTGACATTCTGCGGACCCCCCTTTGTCCCCAGGGCCCATTGTGACCTTCAGGGGACCCACCATTGTCCTCAGGGCCCATTGTGAGGTCCCAGGACCCCCCATTGTCCCCAGGACCGATTGTGACATTCAGGGGATCGCCTTTGTCACTGGGGCCCATTGTGACACCATGGAGACCCCCGCTTGTCCTCAGGGTCCATTGTGACATCCTGGGCACCCCCCATTTTCCCCAGGACCCATTGTGACATCCTGGCCATACCCCTTGCTCCCAGGGCCTGTTGTGGCACCATGGGGACACCCCCTTTGTCCCCAGGGCCCATTGTGACATCCCATGACCCCCCTTTATCCCCAGTGCTATTGTGAAATCCTGGGGACCCCTTTTGTCCCCAGGGCCCATTATGACACCATGGGGAACCCCTTTGTCACTGGGGGCCATTGTGACATTCCAGGATTCCACTTTGTCCCCAGGGCTCGTTCTGACACCTTGGGGACTCCCATTGTCCCCAGGTCCCATTGTGACATCCTGGGCAACCCCATTGTCCCCAGGGCCCATTGTGACATCCTGGGGATCCCTCCTTGTTGCCAGGGCCCATTGTGACGTCCCAGGACCCCCCACTGTCCTCAGGACCCATTGTAACATTCAGGGGACCACCTTTGTCACTGGGGCCCATTGTGACATCCCAGGACCCCACTTTGTCCCCAGGGCTTATTGTGACACCATGGGGATCTCCCTTGTCCCCAGGGCCCATTGTGACATCCCATGACCCCCCTTTGTCCCCAGTGCTATTGTGAAATCCTGGGGACCCCTTTTGTCCCCAGGGCCCATTGTGGCACCATTGGCAACCTCTTTGTCACTGGGGGCCATTGTGACATTCCAGGATTCCACTTTGACCCCAGGGCTCGTTCTGACACCTTGGGGACTCCCATTGTCCCCAGGGCCCATTGTGACATCCTGGGCAACCCCATTGTCCCCAGGGCCCATTGTGACATCTGGGGGACGCCCTTGTCCCCAGGACCCATCGTGGCACCGTGGGGACCCTCCTTGTCACTTGAGCCCATTGTGACACCATGGGGACGCCCCCCTTTGTCCCGAGTGCCCATTGTGACATCCTGCGGACCCCTCTTTGTCCCCAGGGCCCATTGTGACATTCAGGGGACCCACCATTGTCCTCAGGGCCCATTGTGACATGCTGGGGACCCCTCTTTGTCCCCAGGGCCCATTGTGACATCCTGGGGACCCCCCCTTGTCCCCAGGGCCCATTGTGACGTCCCAGGACCCGCCATTGTCCCCAGGGCCCATTGTGACATCTTGGGGATCCCTCCTTGTCCCCAGGACCCATTGTGACGTCCCAGGACCCCCCATTGTCCCCAGGGCCCATTGTGACATTCAGGGGCCCCCGTTTGTCACGGGGGTCCATTGTGACATCCTGGGACCCCACATTGTCCCCAGGGCCCATTGTGACATTCAGGGGACCCCACATTGTCCCCAGGACCTATTGTGACATCCTGGGGACCCCACTTGTCCCCAGGACCCATTGTGACACTATGCGGACCCCCCCTTGTGTCCAGGGCCCATTGTGACACCGTGGGTACCCCCCTTGTCCGCAGGGCTCATTGTGACATCCCAGGACCCCCTATTGTCCCCAGGGCCCATGGTGACATCCTGGGGACGCCCTTTGTCCCCAGTGCCCATTTTGACACCGTCGACACCCCCCTTTGTCCCCAGAGCCCATTGTGACATCCAGGGGACCCCCTTTGTCCCCAGGGCCCATTGTGGCACCATGAGGACCCTCTTTGTCACCGGGGCCCATTGTGACATCCCAGGACCCACCCTGGTCCCGAGGGCCCGTTGAAATGTCCCAGGACCACCCTTTGTCCCCAGGGTTCATTGTGACATCCTGGGGACCCCATTTGTCCGCACGGCCCATTGTGGCACCATGGAGACCCCGTTTGTCACTGGGGCCCATTGTGACATCCCAGGACCCCACTTTGTCCCCAGGGCTTATTGTGACACCATGGGGATCTCCCTTGTCCCCAGGGCCCATTGTGACATCCCATGACCCCCCTTTATCCCCAGTGCTATTGTGAAATCCTGGGGACCCCTTTTGTCCCCAGGGCCCATTGTGGCACCATGGGGAACCCCTTTGTCACTGGGGGTCATTGTGACATCCCAGGATTCCACTTTGTCCCCAGGGCTCGTTCTGACACCTTGGGGACTCCCATTGTCCCCAGGGCCCATTGTGACATCCTGGGCAACCCCATTGTCCCCAGGGCCCATTGTGACATCTGGGGGACGCCCTTGTCCCCAGGACCCATCGTGGCACCGTGGGGACCCTCCTTGTCACTTGGGCCCATTGTGACACCTTGGGGACCCCCCCTTTATCCCCAGTGCCCATTGTGACATCCTGCGGACCCCCCTTTGTCCCCAGGGCCCATTTTGACATTCAGGGGACCCACCATTGTCCTCAGGGCCCATTGTGAGGTCCCAGGACCCCCCATTGTCCCCAGGGCCCATTGTGACATACTCGGCACCCCCTTGTCCCCAGGGTCCGTTGTGACACTATGGGGACCCCCCCTTTTGCCCAGGGCCATTGTGACACCGTTGATACCACCCTTGTCCCCAGGGCTCATTGTGACATCCCAGGACCCCCCATTGTCCCCATGGCCCATTGTGATATTCAGGGGACCCCCCTTGTCCCCAGGGCCCATTCTGACACCGTGGGGACCCCCTTTGTCCCCAGGGCCCATTGTGATATCTGGGGGACCCCCTTGTTCCCAAGGCCCATTGTGACTTCCTGGGGACCCCCCCTTGTCCCCAGGGCCCATTGTGACATCCCAAGACCCCCCATTGTCTCCAGGGCCCATTGTGACATCCTCGGCACGCCCTTGTCCCCAGGGCCCATTGTGACATCCTGGGGACCCCCCCTTGTCCCCAGGGCCCATTGTGACGTCCCAGGACCCCCCATTGTCCCCAGGGCCCATTGTGACATCCTGGGGATCCCTCCTTGTCCCCAGGGCCCATTGTGATGTCCCAGGACCCCCCATTGTCCCCAGGGCCCATTGTGACATCCTCTGCACCCCCTTGTCCCCAGGGCCCATTGTGACATTCAGGGGACCCCGTTTGTCACTGGGGCCCATTGTGACATCCCAGGACCCCACATTGTCCCCAGGGCCCATTGTGACTTTCAGGGGACCCCACTTGTCCCCAGGACCCATTGTGATACTATAGGGACCCCCCCTTGTGCCCAGTGCCCATTGTGACACCGTGGGTACCACCCTTGTCCGCAGGGCCCATTGTGACATCTTGGGAATCCCCCCTTGTCCCCAGGGCCCATTGTGACATCCTGGGAATCCCTCCTTATCCCCAGGGCCCATTGTGACATCCAGGGGACCCCCCCTTGTCCCCAGGGCCCATTGTGACGTCCCAGGACCCGCCATTGTCCCCAGGGCCCACTGTGACATCCTGGGGACACCCCCTTTGTCCCCAGTGCCCATTGTGACATCCTGCGGACCCCCCTTTGTCCCCAGGGCCCATTTTGATATTCAGGGGACCCACCATTGTCCTCAGGGCCCACTGTGAGGTCCAAGGACCCCCCATTGTCCCCAGGGCCCATTGTGACATCCTCGGCACCCCCTTGTCCCCAGGGCCCATTGTGACATTCAGGGGACCCCACATTGTCCCCAGGGCCCATTGTGACATTCTGGGGACCCCACTTGTCCCCAGGACCCATTGTGACACTATGGGGACCCCCCCTTGTGCCCAGGGCCCATTGTGACACCGTGGGTACCACCCTTGTCCGCAGGGCCCATTGTGACATCCTGGGGACACCCCCTTGTCCCCAGGGCCCATTCTGATACCGTGGGGACCCCCTTTGTCCCCAGGGCCCATTGTGACATCCTGGGGACCCTCCTTGTCCCCAGAGTCCATTGTGACATCCAGGCGACCCCCTTTGTCCCCAGGGCCCATTGTGGCACCATAGGGACCCCTTTTGTCACTGGGACCCATTGTGACATCCCAGGACCCCCCCTGGTTTCCAGGCCCCATTGTGACATCCTGGGGACCCCCTTTGTCCCAAGACTTCATTGTGACATCCTGGGGACCCCACATTGTCCCTAGGGCCCATTGTGACATCCCAGGACCCCCCATTGTCCCCAGGGCCCATTGTGACATCCTCGGGACCCCCTTGTCCCCAAGGCCCATTGTGACATCCTGGGGACCCACCCTTGTCCCCAGGGCCCATTGTGACGTCCCAGGACCCCCCATTGTCTCCAGGGCCCATTGTGACATCCTGGTGATCCCTCCTTGTCCCCAGGGCCTATTGTGATGTCCCAGGACCCCCCATTGTCCCCAGTGCCCATTGTGACATCCTGCGGACCCCCCTTTGTCCCCAGGGCCCATTTTGATATTCAGGGGACCCACCATTGTCCTCAGGGCCCACTGTGAGGTCCAAGGACCCCCCATTGTCCCCAGTGCCCATTGTGACATCCTCGGCACCCCCTTGTCCCCAGGGCCCATTGTGACATTCAGGGGACCCCACATTGTCCCCAGGGCCCATTGTGACATCCTGGGGACCCCCCTTGTGCCCAGGGCCCATTGTGACACCGTGGGTACCACCCTTGTCCGCAGGGCCCATTGTGACATCCTGGGGACACCCCCTTGTCCCCAGGGCCCATTCTGATACCGTGGGGACCCCCTTTGTCCCCAGGGCCCATTGTGACATCCTGGGGACCCTCCTTGTCCCCAGAGTCCATTGTGACATCCAGGCGACCCCCTTTGTCCCCAGGGCCCATTGTGGCACCATAGGGACCCCTTTTGTCACTGGGACCCATTGTGACATCCCAGGACCCCCCCTGGTTTCCAGGCCCCATTGTGACATCCTGGGGACCCCCTTTGTCCCAAGACTTCATTGTGACATCCTGGGGACCCCACATTGTCCCTAGGGCCCATTGTGACATCCCAGGACCCCCAATTGTCCCCAGGGCCCATTGTGACATCCTCGGGACCCCCTTGTCCCCAAGGCCCATTGTGACATCCTGGGGACCCACCCTTGTCCCCAGGGCCCATTGTGACGTCCCAGGACCCCCCATTGTCTCCAGGGCCCATTGTGACATCCTGGTGATCCCTCCTTGTCCCCAGGGCCTATTGTGATGTCCCAGGACCCCCCATTGTCCCCAGGGCCCATTGTGACATCCTCTGCACCCCCTTGTCCCCAGGGCCCATTGTGACATTCAGGGGACCCCTCTTTGTCCCCAGGGCCCATTGTGAGATCCTGGGGACCCCCCCTTGTCCCCAGGGCCCATTGTGACGTCCCAGGACCCCCCATTGTCCCCAGGGCCCATTGTGATATCCTCGGCACCCCCTTGTCCCCAGGGCCCATTGTGACATCCTGGGGACCCCCCCTTGTCCCCAGGGCCCATTGTGACTTCCCAGGACCCCCCATTGTCCCCAGGGCCCATTGTGACATCCTGGGGATCCCTCCTTGTCCTCAGGCCCCATTGTGATGTCCCAGGACCCCCCATTGTCCCCAGGGCCCATTGTGACATCCTCTGCACCCCCTTGTCCCCAGGGCCCATTGTGACATTCAGGGGACCCCTCTTTTTCCCCAGGGCCCATTGTGACATCCTGGGGACACCCCTTGTCCCCAGGGCCCATTGTGACGTCCCAGGACCCCCCATTGTCCCCAGAGCCCATTGTGACATTCAGGGGACCACCCTTTGTCCCCAGGGCCCATTCTGATACCGTGGGGACCCCCTTTGTCCCCAGGGCCCATTGTGACATGCTGGGGACGCTCTTTGTCCCCAGGGCCCATTGTGACATCCTGGGGACCCTCCTTGTCCCCAGAGCCCATTGTGACATCCAGGGGACCCCCTTTGTCCCCAGGGCCCATTGTGGCACCATGAGGACCCTCTTCGTCACTGGAGCCCATTGTGACATCCCAGGACCCCCCTTTGTCCCCAGGGCCCATTGTGACATCCTGGGGACCCTCCTTGTCCCCAAAGCCCATTGTGACATCCCAGGACCCCACTTTGTCCCCAGGGCTTATTGTGACACCATGGGGATCTCCCTTGTCCCCAGGGCCCATTGTGACATCCCATGACCCCCCTTTGTCCCCAGTGCTATTGTGAAATCCTGGGGACCCCTTTTGTCCCCAGGGCCTATTGTGGCACCATTGGCAACCTCTTTGTCACTGGGGGCCATTGTGACATTCCAGGATTCCACTTTGACCCCAGGGCTCGTTCTGACACCTTGGGGACTCCCATTGTCCCCAGGGCCCATTCTGACATCCTGGGCAACCCCATTGTCCCCAGGGCCCATTGTGACATCTGGGGGTCGCCCTTGTCCCCAGGACCCATCGTGGCACCGTGGGGACCCTCCTTGTCACTTGGGCCCATTGTGACACTATGGGGACCCCCCCTTTGTCCCCAGTGCCCATTGTGACATTCTGCGGACCCCCCTTTGTCCCCAGGGCCCATTGTGACCTTCAGGGGACCCACCATTGTCCTCAGGGCCCATTGTGAGGTCCCAGGACCCCCCATTGTCCCCAGGACCGATTGTGACATTCAGGGGATCCCCTTTGTCACTGGGGCCCATTGTGACACCATGGAGACCCCCGCTTGTCCTCAGGGTCCATTGTGACATCCTGGGCACCCCCCATTTTCCCCAGGACCCATTGTGACATCCTGGCCATCCCCTTGCTCCCAGGGCCTGTTGTGGCACCATGGGGACACCCCCTTTGTCCCCAGGGCCCATTGTGACATCCCAGGACCCCCCTTTGTCCCCAGGGCCCATTGTAGCACCATGGGGACCCCCTTTGACCCCAGGGCCCATTGTGGCACCATGGCAACCCCTTTTGTCCCCAGGGCCCATTGTGACATTCTTGGACCCCACTTTGTCCCCAGGGCCTATTGTGACACCATGGGGACCCCTCCTTGTCACTTGGGGACCCATTGTGACACCATGGGGACCCCCCCTTGTCCTCAGGACTCATTCTCAACTCCGGGACACCCCCCATTGTCCCCAGGGCCCATTGTGACATCCACTGCACTACCTTGTCCCCAGGGCCCATTGTGACATTCAGGGGACCCCTCTTTGTCCCCAGGGCCCATTGTGACATCCTAGGGACCCCGCCTTGTCCCAAGGGCCCATTGTGACGTCCCAGGACCCCCCATTGTCCCCAGGGCCCATTGTGACATGCTGGGGACGCTCTTTGTCCCCAGGGCCCATTGTGACATCCTGGGGACCCTCCTTGTCCCCAGAGCCCATTGTGACATCCAGGGGACCCCGTTTGTCCCCAGGGCCCATTGTGGCACCATGAGGACCCTCTTTGTCACTGGAGCCCATTGTGACATCCCAGGACCCCACTTTGTCCCCAGGGCTTATTGTGACACCATGGGCATCTCCCTTGTCCCCAGGGCCCATTGTGACATCCCATGACCCCCCTTTGTCCCCAGTGCTATTGTGAAATCCTGGGGACCCCTTTTGTCCCCAGGGCCCATTATGACACCATGGGGAACCCCTTTGTCACTGGGGGCCATTGTGACATTCCAGGATTCCACTTTGTCCCCAGGGCTCGTTCTGTCACCTTGGGGACTCCCATTGTCCCCAGGGCCCATTGTGACATCCTGGGCAACCCCATTGTCCCCAGGGCCCATTGTGACATCTGGGGGACGCCCTTGTCCCCAGGACCCATCGTGGCACCGTGGGGACCCTCCTTGTCACTTGAGCCCATTGTGACACCATGGGGACGCCCCCCTTTGTCCCCAGTGCCCATTGTGACATCCTGCAGACCCCCGTTTGTCCCCAGGGCCCATTGTGACATTCAGGGGACCCACCATTGTCCTCAGGGCCCATTGTGAGGTCCGAGGACCCTCCATTGTCCCCAGGGCCCATTGTGACATCCTCGGCACCCCCTTGTCCCCAGGGCCCATTGTGACATTCAGGGGACCCCTCTTTGTCCCCAGGGCCCATTGTGACATCCTGGGGACCCCCCCTTGTCCCCAGGGCCCATTGTGACATCCTGGGGACCCTCCTTGTCCCCAGAGCCCATTGTGACATCCAGGGGACCCCCTTTGTCCCCAGGGCCCATTGTGGCACCATAGGGACCCCTTTTGTCACTGGGGCCCATTGTGACATCCCAGGACCCCCCCTGGTTTCCAGGCCCCATTGTGACATCCTGGGGACCCCCTTTGTCCCAAGACTTCATTGTGACATCCTGGGGACCCCACATTGTCCCTAGGGCCCATTGTGACATCCCAGGACCCCCCATTGTCCCCAGGGCCCATTGTGACATCCTCGGGACCACCTTGTCTCCAGGGCCCATTGTGACATCCTGGGGATCCCTCCTTGTCCCCAGGGCCTATTGTGATGACCCAGGACCCCCCATTGTCCCCAGGGCCCATTGTGACATCCTCTGCACCCCCTTGTCCCCAGGGCCCATTGTGACATTCAGGGGCCCCTGTTTGTCACTGGGGCCCATTGTGACATCCCAGGACCCCACATTGTCCCCAGGGCCCATTGTGACTTTCAGGGGACCCCACTTGTCCCCAGGACCCATTGTGATACTATAGGGACCCCCCCTTGTGCCCAGTGCCCATTGTGACACCGTGGGTACCACCCTTGTCCGCAGGGCCCATTGTGACATCCTGGGGACACCCCCTTGTCCCCAGGGCCCATTGTGACATCCTGGGAATCCCCCCTTGTCCCCAGGGCCCATTGTGACATCCTGGGAATCCCTCCTTAACCCCAGGGCACATGGTGACATCCAGGGGACCCCCCCTTGTCCCCAGGGCCCATTGTGACGTCCCAGGACCCGCCATTGTCCCCAGGGCCCACTGTGACATCCTGGGGACACCCCCTTTGTCCCCAGTGCCCATTGTGACATCCTGCGGACCCCCCTTTGTCCCCAGGGCCCATTCTGATACCGTGGGGACCCCCTTTGTCCCCAGGGCCCATTGTGACATGCTGGGGACGCTCTTTGTCCCCAGGGCCCATTGTGACATCCTGGGGACACCCCCTTGTCCCCAGGGCCCATTCTGATACCGTGGGGACCCCCTTTGTCCCCAGGGCCCATTGTGACATCCTGGGGACCCTCCTTGTCCCCAGAGTCCATTGTGACATCCAGGGGACCCCCTTTGTCCCCAGGGCCCATTGTGGCACCATAGGGACCCCTTTTGTCACTGGGACCCATTGTGACATCCCAGGACCCCCCCTGGTTTCCAGGCCTCATTGTGACATCCTGGGGACCCCCTTTGTCCCAAGACTTCATTGTGACATCCTGGGGACCCCACATTGTCCCTAGGGCCCATTGTGACATCCCAGGACCCCCCATTGTCCCCAGGGCCCATTGTGACATCCTCGGGACCCCCTTGTCCCCAAGGCCCATTGTGACATCCTGGGGACCCACCCTTGTCCCCAGGGCCCATTGTGACGTCCCAGGACCCCCCATTGTCTCCAGGGCCCATTGTGACATCCTGGGGATCCCTCCTTGTCCCCAGGGCCTGTTGTGATGTCCCAGGACCCCCCATTGTCCCCAGGGCCCATTGTGACATCCTCTGCACCCCCTTGTCCCCAGGGCCCATTGTGACATTCAGGGGACCCCTCTTTGTCCCCAGGGCCCATTGTGAGATCCTGGGGACCCCCCCTTGTCCCCAGGGCCCATTGTGACGTCCCAGGACCCCACTTGTCCCCAGGGCCCATTGTGACATCCTGGGGATCCCTCCTTGTCCTCAGGCCCCATTGTGATGTCCCAGGACCCTCCATTGTCCCCAGGGCCCATTGTGACATCCTCTGCACCCCCTTGTCCCCAGGGCCCATTGTGACATTCAGGGGACCCCTCTTTTTCCCCAGGGCCCATTGTGACATCCTGGGGACCCCCCCTTGTCCCCAGGGCCCATTGTGACGTCCCAGGACCCCCCATTGTCTCCAGGGCCCATTGTGACATTCAGGGGACCCCCCTTTGTCCCCAGGGCCCATTCTGATACCGTGGGGACCCCCTTTGTCCCCAGGGCCCATTGTGACATGCTGGGGACGCTCTTTGTCCCCAGGGCCCATTGTGACATCCTGGGGACCCTCCTTGTCCCCAGAGCCCATTGTGACATCCAGGGGACCCCCTTTGTCCCCAGGGCCCATTGTGGCACCATGAGGACCCTCTTTGTCACTGGAGCCCATTGTGACATCCCAGGACCCCCCTTTGTCCCCAGGGCCCATTGTGACATCCTGGGGACCCTCCTTGTCCCCAGAGCCCATTGTGACATCCCAGGACCCCACTTTGTCCCCAGGGCTTATTGTGACACCATGGGGATCTCCCTTGTCCCCAGGGCCCATTGTGACATCCCATGACCCCCCTTTGACCCCAGTGCTATTGTGAAATCCTGGGGACCCCTTTTGTCCCCAGGGCCTATTGTGGCACCATTGGCAACCTCTTTGTCACTGGGGGCCATTGTGACATTCCAGGATTCCACTTTGACCCCAGGGCTCGTTCTGACACCTTGGGGACTCCCATTGTCCCCAGGGCCCATTGTGACATCCTGGGCAACCCCATTGTCCCCAGGGCCCATTGTGACATCTGGGGGTCGCCCTTGTCCCCAGGACCCATCGTGGCACCGTGGGGACCCTCCTTGTCACTTGGGCCCATTGTGACACTATGGGGACCCCCCCTTTGTCCCCAGTGCCCATTGTGACATTCTGCGGACCCCCCTTTGTCCCCAGGGCCCATTGTGACCTTCAGGGGACCCACCATTGTCCTCAGGGCCCATTGTGAGGTCCCAGGACCCCCCATTGTCCCCAGGACCGATTGTGACATTCAGGGGATCGCCTTTGTCACTGGGGCCCATTGTGACACCATGGAGACCCCCGCTTGTCCTCAGGGTCCATTGTGACATCCTGGGCACCCCCCATTTTCCCCAGGACCCATTGTGACATCCTGGCCATCCACTTGCTCCCAGGGCCTGTTGTGGCACCATGGGGACACCCCCTTTGTCCCCAGGGCCCATTGTGACATCCCAGGATCCCCCTTTGTCCCCAGGGCCCATTGTAGCACCATGGGGACCCCCTTTGACCCCAGGGCCCATTGTGGCACCATGGCAACCCCTTTTGTCCCCAGGGCCCATTGTGACATTCTTGGACCCCACTTTGTCCCCAGGGCCTATTGTGACACCATGGGGACCCCTCCTTGTCACTTGGGGACCCATTGTGACACCATGGGGACCCCCCCTTGTCCTCAGGACTCATTCTCAACTCCGGGACACCCCCCATTGTCCCCAGGGCCCATTGTGAGATCCTGGGGACCTCCCCTTGTCCCCAGGGCCCATTGTGACGTCCCAGGACCCCCCATTGTCCCCAGGGCCCATTGTGATATCCTCGGCACCCCCTTGTCCCCAGGGCCCATTGTGACATCCTGGGGATCCCTCCTTGTCCTCAGGCCCCATTGTGATGTCCCAGGACCCCCCATTGTCCCCAGGGCCCATTGTGACATCCTCTGCACCCCCTTGTCCCCAGGGCCCATTGTGACATTCAGGGGACCCCTCTTTGTCCCCAGGGCCCATTGTGACATCCTAGGGACCCCCCCTTGTCCCAAGGGCCCATTGTGACGTCCCAGGACCCCCCATTGTCCCCAGGGCCCATTGTGACATGCTGGGGACGCTCTTTGTCCCCAGGGCCCATTGTGACATCCTGGGGACCCTCCTTGTCCCCAGAGCCCATTGTGACATCCAGGGGACCCCCTTTGTCCCCAGGGCCCATTGTGGCACCATGAGGACCCTCTTTGTCACTGGAGCCCATTGTGACATCCCAGGACCCCACTTTGTCCCCAGGGCTTATTGTGACACCATGGGCATCTCCCTTGTCCCCAGGGCCCATTGTGACATCCCATGACCCCCCTTTGTCCCCAGTGCTATTGTGAAATCCTGGGGACCCCTTTTGTCCCCAGGGCCCATTATGACACCATGGGGAACCCCTTTGTCACTGGGGGCCATTGTGACATTCCAGGATTCCACTTTGTCCCCAGGGCTCGTTCTGTCACCTTGGGGACTCCCATTGTCCCCAGGGCCCATTGTGACATCCTGGGCAACCCCATTGTCCCCAGGGCCCATTGTGACATCTGGGGGACGCCCTTGTCCCCAGGACCCATTGTGGCACCGTGGGGACCCTCCTTGTCACTTGAGCCCATTGTGACACCATGGGGACGCCCCCCTTTGTCCCCAGTGCCCATTGTGACATCCTGCGGACCCCCGTTTGTCCCCAGGGCCCATTGTGACATTCAGGGGACCCACCATTGTCCTCAGGGCCCATTGTGAGGTCCGAGGACCCTCCATTGTCCCCAGGGCCCATTGTGACATCCTCGGCACCCCCTTGTGCCCAGGGCCCATTGTGACATTCAGGGGACCCCTCTTTGTCCGCAGGGCCCATTGTGACATCCTGGGGACCCCCCCTTGTCCCCAGGGCCCATTGTGACGTCCCAGGACCCGCCATTGTCCCCAGGGCCCATTGTGACATCCTGGGGATCCCTCCTTGTCCCCAGGACCCATTGTGACGTCCCAGGACCCCCCATTGTCCCCAGGGCCCATTGTGACATTCAGGGGCCCCCGTTTGTCACGGGGGCCCATTGTGACATCCCAGGACCCCACATTGTCCCCAGGGCCCATTGTGACATTCAGGGGACCCCACATTGTCCCCAGGACCTATTGTGACATCCTGGGGACCCCACTTGTCCCCAGGACCCATTGTGACACTATGCGGACCCCCCCTTGTGTCCAGGGCCCATTGTGACACCGTGGGTACCCCCCTTGTCCGCAGGGCTCATTGTGACATCCCAGGACCCCCTGTTGTCCCCAGGGCCCATGGTGACATCCTGGGGACGCCCTTTGTCCCCAGTGCCCATTTTGACACCGTCGACACCCCCCTTTGTCCCCAGAGCCCATTGTGACATCCAGGGGACCCCCTTTGTCCCCAGGGCCCATTGTGGCACCATGAGGACCCTCTTTGTCACTGGGGCCCATTGTGACATCCCAGGACCCACCCTGGTCCCAAGGGCCCATTGTGACAGCCGGGGGACCCACCTTGTCCTCATGGTCCACTGTGACAGCCCAGGAACTTACTTTGTCCCCAGGGCCCATTGCGATATCTGGGGGACCCCCTTGTCCCCAGGGCCCATTGTGAAACCATGGGGACCCCCCTTTGTCCCCAGGGCCCATTGTGACATCCTGGGGTCCCCCCCTTGTCCCCAGGGCCCGTTGAAATGTCCCAGGACCACCCTTTGTCCCCAGGGTTCATTGTGACATCCTGGGGACCCCATTTGTCCCCACGGCCCATTGTGGCACCATGGAGACCCTGTCTGTCACTGGGGCCCATTGTGACATCCCAGGACCCCACTTTGTCCCCAGGGCTTATTGTGACACCATGGGGACCCCCCTTTGTCCCCAGGGCCCATTTTGACATTCAGGGGACCCCCCATTGTCCTCAGGGCCCATTGTGAGGTCCCAGGACCCCCCATTGTCCCCAGGGCCCATTGTGACATACTCGGCACCCCCTTGTCCCCAGGGTCCATTGTGACACTATGGGGACCCCCCCTTTTGCCCAGGGCCCATTGTGACACCGTGGGTACCACCCTTGTCCCCAGGGCTCATTGTGACATCCCAGGACCCCCCATTGTCCCCATGGCCCATTGTGATATTCAGGGGACCCCCCTTGTCCCCAGGGCCCATTCTGACACCGTGGGGACCCCCTTTGTCCCCAGGGCCCATTGTGACATCCTGGGGACCCCCTTTGTCCCAAGACTTCATTGTGACATCCTGGGGTCCCCCCTTGTCCTCAGGGTCCATTGTGACAGGCCAGGACCTTACATTGTCCCCAGGGCCCATTGTGATATCTGGGGGACCCCCTTGTTCCCAAGGCCCATTGTGACTTCCTGGGGACCCCCCCTTGTCCCCAGGGCCCATTGTGACATCCCAGGACCCCCCATTGTCTCCAGGGCCCATTGTGACATCCTCGGCACGCCCTTGTCCCCAGGGCCCATTGTGACATCCTGGGGACCCCCCCTTGTCCCCAGGGCCCATTGTGACGTCCCAGGACCCCCCATTGTCCCCAGGGCCCATTGTGACATCCTGGGGATCCCTCCTTGTCCCCAGGGCCCATTGTGATGTCCCAGGACCCCCCATTGTCCCCAGGGCCCATTGTGACATCCTCTGCACCCCCTTGTCCCCAGGGCCCATTGTGACATTCAGGGGACCCCTCTTTGTCCCCAGGGCCCATTGTGACATCCTGGGGACCCCCCCTTGTCCCCAGGGCCCATTGTGACATCCTGGGAACCCCCCCTTGTCCCCAGGGCCCATTGTGACGTCCCAGGACCCCCCATTGTCCCCAGGGCCCATTGTGACATCCTGGCGATCCCTCCTTTTCCCCAGGGCCCATTGTTGCGTCCCAGGACCCCCCATTGTCCCCAGGACCTATTGTGACATTCAGGGGACCCCCTTTGTCACTGGGGCCCATTGTGACACCATGGAGACCCCCGCTTGTCCTCATCGTCCATTGTGACATCCTGGCCACCCCCTTGCTCCCCGGGCCCATTCTGGCACCATGGGGACACCGCCTTTGTCCCCAGGGCCCATTGTGACCCCCCTTTGTCCCCAGGGCCCATTGTGACTTTCAGGGGACTCCACTTGTCCCCAGGACCCATTCTGATACCGTGGGGACCCCCTTTGTCCCTAGGGCCCATTGTGACATGCTGGGGACTCTCTTTGTCCCCAGGGCCCATTGTGACATCCTGGGGACCCCCCCTTTGTCCCCAGGGCCCATTGTGACATGCTGGGGACCCTCCTTGTCCCCAGAGCCCATTGTGACATCCTGGGGACCCCCCCTTGTCCCCAGGGCCCATTGTGACGTCCCAGGACCCCCCATTGTCCCCAGGGCCCATTGTGATATGCTGGGGAGCCCTCTTTGTCCCCAGGGCCCATTGTGAAATTCAGGGGACCCCAACTTGTCCCCAGGGCCCATTGTGACATCCTGGGGACCCCATTGTCACCAGAGCTCATTGTGATATCCTGGCGACCACCCTTTCTCCCCAGGGCCCATTGTGATATCCTGAGGACCGCCCTTTGTCCCCAGGGCCGATTTTGACATTCCGGGGACGCCTCTTTGTACCCAGGGCACACTGTGACATCCTGGGGACCCCCCCTTGTCACTGGGGCCCATTGTGACGTCCCAGGACCCCCCATTGTCCCCAGGGCCCATTGTGACATCCTGGGGATCCCTCCATGTCCCCAGGGCCCATTGTGACGTCCCAGGACCCCCGATTGTTCCCAGGACCCATTGTGACATTCAGGGGGCCCCTTTGTCACTGGGGCCCATTGTGACATCCCAGGACCCCACATTGTCCCCAGGACACATTGTCACATCCTCGGGACCCCACTTGTCCCCAGGACCCATTGTGACACTATGGGGACCCCCCCTTGTGCCCAGGGCCCATTGTGACACCGTGGGTACCACCCTTGTCCGCAGGGCTCATTGTGACATCCCAGGACCCCCCTTTTTCCCCAGGGCCCATTCTGATACCGTGGGGATCCCCTTTGTCCCCAGAGTCCATTGTGACATCCAGGGGACCCCCTTTGTCCCCAGGGCCCATTGTGACATCGCAGGACCCCCCTGGGCCCCAGGGCGCATTTTGACATCCTGGGGATGCCCCCTTGTCAACGGGGCCCATTGTGACGTCCCAGGACCCCCCATTGTGTCCAGGGCCCATTGTGACATCCTGGGGATTCCTGCTTGGCCCCAGGGCCCATTGTGACGTCTTAGGACCCCCCGTTGTCCCCAGGGCCCATTGTGACATCCTGGGGACCCCCCCTTGTCCCCAGGGCCTATTGTGACATCCTGGGGATCCCTGCTTGGCCCCAGGGCCCATTGTGACGTCTTAGGACCCCCCGTTGTCCCCAGGGCCCATTGTGACATCCTGGGGACCCCCCCTTGTCCCCAGGGCCCATTGTGACATCCTGGGGATCCCTCCTTGTCCCCAGGGCCCATTGTGACGTCCCAGGACCCCCCACTGTCCTCAGGACCCATTGTAACATTCAGGGGACCACCTTTGTCACTGGGGCCCATTGTGACATCCCAGGACCCCACTTTGTCCCCAGGGCTTATTGTGACACCATGGGGATCTCCCTTGTCCCCAGGGCCCATTGTGACATCCCATGACCCCCCTTTATCCCCAGTGCTATTGTGAAATCCTGGGGACCCCTTTTGTCCCGAGGGCCCACTGTGACATCTGGGGAACGCCCTTGTCCCCAGGACCTATCGTGGCACCGTGGGGACCCTCCTTGTCACTTGGGCCCATTGTGACACCATGGGGACCCCCTCTTTGTCTCCAGTACCCATTGTGACATCCTGGGGACCCCACATTGTCCCCAGGACCCATTGTGACATCCCAGGACCCCCATTGTCCCCAGGGCCCATTGTGACATCCTCGGGACCCCCTTGTCCCCAAGGCCCATTGTGACATCCTGGGGATCCCTCCTTGTCCCCAGGGCCTATTGTGATGTCCCAGGACCCCCCATTGTCCCCAGGGCCCATTGTGACATCCTCTGCACCCCCTTGTCCCCAGGGCCCATTGTGACATTCAGGGGCCCCCGTTTGTCACTGGGGCCCATTGTGACATCCCAGGACCCCACATTGTCCCCAGGGCCCATTGTGACTTTCAGGGGACCCCACTTGTCCCCAGGACCCATTGTGATACTATAGGGACCCCCCCTTGTGCCCAGTGCCCATTGTGACACCGTGGGTACCACCCTTGTCCGCAGGGCCCATTGTGACATCCTGGGGACACCCCCTTGTCCCCAGGGCCCATTGTGACATCCTGGGAATCCCCCCTTGTCCCCAGGGCCCATTGTGACATCCTGGGAATCCCTCCTTATCCCCAGGGCCCATTGTGACATCCAGGGGACCCCCCCTTGTCCCCAGGGCCCATTGTGACATCCTGGGGACCCCCCCTTGTCCCCAGGGCGCATTGTGACATCCTGGGGATCCCTCCTTGTCCCCAGGGCCCATTGTGACATCCCAGGACCCCCCACTGTCCTCAGGACCCATTGTAACATTCAGGGGACCACCTTTTTCCCCAGGACCCATTGTGACACTATGGGTACCCCCCCTTGTTCCCAGGGCCCATTGTGACATCCTGGAGACCCGCCCTTGTCTCCAGGGCCAATTGTGACGTCCCAGGACCCCCCATTGTTCCCAGAGCCCATTGTGATGTCCGTGGGAGCCCCCTCTCTTCCCAGGGCTCATTGTGACTCTCAGGGGACCCCACCTTGTCCCCAGGGCTGATTGTGACGTCCTAGGGCCCCTCTGTGTCCCCAGGGCCCATTGTGACGTCCCAGGACCCCCATTGTCCCCAGGGCCCATTGTGACATCCTGGGGTCCCCCCTTTGTCCCCAGGGCCCATTGAAATGTCCCAGGACCACCGTTTGTCCCCAGGGTTCATTGTGACATCCTGGCGACCCCATTTGTCCCCACGGCCCATTGTGGCACCATGGGGACCCCGTTTGTCACTGGGGCCCATTGTGACATCCCAGGACCCCACTTTGTCCCCAGGGCTTATTGTGACACCATGGGGATCTCCCTTGTCCCCAGGGCCCATTGTGACATCCCATGACCCCCTTTATCCCCAGTGCTATTGTGAAATCCTGGGGACCCCTTTTGTCCCCAGGGCCCACTGTGACATCTGGGGAACGCCCTTGTCCCCAAGACCCATCCTGGCACTGTGGGGACCCTCCTTGTCACTTGGGCCCATTGTGACACCATGGGGACCCCCTCTTTGTCTCCAGTACCCATTGTGACATCCTGGGGACCCCACCTTGTCCCCAGGGCCTATTGTGACATCCCAGGACCCCCCATTGTCCCCAGGGCCCATTGTGACATCCTCGGGACCACCTTGTCCCCAAGGCCCATTGTGACATCCTGGGGACCCACCCTTGTCCCCAGGGCCCATTGTGACGTCCCATGACCCCCCATTGTCTCCAGGGCCCATTGTGACATCCTGGGGATCCCTCCTTGTCCCCAGGGCCTATTGTGATGTCCCAGGACCCCCCATTGTCCCCAGGGCCCATTGTGACATCCTCTGCACCCCCTTGTCCCCAGGGCCCATTGTGACATTCAGGGGCCCCCGTTTGTCACTGGGGCCCATTGTGACATCCCAGGACCCCACATTGTCCCCAGGGCCCATTGTGACTTTCAGGGGACCCCACTTGTCCCCAGGACCCATTGTGATACTATAGGGACCCCCCCTTGTGCCCAGTGCCCATTGTGACACCGTGGGTACCACCCTTGTCCGCAGGGCCCATTGTGACATCCTGGGGACACCCCCTTGTCCCCAGGGCCCATTGTGACATCCTGGGAATCCCCCCTTGTCCCCAGGGCCCATTGTGACATCCTGGGAATCCCTCCTTATCCCCAGGGCCCATTGTGACATCCAGGGGACACCCCCTTGTCCCCAGGGCCCATTGTGACGTCCCAGGACCCGCCATTGTCCCCAGGGCCCACTGTGACATCCTGGGGACACCCCCTTTGTCCCCAGTGCCCATTGTGACATCCTGCGGACCCCCCTTTGTCCCCAGGGCCCATTTTGACATTCAGGGGACCCACCATTGTCCTCAGGGCCCACTGTGAGGTCCCAGGACCCCCCATTTTCCCCAGGGCCCATTGTGACATCCTCGGCACCCCCTTGTCCCCAGGGCCCATTGTGACATTCAGGGGACCCCACATTGTCCCCAGGGCCCATTGTGACATCCTGGGGACCCCACTTGTCCCCAGGACCCATTGTGACACTCTGGGGACCCCCCCTTGTGCCCAGGGCCCATTGTGACACCGTGGGTACCACCCTTGTCCGCAGGGCCCATTGTGACATCCTGGGGACACCCCCTTGTCCCCAGGGCCCATTCTGATACCGTGGGGACCCCCTTTGTCCCCAGGGCCCATTGTGACATCCTGGGGACCCTCCTTGTCCCCAGAGTCCATTGTGACATCCAGGGGACCCCCTTTGTCCCCAGGGCCCATTGTGGCACCATAGGGACCCCTTTTGTCACTGGGGCCCATTGTGACATCCCAGGACCCCCCCTGGTTTCCAGGCCCCATTGTGACATCCTGGGGACCCCATTTGTCCCAAGACTTCATTGTGACATCCTGGGGACCCACCATTGTCCCTAGGGCCCATTGTGACATCCCAGGACCCCCCATTGTCCCCAGGGCCCATTGTGACATCCTCGGGACCCCCTTGTCCCCAAGGCCCATTGTGACATCCTGGGGACCCACCCTTCTCCCCAGGGCCCATTGTGACGTCCCAGGACCCCCCATTGTCTCCAGGGCCCATTGTGACATCCTGGGGATCCCTCCTTGTCCCCAGGGCCTATTGTGATGTCCCAGGACCCCCCATTGTCCCCAGGGCCCATTGTGACATCCTCTGCACCCCCTTGTCCCCAGGGCCCATTGTGACATTCAGGGGACCCCTCTTTGTCCCCAGGGCCCATTGTGAGATCCTGG
This sequence comes from Patagioenas fasciata, assembly GCF_037038585.1. NCBI lineage: Eukaryota > Metazoa > Chordata > Aves > Columbiformes > Columbidae > Patagioenas > Patagioenas fasciata. The sequence continues at coordinate 2,354,662 of NC_092550.1, read as the reverse complement.
GGACTCCCCCTTGTCCCCAGGGCCCATTGTGACGTCCCAGGACCCGCCATTGTCCCCAGGGCCCATTGTGACATCCTCGGCACCCCCTTGTCCGCAGGGCCCATTGTGACATCCTGGGGACCCCCCCTTGTCCCCAGGGCCCATTGTGACGTCCCAGGACCCCCCATTGTCCCCAGGGCCCATTGTGACATCCTGGGGATCCCTCCTTGTCCTCAGGGCCCATTGTGATGTCCCAGGACCCCCCATTGTCCCCAGGGCCCATTGTGACATCCTCTGCACCCCCTTGTCCCCAGGGCCCATTGTGACATTCAGGGGACCCCTCTTTGTCCCCAGGGCCCATTGTGACATCCTAGGGACCCCCCCTTGTCCCCAGGGCCCATTGTGACGTCCCAGGACCCCCCATTGTCCCCAGGGCCCATTGTGACATTCAGGGGACCCCCCTTTGTCCCCAGGGCCCATTCTGATACCGTGGGGACCCCCTTTGTCCCCAGGGCCCATTGTGACATGCTGGGGACGCTCTTTGTCCCCAGGGCCCATTGTGACATCCTGGGGACCCTCCTTGTCCCCAGCGCCCATTGTGACATCCAGGGGCCCCCCTTTGTCCCCAGGGCCCATTGTGGCACCGTGAGGACCCTCTTTGTCACTGGAGCCCATTGTGACATCCCAGGACTCCCCTTTGTCCCCAGGGCCCATTGTGACATCCTGGGGACCCTCCTTGTCCCCAGAGCCCATTGTGACATCCCAGGACCCCACTTTGTCCCCAGGGCTTATTGTGACACCATGGGGATCTCCCTTGTCCCCAGGGCCCATTGTGACATCCCATGACCCCCCTTTGTCCCCAGTGCTATTGTGAAATCCTGGGGACCCCTTTTGTCCCCAGGGCCCATTGTGGCACCATTGGCAACCTCTTTGTCACTGGGGGCCATTGTGACATTCCAGGATTCCACTTTGACCCCAGGGCTCGTTCTGACACCTTGGGGACTCCCATTGTCCCCAGGGCCCATTGTGACATCCTGGGCAACCCCATTGTCCCCAGGGCCCATTGTGACATCTGGGGGACGCCCTTGTCCCCAGGACCCATCGGGGCACCGTTGGGACCCTCCTTGTCACTTGGGCCCATTGTGACACTATGGGGACCCCCCCTTTGTCCCCAGTGCCCATTGTGACATTCTGCGGACCCCCCTTTGTCCCCAGGGCCCATTGTGACCTTCAGGGGACCCACCATTGTCCTCAGGGCCCATTGTGAGGTCCCAGGACCCCCCATTGTCCCCAGGACCGATTGTGACATTCAGGGGATCGCCTTTGTCACTGGGGCCCATTGTGACACCATGGAGACCCCCGCTTGTCCTCAGGGTCCATTGTGACATCCTGGGCACCCCCCATTTTCCCCAGGACCCATTGTGACATCCTGGCCATCCCCTTGCTCCCAGGGCCTGTTGTGGCACCATGGGGACACCCCCTTTGTCCCCAGGGCCCATTGTGACATCCCAGGACCCCCATTTGTCCCCAGGGCCCATTGTAGCACCATGGGGACCCCCTTTGACCCCAGGGCCCATTGTGGCACCATGGCAACCCCTTTTGTCCCCAGGGCCCATTGTGACATTCTTGGACCCCACTTTGTCCCCAGGGCCTATTGTGACACCATGGGGACCCCTCCTTGTCACTGGGGACCCATTGTGACACCACGGGGACCCCCCCTTGTCCTCAGGACTCATTCTCACATCCTGGACACCCCCCATTGTCCCCAGGGCCCATTGTGACATCCACTGCACTACCTTGCCCCCAGGGCCCATTGTGACATTCAGGGGACCCCTCTTTGTCCCCAGGGCCCATTGTGACATCCTAGGGAACCCCCTTGTCCCCAGGGCCCATTGTGACGTCCCAGGACCCCCCATTGTCCCCAGGGCCCATTGTGACATTCAGGGGACCCCCCTTTGTCCCCAGGGCCCATTCTGATACCGTGGGGACCCCCTTTGTCCCCAGGGCCCATTGTGACATGCTGGGGACGCTCTTTGTCCCCAGGGCCCATTGTGACATCCTGGGGACCCTCCTTGTCCCCAGAGCCCATTGTGACATCCAGGGGACCCCCTTTGTCCCCAGGGCCCATTGTGGCACCATGAGGACCCTCTTTGTCACTGGAGCCCATTGTGACATCCCATGACCCCCCTTTGTCCCCAGTGCTATTGTGAAATCCTGGGGACCCCTTTTGTCCCCAGGGCCCATTATGACACCATGGGGAACCCCTTTGTCACTGGGGGCCATTGTGACATTCCAGGATTCCACTTTGTCCCCAGGGCTCGTTCTGACACCTTGGGGACTCCCATTGTCCCCAGGGCCCATTGTGACATCCTGGGCAACCCCATTGTCCCCAGGGCCCATTGTGACATCTGGGGGACGCCCTTGTCCCCAGGACCCATCGTGGCACCGTGGGGACCCTCCTTTTCACTTGAGCCCATTGTGACACCATGGGGACGCCCCCCTTTGTCCCCAGTGCCCTTTGTGACATGCTGCGGACCCCCCTTTGTCCCCAGGGCCCATTGTGACCTTCAGGGGACCCACCATTGTCCTCAGGGCCCATTGTGAGGTCCGAGGACCCTCCATTGTCCCCAGGGCCCATTGTGACATCCTCGGCACCCCCTTGTGCCCAGGGCCCATTGTGACATTCAGGGGACCCCTCTTTGTCCCCAGGGCCCATTGTGACATCCTGGGGACCCCCCCTTGTCCCCAGGGCCCATTGTGACATCCCAGGACCCCACATTGTCCCCAGGGCCCATTGTGACATTCAGGGGACCCCACATTGTCCCCAGGACCTATTGTGACATCCTGGGGACCCCACTTGTCCCCAGGACTCATTGTGACACTATGCGGACCCCCCCTTGTGTCCAGGGCCCATTGTGACACCGTGGGTACCACCCTTGTCCGCAGGGCTCATTGTGACATCCCAGGACCCCCTATTGTCCCCAGGGCCCATGGTGACATCCTGGGGACGCCCTTTGTCCCCAGTGCCCATTTTGACACCGTCGACACCCCCCTTTGTCCCCAGAGCCCATTGTGACATCCAGGGGACCCCCTTTGTCCCCAGGGCCCATTGTGGCACCATGAGGACCCTCTTTGTCACTGGGGCCCATTGTGACATCCCAGGACCCACCCTGGTCCCAAGGGCCCATTGTGACATCCGGGGGACCCACCTTGTCCTCATGGTCCACTGTGACAGCCCAGGAACTTACTTTGTCCCCAGGGCCCATTGCGATATCTGGGAGATCCCCTTGTCCCCAGGGCCCATTGTGAAACCATGGGGACCCCCCTTTGTCCCCAGGGCCCATTGTGACATCTTGGGGTCCCCCCCTTGTCCCCAGGGCCCGTTGAAATGTCCCAGGACCACCCTTTGTCCCCAGGGTTCATTGTGACATCCTGGGGACCCCATTTGTCCCCACGGCCCATTGTGGCACCATGGAGACCCCGTTTGTCACTGGGGCCCATTGTGACATCCCAGGACCCCACTTTGTCCGCAGGGCTTATTGTGACACCATGGGGATCTCCCTTGTCCCCAGGGCCCATTGTGACATCCCATGACCCCCCTTTGTCCCCAGTGCTATTGTGAAATCCTGGGGACCCCTTTTGTCCCCAGGGCCCATTGTGGCACCATGGGGAACCCCTTTGTCACTGGGGGCCATTGTGACATTCCAGGATTCCACTTTGTCCCCGGGGCTCGTTCTGACACCTTGGGGACTCCCATTGTCCCCAGGGCCCATTGTGACATCCTGGGCAACCCCATTGTCCCCAGGGCCCATTGTGACATCCTGGGCAACCCCATTGTCCCCAGGGCCCATTTTGACATCTGGGGGACGCCCTTGTCCCCAGGACCCATCGTGGCACCGTGGGGACCCTCCTTGTCACTTGGGCCCATTGTGGCACCATGGGGACCCCCCCTTTATCCCCAGTGCCCATTGTGACATCCTGCGGACCCCCCTTTGTCCCCAGTGCCCATTGTGACATCCTGCAGACCCCCCTTTGTCCCCAGGGCGCATTGTGACATTCAGGGGACCCACAATTGTCCTTAGGGCCCATTGTGACGTCCCAGGACCCCCCATTGTCCCCTGGGCCCATTGTAACATCCTCGGCACCCCCTTGTCCCCAGGGCCCATTGTGACATTCAGGGGACCCCTCTTTGTCCCCAGGGCCCATTGTGACATCCTGGGGACCCCCCTTGTCCCCAGGGCCCATTGTGACGTCCCAGGACCCCCCATTGTCCCCAGGGCCCATTGTGACATCCTGGGGATCCCTCCTTGTCCCCAGGGCCCATTGTGACGTCCCAGGACCCCCCATTGTCCCCAGGGCCCATTGTGACATTCAGGGGCCCCCGTTTGTCACTGGGGCCCATTGTGACATCCCAGGACCCCACATTGTCCCCAGGGCCCATTGTGACATCCTGGGGACCCCCCCTTTGTCCCCAGTGCCCATTTGGACATCCTGCGGACCCCCCTTTGCCCCCAGGGCCCATTTTGACATTCAGGGGACCCCCCCTTGTCCCCAGGGCCCATTGTGACGTCCCAGGACCCCCCATTGTCCCCAGGACCTATTGTGACATTCAGGGGAGCCCCTTTGTCACTGGGGCCCATTGTGACACCATGGAGACCCACGCTTGTCCTCAGGGTCCATTGTGACATCCTGGGCACCCCCCATTTTCCCCAGGACCCATTGTGACATCCTGGCCACCCCCTTGCTCCCAGGGCCCGTTGTGGCACCATGGGGACACCCGCTTTGTCCCCAGGGCCCATTGTGGCACCATGGGGACCCCCTTTGACCCCAGGGCCCATTGTGGCACCATGGCAACCCCTTTTGTCCCCAGGGCCCATTGTGACATTCTTGGACCCCACTTTGTCCCCAGGGCCTATTGTGACACCATGGGGACCCCTCCTTGTCACTGGGGACCCATTGTGACACCATGGGGACCCCGCCTTGTCCTCAGGACTCATTCTCATATCCTGGACACCCCCCATTGTCCCTAGCGCCCATTGTGACATCCACTGCACCCCCTTGTCCCCAGGGCCCATTGTGACATTCAGGGGACCCCTCTTTGTCCCCAGGGCCCATTGTGACATCCTGGGGACCCCCCCTTGTCCCCAGGGCCCATTGTGACGTCCCAGGACCCCCCATTGTCCCCAGGGCCCATTGTGACATCCTGTGGATCCCTCCTTGTCCCCAGGGCCCATTGTGACGTTTCAGGACCCCAAATTGTCCCCAGGACCCATTGTGAAATTCGGGGGACCCCAACTTGTCCCCAGGGCCCATTCTGATATCCTGGGGACACTCTTTGTCCCCAGGGCCCATTGTGACATCCCAGGACCCCCTTTGTCCCTGTCGAGGGTTAGGATTGCGGGGTGACAATCAAACCCTGGCAGATGTGTTGTCAACGTCCTCTCCCCCCCCAATTCCCCCTTTTTCCCCTCCCTCTCCCCCCTTCCCACTCAGCACAGGCGATCGGGAGGGGAAGAAGCACAGAGGGGAGAGAGCTGGAAAAGTTCAAGATGTTTTACTGATGCTACTGATGAGAACAGAGAAAATGATACAAATATACAAAACCCATCTTGTAAGTCTGAGCAACTGCAGAGCCAGCACCCAAAGTCCTGGATCAGACTCTGCAGCCAACCGGAGCTGGATTCAGTCTCTCACTGGCCTCCGTTCGCAGGGACGACCAGCAAGGTCCTCTCCTGATGTCGGCCATGAGGAGAAAAGGGAGAAAGGGAAAAGGGGCGAGATCCTCGTGATCTCCCGCTTTTATATGAAGTATTCACGTGAATGGAATGTTATTCACCGTTGGTCAGTCTCTCGATCACCAGTTTCTCGTTGCCCCTCTCGCGAGATGTCCATCTGTGCTTGTCAATAAGTTTGCATTCCCTTGCTGGGTTTAACCAAAACATGTGTCGGGTTCTCCAGGAAAATGCAGCTGACATGAAGGCTTTGGCTGACAGGCAAATTCACTAAAAGAGAAACTTGTTTTTAACAAAACCAGGACATTCCACCCCTTATCATATGACATTCACTGAATACTTAAACCTTATCAATACAATCTATCAATACAATCTAATTAATCACTACTACTATATATATATATATATATATACATATGTACATATATACACAGGAGTAATTAATCAGTGGACCATCCTTTGAAAAGTTCATTAAGTTCATTTTGTCACCACAGTCTCCCAGGGCAGGGAAAATGGTCCAAGTGCATCTCATGACCCCTGTTGGTGGGTTAAGGACACCAACTTCCAAGAAGGTGTCGGGCGCCACTCGAAGAAGCCAGCGCTGGTTTCATCACCATTGTCTTGATCTGAAAGACACTTATTAAACATTGTTAGTGCGGCAATTCACATCGTACAGTTCAGCATTGCACATTTTCACCTAAAATCCAATCCCCTTGAGGTGCACACCGAACTTCTCCATCCTTAAGCATCACCCACCAGGTGCTGCCAGGTCCCTGGGCAAAAACAATCCCACGAATAGGTTTGCCTGTGCCTGAGGCAGGAGGAACCCAGACTGCCTTTCCTAAGATATTTTCATGTGTACTACAGGGACTTTATCTCCTTCCACAGTCCATAGAATTTCCGATTGGGCAGGCCCGGCTCGATTGGTTGATCCCCTGGTGTTGACCAACCAAGTGGCTTTTGCTAAATGTGAATCCCAGTTTTTAAAGGCCCCACCACCCAGTGCCTTTAGTGTAGTTTTTAACAAACCATTGCACCTTTCAGTTTTCCCAGAGGCTGGTGCATGATATGGAATATGATATACCCACTCAATACCATGTTCTTTGGCCCAATTGTCTATAATACTGTTTTTGAAATGAGTACCATTGTCTGATTCAATTCTTTCTGGCGTACCCGGCCACCAAAGGACTTGCTTCTCAAGGCCCAAGATGGTATTTCGGGCTGTAGCATGAGGTACGGCAGATGTTTCCAACCATCCAGTGGTTGCTTCCACCATTGTAAGTACATAACGCTTACCTTGGCGTGTTTGTGGAAGTGTAATATAATCAATCTGCCAAGCTTCTCCATACTTACACTTTAACCATCGCCCCCCATACCATACAGGCTTTAACCGTTTTGCTTGTTTGATTTCGGCGCAAGTTTCACATTCATGAATAACGTGTGAAACAGTGTCCATAGTTAAATGCACCCCTCGATCACGAGCCCATTTTCATGTTGCATCTCTACCTTGATGCCCTGAAGCACCATGGGCCCACCGAGCTAGGAAAAGTTCACCTTTATGTTGCCAGCCCAAGTCCACCTCAGCTACTTTAATCTTAGCAGCTTGATCCGCTTGTTGGTTGTTTCGATGTTCCTCGGTGGCTCGACTTTTAGGCACATGAGCATCTACATGACCAACTTCCCCAGGCAGGCTCTCCAGCCGAGCAGCAATGTCTTCCCACAGCGTGGTTCCCAATGGTTTCACCTCTGCGCTGCCAGTTACTTTTCTTCCATTGCCGTAGCCACCCCCACAAGGCATTTGCTCCCATCCATGAGTCAGTATAGAGACAAAGCATTGGCCACTTCTCTCGTTCAGCAATGTCCAAAGCCAGCTGGATGGCTTTCACTGCTGCAAACTGACTGGATTCACCTTGTCCTTCAGTGGCTTCTGTAACTTGTCGTGTGGGACTCCACACAGCAGCTTTCACCGTCGATGTTTTCCTACAGACGACAGGATCCACCTGTGAACAGTGCACACTGCTTATCAGTCTCTGAAAGCGGATTATATGGTGGTGCTTCTTCAGCACGTTTTACTTCCTCCTCATCTGCAGACATCCCAAAGTCTTTGCTTTCTGGCCAGTCTGTAATCACTTCTAATATCCCTGGACGGTTGGGACTTCCAATCCGAGCTCATTGCGTGATCAGTGCAATCCATTTACTCCATGTAACTTCGGTGCCATGATGTGGAGAGGGAACCGTCCCTTTGAACACCCAGCTCAGCACCGGCAGTCGAGGTGCAGGAGGAGCTGTGCTTCAGTGCCCATCACTTCTGAAGCAGCTCGAACTCCTTCATATGCTGCCAGTCTCTCCTTTTCAGTTGCAGTACAGTTGGCCTCAGATCCTTTGTATCCTCGACTCCAAAAACCTAAGGGTCGACCTCGGGTTTCTCCTGGTGCTTTCTGCCAGAGGCTCCAGGTAAGTCCATTATCTCCGGCTGCGGTGTAGAGCACATTTTTAACATCTAGTCCAGTTCGGACTGGTCCAAGGGCCACCGCATGAGTTATCTCACGCTTCATTTGTTCAAAGGCTTGGCGTTGTTCAGGGCCCCACTCAAATTGGTTCCTTTTACGAGTCACTCGATAGAGAGGCTCACAATGTGGCTGTGGTCAGGAATGTGCATTCTCCAAAAACCTACAACGCCCAAGAAAGTCTGTGTCTCCTTTTTATTAGTAGGTGGAGACATTGCTGCAATTTTGTTGATCACATCCATCGGGATCTGACGACGGCCATCTTGCCATTTTACTCCTAAAAACTGGATCTCTCGTGCAGGTCCCTTGACCTTGCTCCGTTTTATGACAAAACCAGCATCCAAAAGAATATGAATTATTCTCTCACCTTTTTTGAAGACTTCTTTCGCTGTGTCGCCCCATACGATGATGTCATCAATGTATTGCAAGTGTTCTGGAGCTTCACCTTGCTCCAGCGTGGTCTGGATCAGTCCATGGCAGATGGTAGCACTGTGTTTCCAGCCCTGGGGCAAGCGATTCCATGTGTACTGGATGCCCCTCCAGGTGAAAGCAAACTGCGGCCTGCACTCTGCTGCTGCAGGAATAGAGAAAAATGCATGAGCAATGTCAATTGTAGCATCGCACTTCACTGCCTTTGACTCCAGTTCAAATTGCAGTTCTAGCATGTCAGGCACAGCAGCACTCAGTGTGCTGTAGCTTCATTCAGGCCACGATAGCCTACAGTTGGTCTCCACTCATCACTAGACTTACGCACTGGCCAGATTGGGCTGTTAAAAGGTGAGCGGGTCTTACTGATCACACCCTGGCTTTCCAATTGACGGATCAGCTTCTGGATAGGAATCCAAGAGTCTCGATTGGTGCGATATTGCCGGCGATGCACCGTCGTGGTAGCAGTTGGCACCTGCTGATCGTCAACCCTCAGCAGTCCTACAACAGAAGGGTCATCTGAAAGACCCGGTAAATGAGACAGCTGTTCAATTTTCTCAGTGTCCACAGCTGCTGTACCAAATGCCCACCTATACCCTTTTGGGTCCTTAAAATACCCTCTCCTGAGGTAGTCTATACCAAGGATGCACGGAGCATCTGGACCAGTCACAATGGGATGCTTTTGCCAGTTTTTTCCAGTTAGGCTCATTTCAGCCTCTACAACAGTCAGCTCCTGGGATCCCCCAGTCACTCCAACAATATTGATGGATTGCGTTCCTTTATAATTAGAAGGAATTATTGTGCACTGAGCACCAGTGTCCACTAAAGCTTTGTACTCCTGGGGGTGTGTTGTACCAGGCCATAGTATTTGTACAGTCCAATAGACTCTGTTATCCCTTTCCTCCACCTGGTTGGAGGCAGGGCACCTCTAATTCCTGTTTTGCACAGTCTCTGGGTGTGGATTAGAGGTTCCTTCAAGAGCATCAGAATCTCTTCTGCTCCTTTTGTAAACTGGAGCAGCCACCTTCCTAGGAGTTTTTCCTTTTATCTCACGTACTCGTTCCTGAAGTTCTGAGGTCGGCCTTCCATGCCACTTGTTCATGTTTTCTCCCTGCTCATGTAGGAAGAACCACAGTGAACCTCTTTTTGTGGGCTGTCTCTGCCCTCTCTCGAGATTGGAAACGCCTTCTCCTAACAGCTGAAACATAGGTTTGTGCAGGTCGTGAACGGTACGAGTCTGCTCTGAGCTCTTGGATTTCTTGCAACAGCTTTTCAAACCGGTCATCAGATTTTTCACACAGTTTCTCCACAGCGGAGACACAAGCCCGTAGAGAACCAGCAAGGCTGTCCTCAAAGTTCCGGAGCTGCTCAATCACTTCATTAATTTCTTGTGCACCTCTAGCTGACCAGACCATTCCTGCCAATGACTTAGCATATGCAGGTGGTGCACTTTGTACAAATCTGCGCCACATAGATCGTGTACAATTGATTCTATCTGGGTCTGTCCCCTCTTGGCTGTTTGGTCCTAGATAGATGATCTCTCGCACAGCTCATTCTCTCAGGAACTGGATACCTCTCTCCATTGTATTCCATTTCCCTAACGTGGATATACAATCTTCCTTGTAGGGAAATCTGACTTTCATAGCTGCAGGAGTCGGGTCCACAGAGTAGCAGCGTTAGACTCTCTTGAAATTGCCCTATCAATGGTGGAATCTTTTGACAGAGATCCCAGCTGCCTGGCTTCACCACCTTCTAATTCAATTGTTTCTGCCCCGTTGTCCCAGCATCGCAGCAGCCAGGTTAAAATATTCTCGCCTTCACGACGACTGAAGTCTTTTCGCAGGTCTCTCAGCTCACCTGGAGAAAAGGACCGAGTGGTGGTCACTTCATCTCCACCCTGTCCTGATGATGATGCCTCTTGGGTTGATGTTGGCCCTGTGCCATCACCTGCTGCACGGGTGGTCTTTCTAGTGACTTTCTTACAACCAGCAACTGATGCTGATATGGGTTCACCATCATCTGATTCATTTCCAGAGTCTGAATGACTGTCACAGTGATTGCTGTGGTTACAGCAGCAACAGTGCCCAGTGTGTGAAGGCGGGGGGGCTGCCTTGTCAGCCTTTGAGGCTGGAGAGGTAACGTTATCTGCAGCGCCCTTGGCAGAGGAGCAATGCGGAGGAGCTGGAGCTTCAGCCTGCGAAGCCGCGGTTGGGGGGCAGTGGCTGCAGCAGCAGCTTTGGCTGTTTTGCCTTTTCTCGAGCGGCCAGGAGTGCTTTTTGCTAAAGCTTCCGAAGGCGCACCGCAAATCTCAGGACTAAGAAGAGACGCAAACCTCCTATTGAACCTCATTTCTCTTAACAGTAACACAAACTGACACACATTCAGCAAACCAGATAACACCATCACAGTTCTATCAAAGCTCCAAGGGTATTCAAAGTTCTCTAACACATTTGCAAACTGTCCCAGCGAAATCACAAAAGTATTGTTAGTCAGCCTTTCTAAAGATTCGCTTGACCAATTAGCAAATATAGAGCCATTCTGCTCTTTAATCTCTCCTGGAGGTTTTTCAAGGTAAAGCAAAAACGAGTAAAAATACATTAGCGGCTGCAGTATAATGAAATAAACCAGTGCCAAACCACACAGGATCATCATCACGACTAAATAATATCCGAATCAAACAGACGCGCGAGTATCACAACTCTATGAGCTGGCACCGTGCCAAGAAAATTGGAAGGTACGTCAGAGCAGTAGAAAAGCCAAAAATCTCCAAATTTACCCCGTTCTCTGGCCCCACGTTGGGCGCCAATTATCTGTCGAGGGTTAGGATTGCGGGGTGACAATCAAACCCTGGCAGATGTGTTGTCAACCTCCTCTCCCCCCCCCAATTCCCCCTTTTGCCCCTCCCTCTCCCCCCTTCCCACTCAGGGCAGGCGATCGGGAGGGGAAGAAGCACAGAGGGGAGAGAGCTGGAAAAGTTCAAGATGTTTTACTGATGCTACTGATGAGAACAGAGAAAATAATACAAATATACAAAACCCATCTTGTAAGTCTGAGCAACTGCGGAGCCAGCACCCAAAGTCCTGGATCAGACTCTGCAGCCAACCGGAGCTGGATTCAGTCTCTCACTGGCCTCCGTTCGCAGGGACGACCAGCAAGGTCCTCTCCTGATGTCGGCCATGAGGAAAAAAGGGAGAAAGGGAAAAGGGGCGAGATCCTCGTGATCTCCCACTTTTATATGAAGTATTCACGTGAATGGAATGTTATTCACCGTTGGTCAGTCTCTCGATCACCAGTTTCTCGTTGCCCCTCTCGCGAGATGTCCATCTGTGCTTGTCAATAAGTTTCCATTGCATTGCTGGGTTTGCCAAAACATGTGTCTGGTTCTCCAGGAAAATGCAGCTGACATGAAGGCTTTGGCTGACAGGCAAATTCACTAAAAGAGAAACTTGTTTTTAACAAAACCAGGACACACCCCCACACACTGCACCCCAAATCCTGCACCCCCAAATCCTCCAGCCCCATGTCCCAAACCCCCAAACCCTGCACCCTCAAGTCTTGCACCCTAATTCTGCCTCCACAAGACCTGCACCCCCAAACCCTGCACCACTAAACCCTGCACCCCCAAACCCTGTACCCCAAATCCTGACCCCCACAAGTTGCACCCTAAAAACCTGCACCCCAAATCCTGTCCTACCCAACCCTTCACACCAAACCCCTTCACCCCAAGATCCTGCTGCCCTAAACCCTGCACCCCAAAATCATCCCTCCCAACCCTGCCCCCCAAACCCTGTCCCCCTAAAGCCTGACCCCTAAACCCTGCTCCCCAAAACCCTGCTACCCCCAATCTTGCACCCCCCAACTCTGCACCCCCAGATTCTGCTGCTCCAAACCCTGCACCCCCAAATCCTCCAGCCCCACGTCCCGATCTCCCAAACCCTGCACCCCACAACCCTGCACCCCACAACCCCTTCACCCCCAAATCCTGCACCCCCAGCCCTACCGCTTAAACTTTCCACCCCCAAATCCTGCCCTACCAAGCCCCCCACCCCAAACCCCTGCACCCCAAGATCCTGCTCTCCTATACCCTGCACCTCCATATCCTCCTTCCCCAAACCCTGCACCCCAAAACACTGCACTCCAAACCACTGCACCCCTAAATCCTGCAACCCCAAATCCTGGCCCCCAAACCCGGCACCCCAAACTCCTGCACCCAAATATCCTACTGCCCTAAACCCTGAACCCCCAAATCCTGCACCCCTGGAACCTGCAACCCCAGACTCTGCAGCCACAAATCAGGCCCCGCAAAATCCTTGCACCCCCAAATCCTGCACCACCTAATCCTCCAACCCCCTAACACAACCCCCTAAACCCTTCTCCCCAGGGTCCATTGTGACACCCTGGGGATTCCCCTTGTCCCCAGGGCCCATTGTGACACCATGGGGGACCCCCTTCTCACTGAGGACCCATTGTGACACCATGGGGACCTCCCCTTGTCCCCAGGGCCCATTGTGACATCCCAGGACCCCCCTTTGTCCCAAGGGCCCATTGTGACACCTTTGGAATCCCCGTTGTCCCCAGAGCCCATTGTGACATCCTGGGAACCCCCTTTGTGCCCAGGGCCCATTGTGACATTTCAGGACCCCACTTTGTCCCCAGGACCCATTGTGACATCCTGGGCACCCCCTTTGTCCCCAGGGCCTATTGTGACAGGGTGGGGACTCCCTTTGTCCCTAGGGCCCATTGTGACATCCTGGGGACCTCGTTTGTCCCCAGGGTCCATTGTGGCACCATGGGGACCCCCTTTGTCCCCAGGGCCCATTGTGACATCACAGGACCCCCTTTGTCCCCAGGACCCATTGTGACATCCTGGGGACCCCACATTGTTCCCAGGACCCATTGTGATGTCCACAATGGCCCCGTTGTCCCAAGGGGTCATTGTGACATCCTGGGGACCTCCTTTGTCCGCAGGGCCCATTGTGACGTCCCAGGACCCTCCATTTTTCCAAGAGCCCATTGTGACATCCTGGCGACCCCGCTTTTTCCTCAGGGCCCATTGTGGCACCATGGGGAGCCCCTCTGTCCCCAGGGCCCATTGTGACATTTAGGGGACTCCTCTTTGTCCCCAGGGCCCATTGTGACATCCTCAGGACCCCCCGTTGTCCCCAGGGCCCATTGTGACACCGTGGGTACCCTGCTTGTCCCCAGGGCTCATTGTGACATCCCAGGACCCCTCTTTTTCCCCAGGGCCCATTGTGACTTCCTGGGGACCCCCTTTGTCCCCAGGGCCCATTTTGGCACCATAGGGACGCCCTTTGTCACTGGGGCCCATTGTGACATCCCAGGACACCCCTTGTCTCCAGGGCCCATTGTGATATTCAGGGAACTGCTATTTGTCCCCAGGGTCCATTGTGACATCCCAGGACACCCCCTTGTCCCCAGGGCCCTTTGTGACATCCCAGGACACCCCCTTGTCCCCAGGGCCCTTTGTGACATTCAGGGGACCCCTCTTTGTCCCCAGGGCCCTTTGTTGCATCCTGGGGTCCCCCCTTGTCCCCAGGGCCCATTTTGACATTCAGGAGAGCCCTCTTTGTCCCCAGGGCCTGTTGTGACATCCTGGGGACCCCCCCTTGTCCCCAGGGCCCATTGTGACGTCCCAGGATCCCCCATTGTCTGCAGGTCCCAATGTGACATTCAGGGGACCCCACTTTGTCCCCAGGGCCCACTGTGACGTCCTAGGACCTCCCTTTCTCCCCAGTGCCCATTGTGACATCCTGGGGACCCCACTTGTCCCCAGAGCCCATTATCACATCCTTGGGACCCCTTTGTCCCCAGGGCCTATTGTGACGTCCCAGGACCCCCCATTGTCCCCAGGGTGCATTGTGACACCGTGGGGACCCCCTCTGTCCCCAGAGCCCATTGTGACATCCTGGGGAGCCCCCTTTGTCCCCAGGGCCCATTGTGACATTTCTGGACCCCCCACTGTCTCCAGGGCCCATTGTGAACATCCTGGGGACCCCTCTTTGTCCCCAGGGCCCATTGTGACATCCTGGGCTGCCCCGTATGTCACCAGGGCCCATTTTGACACCGTGGGGACCCCCTGTTGTCCTCACGGCCCATTGTGACATCCCAGGAACCCCAATTGTCCCCAGGGCCCATTGTGACACCATGGGGAACCCTCTTGTCACTGGGGACGCATTGTGACACAATGGGGACCCCACCTTTGTCTCAAGTGCCCATTGTGACATCCTGGGGACCCCTCTTTGTCCCCAGGGCCCATTGTGACATCCCAGGGCCCCACTTTGTCCCCAGGGCCCATTGTTACAGGGTGGGACCCCCCTTGTCCCCAGGGCCCATTGTGACACCATGGGGAACCCTCTTGTCACTGGGGACGCATTGTGACACAATGGGGACCCCACCTTTGTCTCAAGTGCCCATTGTGACATCCTGGGGACCCCCTTTATCCCCAGGACCCATTGTGACGTCCCAGGACCCCATTTGTCCCCAGGGCCCATTGTGACATCCCAGGGCCCCACTTTGTCCCCAGGGCCCATTGTTACAGGGTGGGACCCCCCTTGTCCCCAGGGCCCATTGTGACATCCTGGTGACTCCCTTTGTCCCCAGGGCCCATTGTGGCACCATGGGGACCCTCTTTGTCACTGGGGCCCATTGTGACATCCCAGGACCCCACTTTGTCTTAGAAGGTCACTGATCGGACTACTGGTGCATCCTGACTCTGCTTTCTCAATAAACATTGAAGAACACCTGGGGTTTGTTTGCTCCAAGGGAAAACTTCCCTGCCACGGTTCCTGGTTCCCGGTCCTGTTTCCCGGTCCGGTTTGGCTTCGCTATCAGAACAGCTGCTGCCTCCACAGCCGCGCTCAAAGTCCCCGTTGTGACACCGGGATGGCGGGAGAAGGGGGGTGGCGGGGGCGGCAGCGGCGGCGATTGGGGGGGGGCAGTCGGGGCTGGGCGGACAAGCGGCGGCTGCTGCGGCTCCTCAGGCAGCGACAGCAGCAGCGATCGGGGGGACGTGGGGGGCGGACAAGCGGCGGCTGCTGCGGCTCCTCAGGCAGCGACAGCAGCAGCGATCGGGGGGACGTGGGGGGGCGGACAAGCGGCGGCTGCTGCGGCTCCTCAGGCAGCGACAGCAGCAGCGGTCGGGGGGACGTGGGGGGCGGACAAGCGGCGGCTCCTGCGGCTCCTCAGGCAGCGACAGCAGCAGCGGTCGGGGGGACGTGGGGGGCGGACAAGCGGCGGCTGCTGCGGCTCCTCAGGCAGCGACAGCAGCAGCGATCGTGGGGACGTGGGGGGCGGACAAGCGGCGGCTGCTGCGGCTCCTCAGGCAGCGACAGCAGCAGCGATCGGGGGGACGTGGGGGGCGGACAAGCGGCGGCTGCTGCGGCTCCTCAGGCAGCGACAGCAGCAGCGATCGGGGGGACGTGGGGGGCGGACAAGCGGCGGCTGCTGCGGCTCCTCAGGCAGCGACAGCAGCAGCGATCGGGGGGACGTGGGGGGGCGGACAAGCGGCGGCTGCTGCGGCTCCTCAGGCAGCGACAGCAGCAGCGATCGGGGGGACGTGGGGGGCGGACAAGCGGCGGCTCCTCCGGCCGCGGCCAGGACGTGGCTTCGCCGGCACCGGGGCCCGAGACCGCGCGCTGTGGGGCTGCGGGGCGGCTGTGGGGCCGGGGCTCTCCGGGGGTCCCGCAGCGGCCGCTGTGGGGCGGGATGGGGCGGCTGTGGAATTACCTGTGGGGCACTCATGGGGCTGCTGTAGGGGTCTTAAGAGGCATGTCTGGAGCACTTATGGGGCGACTATGGGGCAGGTGCTGGGCTGCTACAGCGGGACCTGTGGGGCACCCAGGTATGTGCACCCAGCACCGCGTGCACGCACACGCAGCTACACACTGATGTGTAAGCAAACACGTGGCCACACACACGCACACTTCCACAAGCGTGCCCAGTCCCATCTATTGACAGAAAGGCGTACGTGAAATGCACTGACATGCTTGAGGGTAAACACGTGCGTGGATGTTTGGCACACTGCACACACGCACACGTCTGAACGATGATGCTCCAGCTTTAGCATAAATGGAGCTGACATCAAGGCACTCACATGTGGACAGACCAACGTTTATAGGCACTAAGGCTTTCGCGCACAGGTTCGTCCAAGAACAGGCACATACCTGCAGGCACCTCCGAATGTGTGTTCTGTGCGTTCTCTTAAGGGACGCTAGATGGCAGCAAAGACCATGAAATTATTAACCTCAGTCTAACCCTAGGTTTATGACATTTTTTCTTACTATAGATGCGTTTGATGCTAAAAATTCCCCCAAATTGTAATGAATATGCGATAATTGTGTGAATACAAGCATCGCAAGAGCATCCAGTTTTTGGAGCACTTGTGGAACATGATAAAGCCAGGCAGAGCCTGACAAAGCGCGACAGAGCCCAACAGGGCTTGACAGAGCCTGATAGAACTCAACAGGGGCCGACAAATCCCGACAGCGCCTGACAGCGAACAGTGGAGTCTGGCAGGGCCTGACAGAGGCTGTCACAGCACGACAGAGCCAGAGGAGCCTGACAGAGCCCAGCAAACCCGACAGGAATAGACAAGGCCTGGGTGCACAGACCTGGGTGCGTGTGGAAAGGTTTCTGCCTGTTTTCCAGTGAGGAATGGTGTGTGTGCACGTGGACAAACAGAAGGCGAAGCAGCTCGGTTCCAACACTGAAGAAGGCTGCACAGTCACGTAGACACGGGGGCTGCTCCGCTCCTGCTCTCCTGCTCTCTTGCAGGACACAGAGGCCTCAGAGCCCTGTTCAGTTCAGTTCAGTTCCATACAATGTTCACTGACTGCAAGAAAATCCCTCAAATCCCCCACAATGTGGGGCTCAAAAGGGAGTCCCCCTGAAAAGAGGGGGTCACAGTCCAAAAATGCCTGAAAATTCCTGGGGGAGGATAAAACTTATTAAACCCTGTAAATATGAGCGTGAGAATTTCAAACAGAGAGAAGTCTGTCGTTTGTATTTATATATTGCAGAATGGTATTCATGTAGATATAAAATGATTTTAAAATAAAACCCCTTTTCTACTCTGTTATATAAAGGATTTTAGAATGTAAAAAATTTCTGTTGATGGTTTTAAGAATACAAACATCTTATCTATTTGTAGATTAAAAAGTGAAGGACTTGAAAAAGAAAAAAATATCTAGATAGGAACTTAAAATAGAAAAAAGTGTGAGTAGGCAGAGCTCTGTATAATTACTACGTGTTACATAGTCTAAATAGGTAATAAATATCATCTATATATATCCACTCACACCCGTATACATACCTTTAATTTATTAATAAATGTAAATCGATATCCCAGTCTAAATATATATAATTGTAAATATGTCAAAATCTGTAAATTTGAAAAGATACCTGAGTGTTAAAATGGAAGTTTAAATGTATTTAAGTGTAAATAGACACTGGATCAGAGCGCAGCGCGGGGCAAACGGGGACGGGTGATGATAGGCGGAGAGAATGGAAATTGACGTGCTTAGCTGGCCAATCAGATTGCGGAGAGGGAAGAGAAGGGGCGGGCCGCGGGGGAAGGGTTGTCTCGAGGGCTTCCCAATGCGCATGCGCAGAAGTGGGCGCTGCGAGGTGCACGGGGCGCTCTCGGCGGCCACGTGCGCGCACCGTTGGAGCCCGGAGCGGACTCGCTGCGCCGCTGTTTCTGCGAGGCCCCGGGGAGTGCCCGGCCCGGCCCCGCCCGGCCCGCTCCGCTCCGTCTCAGAGCCGCCTGGAGAGCCGGGTCGGGCAGCCCCTTCTCGGCTCCACCTCTTCCCGAGCTAAGCCACGCCCCCTTGGGGCCGTGCCATGTTGACCGCACCCTCTCCCTACCCCAAGAGGCTCCTCCCATGGGGGCGTGCCCCAGAGAATGCCCGCCCCCAGACCACCTCCCATGGGGCGTGACACAGAGGCTCCGCCCCCCCGAGGGGCTCCCCGTGGGCGTGCCCTCTCAGTACCCGCCCCTCGGCACTGACCCCACCCCATGTAGGCGGGGCCACACCCAGCTGCCCCCTCCCATCTGTGACCCATAACCAACCCCATAGCAGCCCTATGGCTGCCCCACAGGTCCCGCTGTAGCAGCCCAGCACCTGCCCCATAGTCGCCCCATAAGTGCTCCAGACATGCCTCTTAAGAGCCCCTACAGCAGCCCCATGAGTGCCCCACAGGTAATTCCACAGCCGCCCCATCCCGCCCCACAGCGGCCGCTGCGGGACCCCCGGAGCCCCCCGGCCCCACAGCCGCCCCGCAGCCCCACAGCGCGCGGTCTCGGGCCCCGGTGCCGGCGAAGCCACGTCCTGGCCGCGGCCGGAGGAGCCGCCGCTTGTCCGCCCCCCACGTCCCCCCGATCGCTGCTGCTGTCGCTGCCTGAGGAGCCGCAGCAGCCGCCGCTTGTCCGCCCCCCACGTCCCCCCGATCGCTGCTGCTGTCGCTGCCTGAGGAGCCGCAGCAGCCGCCGCTTTTCCGCCCCCCCACGTCCCCCCGATCGCTGCTGCTGTCGCTGCCTGAGGAGCCGCAGCAGCCGCCGCTTGTCCGCCCCCCACGTCCCCCCGATCGCTGCTGCTGTCGCTGCCTGAGGAGCCGCAGCAGCCGCCGCTTTTCCGCCCCCCCACGTCCCCCCGATCGCTGCTGCTGTCGCTGCCTGAGGAGCCGCAGCAGCCGCCGCTTGTCCGCCCCCCACGTCCCCCCGATCGCTGCTGCTGTCGCTGCCTGAGGAGCCGCAGGAGCCGCCGCTTGTCCGCCCCCCACGTCCCCCCGATCGCTGCTGCTGTCGCTGCCTGAGGAGCCGCAGCAGCCGCCGCTTGTCCGCCCCCCACGTCCCCCCGATCGCTGCTGCTGTCGCTGCCTGAGGAGCCGCAGCAGCCGCCGCTTGTCCGCCCCCCACGTCCCCCCGATCGCTGCTGCTGTCGCTGCCTGAGGAGCCGCAGCAGCCGCCGCTTGTCCGCCCCCCACGTCCCCCCGATCGCTGCTGCTGTCGCTGCCTGAGGAGCCGCAGCAGCCGCCGCTTGTCCGCCCAGCCCCGACTGCCCCCCCCCAATCGCCGCCGCTGCCGCCCCCGCCACCCCCCTTCTCCCGCCATCCCGGTGTCACAACGGGGACTTTGAGCGCGGCTGTGGAGGCAGCAGCTGTTCTGATAGCGAAGCCAAACCGGACCGGGAAACAGGACCGGGAACCAGGAACCGTGGCAGGGAAGTTTTCCCTTGGAGCAAACAAACCCCAGGTGTTCTTCAGTGTTTATTGAGAAAGCAGAGTCAGGATGTACCAGTAGTCCGATCAGTGACCTTCTAAGACAAAGTGGGGTCCTGGGATGTCACAATGGGCCCTGGGGACAAATGGGGTCCTGGGACGTCACAATGGGTCCTGGGGATAAAGGGGGTCCCCAGGATGTCACAATGGGCACTTGAGACAAAGGTGGGGTCCCCATTGTGTCACAATGCATCCCCAGTGACAAGAGGGTTCCCCATGGTGTCACAATGGGCCCTGGGGACAATTGGGGGTCCTGGGATGTCACAATGGGCCCTGAGGACAACAGGGGGTCCACACGGTGTCAAAATGGGCCCTGGTGACATACGGGGCAGCCCAGGATGTCACAATGGGCCCTGGGGACAAAGAGGGGTTCCCAGGATGTTCACAATGGGCCCTGGAGACAGTGGGGGGTCCAGAAATGTCACAATGGGCCCTGGGGACAAAGGGGGCTCCCCAGGATGTCACAATGGGCTTTGGGGACAGAGGGGGTCCCCACGGTGTCACAATGGGCCCTGGGGACAAATGGGGGTCCCCTGAATGTCACAATGCACCCTGAGGACAATGGGGGGTCCTGGGATGTCACAATGGGCCCTGGGGACACAGGGGTCCCCAGGATGTGATAATGGGTTCTGGGGACAAGTGGGGTCCCCAGGATGTCACAATGGGCACTGGGGGGAAAGGGGTGGTCCCCATGGTGTCACAATGGGCCCAAGTGACAAGGAGGGTCCCCACAGTTCCACGATGGGCCCTGGGGACAACGGGGTCCACTGGATGTCACAATGGGCCCTGGGGACATAGGGAGGTCCTAGGATGTCACAGTGGGCCCTGGGGACAAAGTGGGGTGCCCTGAATGTCAGAATGGGCCCCAGTGACAAAGGGGGTCCCCATGGCGTCACAATGGGCCCTGGGGACAAAGGGGGTTCCCCAAGATGTCTCAATGGGCCCTAGAGACAATGGGCAGTCCTGGAACATCACAATGGGCCCTGGGGACAAAGTGGGGTCCTGGGACGTAACAATGTGCCCTGGGGAAAAGGGAGGGTCCCCAGGATGCAACAATGGGCCCTGGGGACAAAGTGGGGTCTCCTGAATGTCAAAATGGGCCCTGGGGATAAGGGGGGACCCCATGGTGTCACAATGGGCCCTGGGGACAAAGAGGGGTTGCCTGAATGTCACAATGGCCCCTGGGGACAAAGGAGGGTCCCCAGGATCTCAAAATGGGCCTTGGGGACAAGGGGGGACCTGCAATGTCACAATAGGTTCTGGGGACTAAGGGGGTCCCCAGGATGTCACAATGGGCCCTGGGGATAACGGGGTGTCCTGGGACGTCACAATGGCCCCTGGGGATAATGGGGGATCCCCAGGGTGACACAATGGGCCCTGGGGACAATGGGGGTACCCACAGTGTCAGAACGGGCCCTGGGGAAAAAGTGGAATCCTGCAATGTCACAATGGACCCTCAGGACAAGGGGGGGTCCCCATGGTGTCACAATGGCTCCCTAGTGACAAGGGGTTCCCCATGATGTCTTGGTGGGCCCTGGGGACAATTGGGGGGTTCTGAGATGTCACAATGGCCCCTGGGGACAATGGGGGTCCCCATGGTGCCACAATGGGCCCTGGGGACAATTGGGGGGTCCGGAGATGTTGCAATGGGCCCTGGGGACAAGGGGGCCCCCACGATCTCACAATGGGCCGTGGGGACAAAGAGGGGTCCCCATGATGTCACAATGGACCCTGGGGATAATGGGGGGTCCTGGGACGTCACAATGGGCCCTGGGGACAAAGGGTTCCCCAGGATGTCACAATGGGCCCTGCGGACAATGGGCTCCCCAGGATTTCACAAAGGGCCCTGGGGACAACGGGGGTCCCGACGGTGTCACAATGGGACCTTGGGCCAAAGGCTGTCCCCTGAATGTCAAAATGGGCCCTGTGGACAATGGGGGTCCCCAGGATGTCACAATGGGCTCTGGGGACCATGGGGGGTCCGGGAACGTCACAATGGGCCCTGGGGACAAAGGGGGGTCCTGGGACGTCACAATGGGCCCCAGTGACAAAGGGGGTCCCAATGGTGCCACAATGGGTCCTGGGGAAAAAGGGCGTCCCCAGGATGTCACAATGGGCTCTGGGGACAAGGGGGGTCCCCACGGTGTCACAATGGGTCTTGGGTACAAAGTGGGGTCCTGGGATGTCACATTGGGCCACAGTGACAAAAGGGGTCCCCATGGTGCCCCAATGGGCCCTGGGGACAAAGGAGGTCCCCATGGTGCCACAGTGGGCCCCAGTGACAAAGGGGGTCCCCACGGTGTCACAATGGGCCTTGGGTACAAACTGGGGTCCTGGGGTGTCACAATGGGCCCTGGGGACAAAGGGGGTCCCCATGGTGCGACAATGGGCCCTGGGAAAAAAGGGGGTCCCCAGGATGTCACAATGGGCCCTGGGGACAATGAGGTGTGCCCAGGATGTCACAATGGGCCCTGAGGACAAGGGGGGGTCCCCATGCTGTCACAATGGGTTACCAGTGACAAGGTGGGTCCCCATGGTGTCACGATGGACCCTGGGGACAAACGGGGGTCCCTATGGTGTCACAATGGGTCCCCAGTGACAAGTGGGGTCCTGAGATGTCACAATGGGTCCTTGGGACAAAGGGGGGTCCCCAGGATGTCACAATGGGCCCTGGGGACAGTGGGGGTCCCCATGGTGTATACAATGGGTCCCCAGTGACAAAGAGGGTCCCCAGGATGTCACAATGGGCCCTGGGGACAAAGGGGGTCCTGGGACTTCACAATGGGCCCTGCGTACAAGGGCGGGTCCCCAGGAGGTCACAATGGGCCCTGGGGACAACGAGGGTTCCGACGGTGTCACAATGGGCCCTTGGGAAAAAGGCTGTCCCCTGAATGTCACAATGGGCCCTGGGGACAATGGGGGTCCCCAGGATGTCACAATGGGCTCTGGGGAGAAAGGGGTGGTCCCCATGGTGTCACAATGGGCCCAAGTGACAAGGAGGGTCCCCATGGTTCCACGATGGGCCCTGCGGACAACGGGGTCCACCGGATGTCACAATGGGCCCTGGGGACAAAGGGAGGTCCTAGGATGTCACAGTGGGCCCTGGGGACAAAGTGGGGTCCCCTGACTGTCACAATGGGAGCTGGGGACAAAGGGGGTCCTGGGATGTCACAATGGGCCCCAGTGACAAAGGGGGTCCCCATGGTGTTACAATGGGCCATGGGGACAAAGGGGGGTCCTCGGATGCCACAATGGGCCCTCGGGACAACTGGGGGGTCCTGAGATGTCGCAATGGGCCCTGGGGACAATGGGGGGTCCCCACGGTGCCACAATGGGTCCCCAGTGACAAGGGGAGTCCCCAGGATGTCACAATGGGCCCTGGGGATAAAGGGGGGTCCTGGGATGTCACAATGGGCCCTTGGGAAAAAGGCTGTCCGCTGAATGTCACAATGGGCCCTGGGGACAATGGGGGTCCCCAGGATGTCACAATGGGCTCTGGGGACAATGGGGGGTCCTGGAATGTCACAATGGGCCCTAGGGACAAAGGTTGGTCCCCAGGTTGTCACAATGGGTCCTGGGGACAACTGGGGGTCCCCAGGATGTCACAATGGGCCCTGGGGACAAGGGGGATACCCACGGTGTCAAAATGGGCCCTGGGGACAAAGGGAGGTCCCCAGGATGTCACAATGGGCCCTGGGGACAAAGGGGGGTCCTGGGACGTCACAATGGGCCCTGGGGACAATGGGGCGTCCTGATATGTTACAATGAGCCCTGGGCACAACTGGGGGGTCCTTAGATGGGGGGTCCTTATGTGGGGGGTGATGGTTAAAGTGTAAGTATGGAGAAGCTTGGCAGATTGATTATATTACACTTCCACAAACACGCCAAGGTAAGCGTTATGTACTTACAATGGTGGAAGCAACCACTGGATGGTTGGAAACATCTGCCGTACCTCCTGCTACAGCCCGAAATACCATCTTGGGCCTTGAGAAGCAAGTCCTTTGGTGGCCGGGTACGCCAGAAAGAATTGAATCAGACTATGGTACTCATTTCAAAACCAGTATTATAGACAATTGGGCCAAAGAACATGGTATTGAGTGGGTATATCATATTCCATATCATGCACCAGCCTCTGGGAAAACTGAAAGGTACAATGGTTTGTTAAAAACTACACTAAAGGCACTTGGTGGTGGAGCCTTTAAAAACTGGGATTCACATTTAGCAAAAGCCACTTGGTTGGTCAACACCAGGGGATCAACCAATCGAGCCGGGCCTGCCCAATCAGAAATTCTATGGACTGTGGAAGGAGATAAAGTCCCTGTAGTACACATGGAAAATATGTTAGGAAAGGCAGTCTGGGTTCCTCCTGCCTCAGGCACAGGCAAACCTATTCGTGGGATTGTTTTTGCCCAGGGACCTGGCAGCACCTGGTGGGTGATGCTTAAGGATGGAGAAGTTCGGTGTGCACCTCAAGGGGATTGGATTTTAGGTGAAAATATGCAATGCTGAACTGTACGATGTGAATTGCCGCACTAACAATGTTTAATAAGTGTCTTTCAGATCAAGACAATGGTGATGAAACCAGCGCTGGCTTCTTCGAGTGGCGCCCGACACCTTCTTGGAAGTTGGTGTCCTTAACCCACCAACAGGGGTCATGAGATGCACTTGGACCATTTTCCCTGCCCTGGGAGACTGTGGTGACAAAATGAACTTAATGAACTTTTCAAAGGATGGTCCACTGATTAATTACTCCTGTGTATATATGTACATATATATATATATATATATATATATATATAGTAGTAGTGATTAATTAGATTGTATTGATAGATTGTATTGATAAGGTTTAAGTATTCAGTGAATGTCATATGATAAGGGGTGGAATGTCCTGGTTTTGTTAAAAACAAGTTTCTTTTTTAGTGAATTTGCCTGTCAGCTCAAGCTTCATATTAGCTGCATTTTCCTGGAGAACCAGACACATGTTTTGGTTAAACCCAGCAAGGGAATGCAAACTTATTGACAAGCACAGATGGACATCTCGCGAGAGGGGCAACGAGAAACTGGTGATCGAGAGACTGACCAACGGTGAATAACATTCCATTCACGTGAATACTTCATAGAAAAGTGGGAGATCACGAGGATCTCGGCCCTTTTTCCCCTTTGCTCTCTTTCCCTTTTTCCTCATGGCCGACATCAGGAGAGGACCTTGCTGGTCGTCCCTGCGAACTGAGGCCAGTGAGAGACTGAATCCAGCTCCGGTTGGCTACAGAGTCCAATCCAGGACTTTGGGTGCTGGCTCTGCAGTTGCTCAGACTTACAAGATTGGTTTTGTATATTTTGTATTATTTTCTCTATTCTTATCAGTAGCATCAGTAAAACATCTTGAACTTTTCCAACTCTCTCCCCTCTGTGCTTCTTCCCCTCCCGATCGCCTGTGCTGAGTGGGAAGGGGGGAGAGGGAGGGGCACAAGGGGGAAGTGGGGGGGAGAGGAGGTTGACAACACATCTGCCAGGGTTTGATTGTCACCCTGCAATCCTAACCCTCGACAGAGGGTCCCCAGCATGTCACAATGGGCCCTGGGGACAAAGGGGGTCCCCACGGTATCAGAATGGGCCCTGGGGACAAAGGGGGGTCCCCTGAATGTCACAATGGGCCCTGGGGACAATGGGGGGTCCTGGGATGTCACAATGAGCCCTGCAGACAAGGGTGGTACCCACGGTTTCACAATGGGCCCTGGGCACAAGGGGGGGTCCCCATAGTGTCACAATGGGTCCTGGGGAAGAGTGGGGTCCCCAGGATGTCACAATGGGCCCTGGGGACAATGGGGGGTCCTGGGATGTCACAATGGTCTCTGGGGACAAGGGGGTGCCGAGGATGTCACAATGGGCCCTGGGGACAATGGGGGGTCCTGGGACCTCACAATGGGCCCTGAGGACAATGGTGGGTCCCCTGAATGTCAAAATGGGCCCTGGGGACAAAGGGGGGTCCGCAGGATGTCACAATGGGCACTGGGGACAAAGGGGGGGTCCCCAGGATGTCACAATGGGCCCTGGGGACAATGTGGGGTCCTGGGATTTCACAATGGGCCCCAGTGACAAAGGGGGTCCCCTGAATGTCACAATGGGTCCTGGGGACAATGGGGGGTCCTGGGACGTCACAATGGCCCCTGGGGACAAGGAGGGATTCCCAGGATGTCACAATGGGCCCTGGGGACAAGGGGGTGTCCCCAGGATGTCACAATGGGCCCTGCGGACAAGGGTGGTACCCACGGTGTCACAATGGGCACTGGGCACAAGGGGGGGTCGCTATAGTGTCACAATGGGTCCTGGGGACAAGTGGGGTCCCCTGAAAGTCACAATGGGCCCTGGGGACAATGTGGGGTCCTGGGATGTCACAATGGGCCCCAGTGACAAACGGGGGCCCCTGAATGTCACAATGGGCCCTGGGGACAAGGGAGATCCCCATGGTGTCACAATAAGCCCTGGGGACAAAGTGGGGTCCTGGGATGTCACAATGGGCCCCAGTGACAAAGGGGTTCCCCATGGTGCCACAATGGGCCGTGGGGACAAATGGGATCCCCAGGATGTCACAATGAACCCTGGGGACAAAGGGGGATCCCCAGGATGTCACAATGGACCCTGGGGACAAAGGGGGATCCCCAGGATGTCAC
The DNA here is from genome assembly GCF_037038585.1 of Patagioenas fasciata. Classification (NCBI taxonomy): domain Eukaryota; kingdom Metazoa; phylum Chordata; class Aves; order Columbiformes; family Columbidae; genus Patagioenas; species Patagioenas fasciata. Next base: position 2,328,049 of record NC_092550.1, on the reverse strand, counting down.
AATGGGCCCTGGGGACCAGGGGGGTCCTGCGATGTCACAATGGGCCCTGGGGAGAAAGGGGGTCCCCTGGATGTCACAATGGGCTCTGGGGACAAGGAGGGTCCCCAGGATGTCACAATGACCCCTGCGGACAAGGGGGGTGTCGATGGTTTCACAATGGGCCCTGGGAACAAGGTGGGGTCCCCATAGTGTCACAATGGGTTTTGGGGACAAGTGGGGTACCCAGGATGTCACAATGGGTCCTGGGGACAATGTGGGTTCCTGGGATGTCACAATGGGCCCCAGTGACAAAGGGGTTCCCCATGGTGCCACAATGGTCCCTGGGGACAAAGAGGGTCCCCAGGATTTGACAATAGCACTGGGGACAAATGGGGGTCATGGGATGTCACAGTGGGCCCTGGGGACAAGGGAGGTCCCCATGGTGTCACAATAAGCCCTGGGGACAAAGTGGGGTGTTGGGATGTCACAATGGGCCCCAGTGACAAAAGGGGGTCCCCATGGTGCCACAATGGGCCGTGGGGACCAGGGGGGGTACTGCAATGTCACAATGGGCCCTGGGGAGAAAGGGGGTCCCCTGGATGTCACAATGGGCTCTGGGGACAAGGAGTGTCCCCAGGATGTCAAAATGGGTCCTGGGGACAAAGGGCGTCCCCAGGATGTCACAATATACCCTGGGGACAAAGGGGGTCCCCACGGTATCAGAATGGGCCCTGGGGACAAAGGGGGGTCCCCTGAATGTCACAATGGGCCCTGAGGACAATGGGGGTCCTGGGACGTCACAATGAGCCCTGCGGACAAGGGTGGTACCCACAGTGTCACAATGGGCCCTGGGCACAAGGGGTGGTCCCCATAGTGTCACAATGGGTCCTGGGGACAGGTGGGGTCCCCAGGATGTCACAATAGGTCCTGGGGACAATGTGGGGTCCTGGGATGTCACAATGGGCCCCAGTGACAAAGGGGGTCCCCTGAATGTCACAATGGGTCCTGGGTACAATGTGGGGTCCTGGGACGACACAATGGGCCCTGGGGACAAGGAGGGATCCCCAGGATGTCACAATGGGCCCTGGGTACAATGGGGGGTCCTGGGACGTCACAATGGGCCCCAGTGACAAGGGGGGATCCCCAGGATGTCACAATGGGCCCTGAGGACAAAGAGGGGTCCCCTGAATGTCGCAATGGGCCCTGGGGACAAGGGCGTGCCGAGGATGTCACAATGGGCCCTGGGGACAATGGGGGGTCCTGGAATGTCACAATGGGCACTGGGGACTATGGGGGTCCCCAGGATGTCACAATGGGTCTTGGGGACAATAGGAGGTTCTGGGATGTCACAATGGGCCCTGGGGACAATGGGGGGTGCCCAGGATGTGAAAATGAGTCCTGAGGACATGGGGGGGTCCCCATGGTGTCACAATGGGTCCCCAGTGACAAGGAGGGGTCCCCATGGTGTCACAATAGGCCCTGGGGACAATGGGGTCCCCTGAATGTCACAGTGGGCCCTGGGAACAAAAGTGGTTGCCATGGTGCCACAAGGGGCCCTGGGGTCAAAGGCGGTCCCCATGGTGCTAAAATGGGCCCTGGGAGCAAGGGGGTGGCCAGGATGTCACAATGGGTCCTGGGGACAATGGGGGGTGCCCAGGATGTCACAATGGACCCTGAGGACATGGGGGGGTCCCCATGGTGTCACAATGGGTCCCCAGTGACACGGGGGTGTCCCCATGGTGCCACAATGAGCCCTGGGGACAAAGGGAGGTCCCTACAATGTCACAATGGGCCCTGGGGACTAATGAGGTCCCCACGGTGTCACAATGCGTCCTGGAGAAAAAGGGGGGTCCCCAGGATGTTACAATCTGCTCTTGGCACAATGGGGTTCCTGGGATGTCACAATGGGCCCTGGGGACAATGGGGGTCCCCACGGTGCCACGATGGGTCCTGGGGACAAGGGCATCCCCCTAGATGTCACAATGGGCCCTGGGGACAATGGGGTTGCCCAGGATGTCACAATGGACCCTGGGGACAAAGGGGGGTGGGCAGGATGTCACAATGGGCCCTGGGGACAAGGGGGGGTCCCCATGGTGTCACAATGGGTCCCCAGTGGCAAGGAGGGTTCCCCATGGTGTCACAATAGGCCCTGGGGACAAAGTGGGGTCCTAGAATGTCACAATGAGCCCTGGGGACAAAGGGGGGTCCTGGGATGTCACAATGGGCCCTGGGGACAAGAGGGGATTCCTAGGATGTCACAATGGGCCCTGGGGACTAATGTGGTCCCCACGGTGTCACAATATGTCCTGGAGACAAAGAGGGGTCCCCAGGATGTCACAATGGGCCCTTGGGACAATGGGGTTCCTGGGATGTCACAATGGGTCCCCAGTGACAAAGGGGGTCCCCAGGATGTCTCAATGGGCCCTGAGGACAATGGGAGGTCCCCATGGTGTCACAAAGGGTCCCCAGTGACAAGGGAGGTCCCCACGGTGCCACGATGGGTCCTGGGGACAAGGAGGTCCCCAGGATGCCACAATGGGCCCTGGGGACAATGGGGGGTCCTGGGACGTCACAATGGGCCCTGGGGACAAAGAGGCTCCCCAGGATGTCACAATGGGACCTGGGGACAAGGGGGTCCCCAGGACTCACAGTGGGCTCTGGGGACAATGGAGGTTCCCCAGGATGTTCACAATAGGCCCTGAGGACAAGGGGTGGTCCCCATGGTGTCACAATGGGTCCCCAGTGACAAGGGGGGTCCCCAAGTGTCACAATAGGCCCTGGGGACAATGGGGGTCCCGGGACGGAATAATAGGCCCTGGGGACAAAGGGGCGGTCCCACAGTGTCACAATGGGCCCTGGGGACAAAGGGGGTCCCCACGGTGTTACAATGGTCCAGGGGGAAAAAGGGGGATGCCCAGGATGTCACAATGGGCCCTGAGGACAAGGGGGGCTCCCCAGGGTGTCGGAATGGGTCCCCAGTGACAAGGAGGGTCCCCATGGTGTCACGATGGGTCCTGGGGACAAGGGGGTCCCCAGGATGTAACAATGGACCCTGGGGACAATGGGTGGTCCTGGGACGTCACAATGGGCCCTGGAGACAAAGGGGGTCCCCAGGATGTCACAATGGGCCCTGGGGACAATGTGGGGTCCTGGGACGTCACAATGGGCCCTGGGGACAAGGAGGGATCCCCAGGAAGTCACAATGGGCCCTGGGGACAATGGGGGGTCCTGGGACGTCACAATGGGCCCTGGGGACAAGAGGGGGTCCCCAGGATGTCACAATGGGCCCTGGGGACAAAGAGGGGTCCCCTGAATGTCACAATGGGCCCTGGGGACAAGGAGGGATCCCCAGGAAGTCACAATGGGCCCTGGGGACAATGGGGGGTCCTGGGACGTCACAATGGGCCCTGGGGACAAGGGGGGGTCCCCAGGATGTCACAATGGGCCCTGGGGACAAAGAGGGGTCTCTAAAGTGTCACAATGGGCCCTGGGGACACAGAGGGGCCCTAGGACGTCACAATCAGCCCTGGGGACAAGGGGGGGGTCCCCTGAAAGTCACAATGAGCCCTGGGAACAGAGGGGGTCCCCAGGACGTCACAATGGGCCCTGGGAACAATGGGGGTGCCTTGAAGGTCACAATGGGCCCTGGGGACAAAGGGGGGGTCCGCAGGATGTCACAATGGGCACTGGGGACAAAGGGGGAGTCCCCATGGTGTCACAATGGGCCCAAGTGACAAGGAGGGCACCCACGGTGCCACGATGGGTCCTGGGGACAAGGGGGTCCCCCAGATGTCACAATGGGCCCTGGGGACATTGGGGTTGCCCAGGATGTCACAATGGGCCCTGGGGACAATGGTGGGTCCCCTGAATGTCAAAATGGGCCCTGGGGACAAAGGGGGGTAGCAGGATGTCACAATGGGTACTGGGGACAAAGGGGGCGTCCCCATGGTGTCACAATGGGCCCTGGGGACAATGGGGTTGCCCAGGATGTCACAATGGACCCTGGGGACAAAGGGGGAGCCCCAGGATGTCACAATGGGCCCTGGGGACAATGGGAGTCCCAAGGTGTCAGAACGAGCCCTGGGGACAAAGTGGAATCCTGGGATGTCACAATGGCCCCCAGTGACAAAGGGGTTCCCCATGGTGCCACAATGGGCCCTGGGCACAAAGGGGGTCCCCAGGATTTCACAATAGCACTGGGGACAAAGGGGGGTCACGGGATGTCACAATGGGCCCTGGGGACAAGGGAGGTCCCCATGGTGTCACAATAAGCCCTGGGGACAAAGTGGGGTCCTGGGATGTCACAATGGGCCCCAGTGACAAAGGGGGTCCCCATGGTGCCACAATGGGCCGTGGGGACAAAAGGGGTCCGCAGGATGTCACAATGGGCCCTGGGGACCAGGGGGGGTCCTGCGATGTCACAATGGGCCCTGGGGACAAAGGGGGTCCCCTGGATGTCACAATGGGCTCTGGGGACAAGGGTGGTACCCACGGTGTCACAATGGGCCCTGGGAACAAGGCGGGGTGCCCATAGTGTCACAATGGGTCCTGGGGACAAGTGGGGTCCCCAGGATGTCACAATGGGCCCTGAGGACAATGGGGGGTCCTGGGACGTCACAATGGGCCCTGGGGATAAGGAGGGATCCCCAGGATGTCACAATGGGCCCTGGGGACAAGGGGGGGTCCCCAGGATGTCACAATGTGCCCTGGGTACAAAGAGGCGTCCCCTGAATGTCGCAATGGGCCCTGGGGACAAGGGGGGTTCCTGGGATGTCACAATGGGCCCTGGGGCCAAACAGGGATCCCCAGGATGTCACAATGGGCCCTGGGGACAATGGGGGGTCCTGGGACGTCACAATGGGCCCTGGGGACAAGGGGGGGTCCCCATGGTGTCACAATGGGTCCCCAGTGGCAAGGAGGGTTCCCCATGGTGTCACAATAGGCCCTGGGGACAAAGTGGGGTCCTAGAATGTCACAATGAGCCCTGGGGACAAAGGGGGGTCCTGGGATGTCACAATGGGCCCTGGGGACAAGAGGGGATTCCTAGGATGTCACAATGGGCCCTGGGGACTAATGTGGTCCCCACGGTGTCACAATATGTCCTGGAGACAAAGAGGGGTCCCCAGGATGTCACAATGGGCCCTTGGGACAATGGGGTTCCTGGGATGTCACAATGGGTCCCCAGTGACAAAGGGGGTCCCCAGGATGTCTCAATGGGCCCTGAGGACAATGGGAGGTCCCCATGGTGTCACAAAGGGTCCCCAGTGACAAGGGAGGTCCCCACGGTGCCACGATGGGTCCTGGGGACAAGGAGGTCCCCAGGATGCCACAATGGGCCCTGGGGACAATGGGGGGTCCTGGGACGTCACAATGGGCCCTGGGGACAAAGAGGCTCCCCAGGATGTCACAATGGGACCTGGGGACAAGGGGGTCCCCAGGAACTCACAGTGGGCTCTGGGGACAATGGAGGTTCCCCAGGATATTCACAATAGGCCCTGAGGACAAGGGGTGGTCCCCATGGTGTCACAATGGGTCCCCAGTGACAAGGGGGGTCCCCAAGTGTCACAATGGGCCCTGGGGACAATGGGGGTCCCGGGACGGAATAATAGGCCCTGGGGACAAAGGGGCGGTCCCACAGTGTCACAATGGGCCCTGGGGACAAAGGGGGTCCCCACGGTGTTACAATGGTCCAGGGGGAAAAAGGGGGATGCCCAGGATGTCACAATGGGCCCTGAGGACAAGGGGGGCTCCCCAGGGTGTCGGAATGGGTCCCCAGTGACAAGGAGGGTCCCCATGGTGTCACGATGGGTCCTGGGGACAAGGGGGTCCCCAGGATGTAACAATGGACCCTGGGGACAATGGGTGGTCCTGGGACGTCACAATGGGCCCTGGAGACAAAGGGGGTCCCCAGGATGTCACAATGGGCCCTGGGGACAATGTGGGGTCCTGGGACGTCACAATGGGCCCTGGGGACAAGGAGGGATCCCCAGGAAGTCACAATGGGCCCTGGGGAAAATGGGGGGTCCTGGGACGTCACAATGGGCCCTGGGGACAAGAGGGGGTCCCCAGGATGTCACAATGGGCCCTGGGGACAAAGAGGGGTCCCCTGAATGTCACAATGGGCCCTGGGGAGAAGGGGGTGCCGAGGATGTCACAATGGGCCCTGGGGACAAGGGGGGGTCCCCAGGATGTCACAATGGGCCCTGGGGACAAAGAGGGGTCTCTAAAGTGTCACAATGGGCCCTGGGGACACAGAGGGGCCCTAGGACGTCACAATCAGCCCTGGGGACAAGGGGGGGGTCCCCTGAAAGTCACAATGAGCCCTGGGAACAGAGGGGGTCCCCAGGACGTCACAATGGGCCCTGGGAACAATGGGGGTGCCTTGAAGGTCACAATGGGCCCTGGGGACAAAGGGGGGGTCCGCAGGATGTCACAATGGGCACTGGGGACAAAGGGGGAGTCCCCATGGTGTCACAATGGGCCCAAGCGACAAGGAGGGCACCCACGGTGCCACGATGGGTCCTGGGGACAAGGGGGTCCCCCAGATGTCACAATGGGCCCTGGGGACATTGGGGTTGCCCAGGATGTCACAATGGGCCCTGGGGACAATGGTGGGTCCCCTGAATGTCAAAATGGGCCCTGGGGACAAAGGGGGGTAGCAGGATGTCACAATGGGTACTGGGGACAAAGGGGGCGTCCCCATGGTGTCACAATGGGCCCTGGGGACAATGGGGTTGCCCAGGATGTCACAATGGACCCTGGGGACAAAGGGGGAGCCCCAGGATGTCACAATGGGCCCTGGGGACAATGGGAGTCCCCAAGGTGTCAGAACGAGCCCTGGGGACAAAGTGGAATCCTGGGATGTCACAATGGCCCCCAGTGACAAAGGGGTTCCCCATGGTGCCACAATGGGCCCTGGGCACAAAGGGGGTCCCCAGGATTTCACAATAGCACTGGGGACAAAGGGGGGTCACGGGATGTCACAATGGGCCCTGGGGACAAGGGAGGTCCCCATGGTGTCACAATAAGCCCTGGGGACAAAGTGGGGTCCTGGGATGTCACAATGGGCCCCAGTGACAAAGGGGGTCCCCATGGTGCCACAATGGGCCGTGGGGACAAAAGGGGTCCGCAGGATGTCACAATGGGCCCTGGGGACCAGGGGGGGTCCTGCGATGTCACAATGGGCCCTGGGGACAAAGGGGGTCCCCTGGATGTCACAATGGGCTCTGGGGACAAGGGTGGTACCCACGGTGTCACAATGGGCCCTGGGAACAAGGCGGGGTGCCCATAGTGTCACAATGGGTCCTGGGGACAAGTGGGGTCCCCAGGATGTCACAATGGGCCCTGAGGACAATGGGGGGTCCTGGGACGTCACAATGGGCCCTGGGGATAAGGAGGGATCCCCAGGATGTCACAATGGGCCCTGGGGACAAGGGGGGGTCCCCAGGATGTCACAATGTGCCCTGGGTACAAAGAGGCGTCCCCTGAATGTCGCAATGGGCCCTGGGGACAAGGGGGGTTCCTGGGATGTCACAATGGGCCCTGGGGCCAAACAGGGATCCCCAGGATGTCACAATGGGCCCTGGGGACAATGGGGGGTCCTGGGACGTCACAATGGGCCCCAGTGATAAGGGGGCATCCCCAGGATGTCATAATGGGCCCTGGGGACCAGGGGGGTCCTTCGATGTCACAATGGGCCCTGGGGACAAAGGGGGTCCCCTGGATGTCACAATGGGCCCTGGGGACAAAGGGGGGTCCTGGGATGTCTCAATGAGCCCTGCGGACAAGGGTGGTACCCACGGTGTCACAATGGGCCCTGGGAACAAGGGGGGGACCCCATAGTGTCACAATGGGTCCTGGGGACAAGTGGGGTCCCCACGATGTCACAATGTGTCCTGGGGACAAGGGGGGTGTCCCCTGAATGTCACAATGGGCCCTGGGGACAATGTGGGGTCCTGGGATGTCACAATGGGCCCCAGTGACAAAGGGGCCCCCTGAATGTCACAATGGGTCCTGGGGAAAATGGGGGGTCCTGGGACGTCACAATGGGCCCTGGGGACAAGGAGGGATCCCCAGGATGTCACAATGGGCCCTGGGGACAAAGAGGCGTCCCCGGAATGTCACAATGGGCCCTGGGGACAAAGAGGAGTCCCCTGAATGTCACAATGGGCCCTGGGGACAATGGGGGATCCTGGGACGTCACAATGGGCCCCAGTGACAAGGGGGGGTCCCCAGGATGTCACAATGGGCCCTGGGGACAAAGAGGCGTCCCCGGAATGTCACAATGGGCCCTGGGGACAAGGGGGTGCCCTGAATGTCACAATGGGCCCTGGGGACAATGGGGGGTCCTAAGACGTCACAATGGGCCCTGGGGACAAGGAGGGATCCTGGGACGTCACAATGGGCCCCAGTGACAAGGGGGGGTCCCCAGGATGTCAAAATGGGCCCTGGGGACAATGGGGGGTCCTAAGACGTCACAATGAACCCTGGGGACAACGGGGGGTCCTGGGACGTCACAATGGGCCCCAGTGACAAGGGGCGGTCCCCAGGATGTCACAATGGGCCCTGGGGACAAAGAGGAGTCCCCTGAATGTCACAATGGGCCCTGGGGACAATGGGGGTCCCCAGGATGTCACAATGGGCCCTGGGGACAATAGGAGGTTCTGGGATGTCACAATGGGCCCTTGGGGTTTAGAAGTCAGGTCTAAGAGTGCAGCGTTTGGGGTGCAGGGGCTTGGGGGGAAATTTAAGGTTGCAGAGTGTGGGGTGCACAGGACTGGGGCACAGGATTTGGGGGTGCGGGGTTTCAGGGTTCAGGATTTGGAGGTGTGGAGTTTTGGGGTGCAGGGGTTGGGAGTGCAGGGTGGTGGGGGTGAGAGATTTGGGTGCAGGATTTGGGGGTGCAGAGTCTTGGGAGGCAAGGATCCGGGTCTGCAGGATTTGGGGGTTCAGTGTTTAGGGCAGCACAATCTTGGGGTGCAGGGGTTTGCAGTGAAAGGTTTGGCAGGCAGGATTTGGGGTGCAGGATTCTGGGGTGCTGGTTTGGGGTACAGGATTTGGTGTTGCAGGGATGGGGTTGAAGGGTTTGGGTTGCCAGGCCTTTGAGGTGCAGGATTTGGAGGTGCAGGGTTTGGGAGGGAATTCTTTGGGGTGCAGGGTTTGGGGGCAGGTTTAGGGGTGGAGGGTATAGGACGGAAAGATTTGGGAATGCAGGGTTTGGGGTGCAGGTTTCGGGGTTCAGGAAGGTAGGGAGGGCAGGATTAGGGGGTGCAAGGTTTCAGTTGTAGGGTTTAGGGGTGCAGAGTTTGGTAGGGCCGAATTTGGGGGTGCAGGATCTGGGGTGCAGGGTTTGGGAAGACAGGATCGGGGGTGGAGGATTTGGGGGTGCAGGACTGAGGGGCAGGGTTTTGGTGCAGGGCTTGGGGTCAGGATCTGGGGTGCAGGTTTGGGAAGAGTATTTTGGGGTGCAGGATTTTGGGTGCCGTGTCTGCGGGGCAGGTTTGGGGTGATCACTGCTGATCCGCACACACTCGCTCTCTCTGTCCCCATTGTCCCCAATGCCCCCTTACCTGTCTCACCTCCCTCTCCAGCTCCGCTCCCACCCCCCCAATCCCCCTCAGCGGGGCCAGCCCGGGGTGCAGCTCCTGCAACGGCTCCTCCTCTGCATTCATTAACAATTAACACCCTCAGCAGCGCTAATTAACACCCCCCCCACCCCCCCGTATCCCCGCTGCCCCCTAATTACCCCCTAATTCGCGCTAATCACCCCTAATTCCCCCTCATTACTCACCCAGCAGCCCCTCGATGTCCGCAGCCACCATCTTGCCCCGCCGGGAGGGCCACAAACCACCTCAAAATTGACCCAAAATAGCGCTTTTTCAACCCAAAACCCTCCCGCTGAGGCTCCCCGAGCTGTGTCCCCAAAGCCCCCGCTGTTGTCACCTCGGGAAAAGCGCGAAAAAAGCGGCCCCGGGGGTCCCCGCGCTTCGCTTCGCGCTCTGAGGGAAAGCGCGGGAAAACGAGCGGAGACGGAAAGAGCCGAGCGGAGCCGAATGTGCCCGAGCGGAGCCGAATGGGCCCGAGCGGAGCCGAACGGCGCCCGAGTCCCGGCCGGGGCCGAACGCACCCGAAGGGACCCGAAGTCTTCCCGAAGGGGTCCGAGTGGAGCCGAACGCACCCGAAGGGACCCGAACCCACCCGAGTGGACCCGAACCCACCCGAAGGGACCTGAACCCACCCGAGTGGACCCGAACCCACCCGAAGGGACCCGAACCCACCCGAAGGGGCCCGAACCCACCCGAAGGAGCCCGAACCCACCCGAGTGGACCCGCACCCACCCGAAGGGGCCCGAAGTCTCCCCGAAGGGACCCGAACCCACCCGAAAGTGCCCCAAAAGGCGCCAAACTCCCAAATCCCCCCCTTTTTACCCCAAAACCCGTGTTCCGCTCCCCCCCCGGCCCCTCCTCTTCCTCCCCCCCCCACTTTCTGCCCCTTTTCCCGCCTCACGATCGTTTCCCGCCGCGGCGGCGGCTGCGAGCGAGGCCACGCCCCCTTCCTCAGGCGGCGGCCAATGGGAAGGGGGGGGGTGCGTGGCCACGCCCACTGTGCGTGGCGTGCGCGGAGGCGGCTCCGAGAGGAGCCGAAGATACACGAAGGGAGCCGAAGGGACCCGAGGGGACCCGAACGCACCCGAAGGGACCCGAACGCACCCGAAGGGACCCGAGTGGGGCCCGAACGCACCCGAGGGGACCCGAAGGCACCCGAAGGGACCCGAACGCACCCGAAGGGACCCGAGTGGGACCCGAACGCACCCGAAGGGACCCGAGGGGACCCGAACACACCCGAAGGGACCCGAAGGGACCCGAGTGGGGCCCGAACTCACCCGAAGGGACCCGAGGGGACCCGAACGCACTTAGGGGGCTCCATGAGTCACTTATGGGTCACTATGGGGCACTCCTGGGTCCCTAAGGGGGAAATTATGGGGGTCTATGGGGAGTTCAGGAGGGACCCAGGAGTACCCCAAGGGACCCAGGAGTACCCCAAAGGACCCAGGAGTTCAGGAGGGACCCAGGAGTGCCCCAAAGGACCCAGGAGTGCCCCAAAGGACCCAGGAGTACCCAAATGTGTTGTGTTTTGTTTTTTCTCTCTTGTTTATGTCCTCTTTTACCTGAAATGGGACAATGGGGGCAATGGGGGGCAATGGGAGTCAATGGGGACAATGGGGATCAATGGGGGGCAATGGGGGCAATGGGGATCAATGGGGGGCAATGGGGATCAATGGGGATCAATGGGGGGCAATGGGGGGCAATGGGGATCAATGAGTCAACGGGGTCAATGGGGGTCAATGGGAGTCAATGGGGTCAATGGGGTCAATGGGTCAATGGGATCAATGGGGGTCAATGGGGTCAATGGGAGTCAATGGGGTCAATGGGTCAATGGGATCAATGGGGGTCAATGGGGTCAATGGGGATCAATGGGTCAATGGGGGTCAATGGGAGTCAGCGGGGTCAATGGGGTCAATGGGATCAATGGGGGTCAATAGGGTCAATGGGGTCAATGGGGATCAATGGGTCAATGGGAGTCAATGGGGTCAATGAGGTCAATGGGGATCAATGGGTCAATGGGGTCAATGGGTCAATGGGAGTCAATGGGGTCAATGGGTCAATGGGATGAATGGGGGTCAATGGGGTCAATGGGGATCAATGGGTCAATGGGGGTCAATGGGGGTCAATGGGGCAATGGGGTCAATGGGGCAATGGGAGTCAATGGGGTCAATGGGTCAATGGGGATCAATGGGTCAATGGGGATCAATGGGGTCAATGGGGGTCAATGGGGGTCAATGGGGGTCAATGGGTCAATGGGGTCAATGGGTCAATGGGAGTCAATGGGGTCAATGGGTCAATGGGATCAATGGGGGTCAATGGGGTCAATGGGTATCAATGGGGGTCAATGGGGTCAATGGGGTCAATGGGGATCAATGGGGGGCAATGGGGGGCAATGAGTCAATGGGGTCAATGGGGGTCAATGGGAGTCAATGGGTCAATGGGGTCAATTGGATCAATGGGGTCAATGGGAGTCAATGGGGGTCAATGGGGTCAATGGGTCAATGGGATCAATGGGGGTCAATGGGGTCAATGGGGATCAATGGGTCAATGGGGGTCAATGGGAGTCAGCGGGGTCAATGGGGTCAATGGGGATCAATGGGGTCAATGGGATCAATGGGGGTCAATGGGGCAATGGGGTCAATGGGGTCAATGGGTCAATAAGGATCAATGGGTCAATGGGAGTCAATGGGGTCAATGGGGGTCAATGGGGTCAATGGGGATCAATGGGGTCAATGGGGATCAATGGGTCAATGGGAGTCAATGGGGTCAATGGGTCAATGGGATCAATGGGATCAATGGGGGTCAATGGGGTCAATGGGGATCAATGGGTCAATGGGGATCAATGGGGCAATGGGGGTCAATGGGGCAATGGGGGTCAATGGGGCAATGGGGTCAATGGGGTCAATGGGAGTCAATGGGGTCAATGGGTCAATGGGGATCAATGGGTCAATGGGAGTCAATGGGGTCAATGGGGTCAATGGGGATCAATGGGAGTCAATGGGGTCAATGGGTCAATGGGATCAATGGGGGTCAATGGGGTCAATGGGGGTCAATGGGGGTCAACGGGGTCAATGGGGTCAATGGGGATCAATGGGTCAATGGGGTCAATGGGTCAATGGGGATCAATAGGGGGCAATGGGGTCAATGGGGGTCAATGGGGATCAATGGGTCAATGGGGTCAATGGGGTCAATGGGGATCAATGGGGGTCAATGGGGGTCAATGGGGGTCAATGGGGGTCAATGGGGGTCAATGGGTCCCAGGGTCACATTCCCGCTGTCCCTGTCCCCGCTGTCCCAGGTTGTCCCAGGGCTCAGTGCTCACTCCTCATTGGTTCCTGGCCTTTTGCATTCATTAATATTCGGTTAATTATTCATTAAGGTTTTCTTGCCATAGTTGAGCCCAGCAGGAACCCCCGGGGTCCTAAAACCCTCCCTCTCTATGGGTCCCTATGGAGCTCTATGGGGCTCCTTGGATCTCTATGGGGTCCTATGGGTCTCTATAGGTCCCTATGGGGTTCCATGGGGCTCTGTGGTTTCCTATGGGCCTCTATGGGCCTCTATGGGTCCCTATGGGTCCTTATGGGTCTTAATGGGTCTCTATGGGGCTCCTTGGGTGTCTGTGGGTCCCTATGGGGCTCTTTGGGGCTCTATGGGTCCCTATGGGGCTCCTTGATGCTCTATGGGTCTCTATGGAACCCCCAGGGTCCTAAAACCCTCCCTCTCTATGGGTCCCTATGGGTCTCTATGGGTCCCTATGGAGCTCTATGGGGTTCCATGGGGCTCTGTGGCTCCCTATGGGTCTCTATGGGTCCCTATGGGTCTCTATGGGGTTCCATGGGGCTCTGTGGCTCCCTATGGGCCTCTATGGGTCCCTATGGGGTCCTATGGAGCTCTATGGGTCTCTATGGGTCCCTATGGGTCTCTACAGGCTCTACGGTCCCTATGGGTCTCTAGGATCGCTATGGGGTTCCTTGGGTCCCTATGGGTCTCTGTGGGTCCCAATGGGGCTCTGTGGGTCCCTATGGAACCCCCGGGGTCCTAAAACCCTCCCTCTCTATGGGTCCCTGTGGGTCTCTATGGGTCCCTATGGAGCTCTATGGGTCCCTATGGGGTTCCATGGGGCTCTGTGGTTTCCTATGGGCCTCTATGGGGCTCTATGGGTCCCTATGGGTGTCTATGGGTCCTTATGGGGCTCCTTGATGCTCTATGGGTCTCTATGGAACCCCCAGGGTCCTAAAACCCTCCCTCTCTATGGGTCCCTTTGGGTCTCTATGGGTCCCTATGGGTCTCTATGGGTCCCTATGGGTCTCTACAGGCTCTACGGTCCGTATGGGTCTCTATGGGGTTCCATGGGGCTCTGTGGCTCCCTATGGGCCTCTATGGTCTCTATGGGTCCCTATGGGGTCCTATGGAGGTGGGTGCTTTTTTCCAACCAAAGTGATTAATGAGTTTTTAGGGTTTATCCCAAATGATGGGAACCCCCGGTTCCTTCCTTCCTTCCCTCCCTCCTTCCTTCCCTCCCTCCTTCCTTCCCTCCCTCCTTCCTCCCTCCCTCCTTCCCTCCCTCCTTCCTTCCCTCCTTCCTTCCTTCCTTCCCTCCTTCCTTCCCTCCTTCCCTCCTTCCCTCCTTCCTTCCCTCCCTCCTTCCTTCCCTCCTTCCTTCCCTCCTTCCTTCCTTCCCTCCTTCCTTCCTTCCTTCCCTCCTTCCTTCCTTCCCTCCTTCCTTCCTTCCCTCCTTCCTTCCTTCCTTCCCTCCTTCCTTCCTTCCTTCCCTCCTTCCTTCCTTCCCTCCTTCCTTCCCTCCCTCCTTCCTTCCCTCCCTCCTTCCTTCCCTCCTTCCTTCCTTCCCTCCTTCCTTCCTTCCCTCCTTCCTTCCTTCCCTCCTTCCTTCCTTCCCTCCTTCCTTCCCTCCTTCCCTCCTTCCCTCCCTCCTTCCTTCCTTCCCTCCTTCCTTCCCTCCTTCCTTCCTTCCTTCCCTCCTTCCTTCCTTCCCTCCTTCCCTCCTTCCTTCCCTCCTTCCTTCCCTCCTTCCTTCCCTCCTTCCTTCCTTCCCTCCTTCCTTCCCTCCTTCCCTCCTTCCTTCCCTCCTTCCTTCCCTCCTTCCTTCCCTCCTTCCTTCCCTCCTTCCTTCCTTCCCTCCTTCCTTCCTTCCCTCCTTCCTTCCTTCCCTCCTTCCTTCCTTCCTTCCTTCCCTCCTTCCTTCCTTTTTGGAGCTCACCACCTCTTTTGGATGAAGCTGGAGCGGCGCGTGGCTCCAGGCCTTTCATGGAAGCTCCAGCAGCTGCGGATGGGCCTGGGATGCTGGGCAGGAAGATGATGAAGATGATGAAGATGATGAAGATGATTGTCCTGGTTTTGTTAAAAAACAAGTTTCTCTTTTAGCGAATTTTTGCCTGTCAGCTAAAGCCTTCATATTAGCTGCATTTTCCTGGAGAACCCGACACATGTTTTGGTTAAACCTAGCAATGGAATGCAAACTTATTGATAAGCACGGATGGACATCTCGCGAGAGGGGCAACGAGAAACCGGTGATCGAGAGACTGACCAACGGTGAATAACATTCCATTCACGTGAATACTTCATATAAAAGTGGGAGATCACGAGGATCTCGTCCCTTTTTGTCTCTTTCCCTTTTTTCCTCATGGCCGACATCAGGAGAGGACCTTGCTGGTCGTCCCTGCGAACGGAGGCCAGTGAGAGACTGAATCCAGCTCCGGTTGGCTGCAGAGTCTGATCCAGGACTTTGGGTGCTGGCTCTGCAGTTGCTCAGACTTACAAGATGGGTTTTGTATATTTGTATCATTTTCTCTGTTCTCATCAGTAGCATCAGTAAAACATCTTGAACTTTTCCAGCTCTCTCCCCTCTGTGCTTCTTCCCCTCCCGATCGCCTGTCCTGAGTGGGAAGGGGGGAGAGGGAGGGGAAAAAGGGGGAAGTTGGGGGGAGAGGAGGTTGACAACACATCTGCCAGGGTTTGATTGTCACCCCGCAATCCTAACCCTCGACAGATAATTGGCGCCCAACGTGGGGCAAAAGGAGAACGGGGTAAATTTGGAGATTTTTGGCTTTTCTACTGCTCTGACGTACCTTTCAATTTTCTTGGCACGGTGCCAGCTCATAGAGTTGTGATACTCGTGCGTCTGTTTGCTTCGGATATTATTTAGTGGTATTAAGGCAAAGTGAATTACATTGATTTAAAGATGTTATGGCAAAAGTTGTATCAGTTATTTTCTACATTGTGCTCGCTGATCCCATATCTGTGTTGGTGTTTCTTTCTGAATCGAAGTATTCATTATATAACAACAAGAAACTGGACAGCGGTCATGATGATTCTGTGTGGTTTGGCACTGGTTTATTTCATTATACTGCAGCCGCTAATGAATTTCTACTCGCTTCTGCTTTACCTTGAAAAACCTCCAGGAGAGATTAAAGAGCAGAATGGCTCTATATTTGCTAATTGGTCAAGCGAATCTTTAGAAAGGCTGACTAACAATACTTTTGTGATTTCGCTGGGACAGTTTGCAAATGTTTTAGAGAACTTTGAATACCCTTGGAGCTTTGATAGAACTGTGATGGTGTTATCTGGTTTGCTGAATGTGTGTCAGTTTGTGTTACTGTTAAGAGAAATGAGGTTCAATAGGAGGTTTGCGTCTCTTCTTAGTCCTGAGATTTGCGGTGCGTCTTCGGAAGCTTTAGCAAAAAGCACTCCTGGCCGCTCGAGAAAAGGCAAAACAGCCAAAGCTGCCACTGCAGCCACTGCCCCCCAACCGCGGCTTCGCAGGCTGAAGCTCCAGCTCCTCCGCATTGCTCCTCTGCCAAGGGCGCTGCAGATAACGTTACTTCTCCAGCCTCAAAGGCTGACAAGGCAGCCCCCCCGCCTTCACACACTGGGCACTGTTGCTGCTGTAACCACAGCAATCACTGTGACAGTCATTCAGACTCTGGAAATGAATCAGATGATGGTGAACCCATATCAGCATCAGTTGCTGGTTGTAAGAAAGTCACTAGAAAGACCACCCGTGCAGCAGGTGATGGCACAGGGCCAACATCAACCCAAGAGGCATCATCATCAGGGCAGGGAGGAGATGAAGTGACCACCACTCGGTCCTTTTCTCCAGGTGAGCTGAGAGACCTGCGAAAAGACTTCAGTCGTCGTGAAGGTGAGAATATTTTAACCTGGCTGCTGCGATGCTGGGACAATGGGGCAGAAACAATTGAATTGGAAGGTGGTGAAGCCAGGCAGCTGGGATCTCTGTCAAAAGATTCCACCATTGATAGGGCAATTTCAAGAGAGTCTAATGCCGCTACTCTCTGGACCCGACTCCTGCAGCTATGAAAGTCAGATTTCCCTACAAGGAAGATTGTATATCCACGTTAGGGAAATGGAATACTATGGAGAGAGGTATCCAGTTCCTGAGAGAATGAGCTGTGCGAGAGATCATCTATCTAGGACCAAACAGCCAAGAGGGGACAGACCCAGATAGAATCAATTGTACAAAATCTATGTGGCGCAGATTTGTACAAAGTGCACCACCTGCATATGCTAAGTCATTGGCAGGAATGGTCTGGTCAGCTAGAGGTGCACAAGAAATTAATGAAGTGATTGAGCAGCTCCGGTACTTTGAGGACAGCCTTGCTGGTTCTCTACGGGCTTGTGTCTCCGCTGTGGAGAAACTGTGTGAAAAATCTGATGACCGGTTTGAAAAGCTGCTGCAAGAAATCCAAGAGCTCAGAGCAGACTCGTACCGTTCACGACCTGCACAAACCTATGTTTCAGCTGTTAGGAGAAGGCGTTTCCAATCTCGAGAGAGGGCAGAGGCAGCCCACAAAAAGAGGTTCACTGTGGTTCTTCCTACATGAGCAGGGAGAAAACATGAACAAGTGGCATGGAAGGCCGACCTCAGAACTTCAGGAACGAGTACGTGAGATAAAAGGAAAAACTCCTAGGAAGGTGGCTGCTCCAGTTTACAAAAGGAGCAGAAGAGATTCTGATGCTCTTGAAGGAACCTCTAATCCACACCCAGAGACTGTGCAAAACAGGAATTAGAGGTGCCCTGCCTCCAACCAGGTGGAGGAAAGGGATAACAGAGTTTATTGGACTGTACAAATACTATGGCCTGGTACAACACAACCCCAGGAGTACAAAGCTTTAGTGGACACTGGTGCTCAGTGCACAATAATTCCTTCTAATTATAAAGGAACGCAATCCATCAATATTGTTGGAGTGACTGGGGGATCCCAGGAACTGACTGTTGTAGAGACTGAAATGAGCCTAACTGGAAAGAACTGGCAAAAGCATCCCATTGTGACTGGTCCAGATGCTCCGTGCATCCTTGGCATAGACCACCTCAGGAGAGGGTATTTTAAGGACCCAAAAGGGTATAGGTGGGCATTTGGTACAGCAGCTGTGGACACTGAGAAAATTGAACAGCTGTCTGATTTGCCGGGTCTTTCAGATGACCCTTCTGTTGTAGGACTGCTGAGGGTTGACGATCAGCAGGTGCCAACTGCTACCACGACGGTGCATCGCCGGCAATATCGCACCAATCGAGACTCTTGGATTCCTATCCAGAAGCCGATCCGTCAATTGGAAAGCCAGGGTGTGATCAGTAAGACCCGCTCACCTTTTAACAGCCCAGTCTGGCCAGTGCGTTAGTCTGGTGACGAGTGGAGACCAACTGTAGGCTATCGTGGCCTGAATGAAGTTACAGCACACTGAGTGCTGCTGTGCCTGACATGCTAGAACTGCAATTTGAACTGGAGTCAAAGGCAGTGAAGTGCGATGCTACAATTGACATTGCTCATGCATTTTTCTCTATTCCTGCAGCAGCAGAGTGCAGGCCGCAGTTTGCTTTCACCTGGAGGGGCATCCAGTACACATGGAATCGCTTGCCCCAGGGGTGGAAACACAGTCCTACCATCTGCCATGGGCTGATCCAGACCACGCTGGAGCAAGGTGAAGCTCCAGAACACTTGCAGTATATTGATGACATCATCGTATGGGGCGACACAGCGAAAGAAGTCTTCGAGAAAGGTGAGAGAATAATTCATATTCTTTTGGATGCTGGTTTTGCCATAAAACGGAGCAAGGTCAAGGGACCTGCACGGGAGATCCAGTTTTTAGGAATAAAATGGCAAGATGGCCGTCGTCAGATCCCAATGGATGTGATCAACAAAATTGCAGCAATGTCTCCACCTACTAATAAAAAGGAGACACAGACTTTCTTGGGCGTTGCAGGTTTTTGGAGAATGCACATTCCTGACTACAGCCACATTGTGAGCCTCTCTATCGAGTGACTCGTAAAAAGAACCAATTTGAGTGGGGCCCTGAACAACGCCAAGCCTTTGAACAAATGAAGCGTGAGATAACTCATGCGGTGGCCCTTGGACCAGTTCGAACTGGACTAGATGTTAAAAATGTGCTCTACACCGCAGCCGGAGATAATGGACTTACCTGGAGCCTCTGGCAGAAAGCACCAGGAGAAACCCGAGGTCGACCCTTAGGTTTTTGGAGTCGAGGATACAAAGGATCTGAGGCCAACTGTACTGCAACTGAAAAGGAGAGACTGGCAGCATATGAAGGAGTTGGAGCTGCTTCAGAAGTGATGGGCACTGAAGCACAGCTCCTCCTGCACCTCGACTGCCGGTGCTGAGCTGGGTGTGCAAAGGGACGGTTCCCTCTCCACATCATCGCACCAAAGTTACATGGAGTAAATGGATTGCACTGATCACGCAATGAGCTCGAATTGGGAGTCCCAACCGTCCAGGGATATTAGAAGTGATTACAGACTGGCCAGAAAGCAAAGACTTTGGGATGTCTGCAGATGAGGAGGAAGTAAAACGTGCTGAAGAAGCACCACCATATAATCCGCTTTCAGAGACTGATAAGCAGTGTGCACTGTTCACAGGTGGATCCTGTCGTCTGTAGGAAAACATCGACGGTGAAAGCTGCTGTGTGGAGTCCCACACGACAAGTTACAGAAGCCACTGAAGGACAAGGTGAATCCAGTCAGTTTGCAGCAGTGAAAGCCATCCAGCTGGCTTTGGACATTGCTGAACGAGAGAAGTGGCCAATGCTTTGTCTCTATACTGACTCATGGATGGGAGCAAATGCCTTGTGGGGGTGGCTACGGCAATGGAAGAAAAGTAACTGGCAGCGCAGAGGTGAAACCATTGGGAACCACGCTGTGGGAAGACATTGCTGCTCGGCTGGAGAGCCTGCCTGGGGAAGTTGGTCATGTAGATGCTCATGTGCCTAAAAGTCGAGCCACCGAGGAACATCGAAACAACCAACAAGCGGATCAAGCTGCTAAGATTAAAGTAGCTGAGGTGGACTTGGGCTGGCAACATAAAGGTGAACTTTTCCTAGCTCGGTGGGCCCATGGTGCTTCAGGGCATCAAGGTAGAGATGCAACATGAAAATGGGCTCGTGATCGAGGGGTGGATTTAACTATGGACACTGTTTCACAGGTTATTCATGAATGTGAAACTTGCACCGAAATCAAACAAGCGAAACGGTTAAAGCCTGTATGGTATGGGGGGCGATGGTTAAAGTATAAGTATGGAGAAGCTTGGCAGATTGATTATATTACACTTCCACAAACACGTCAAGGTAAGCGTTATGTACTTACAATGGTGGAAGCAACCACTGGATGGTTGGAAACATCTGCCGTACCTCCTGCTACAGCCCGAAATACCATCTTGGGCCTTGAGAAGCAAGTCCTTTGGTGGCCGGGTACGCCAGAAAGAATTGAATCAGACTATGGTACTCATTTCAAAAACAGTATTATAGACAATTGGGCCAAAGAACATGGTATTGAGTGGGTGTATCATATTCCATATCATGCACCAGCCTCTGGGAAAACTGAAAGGTGCAATGGTTTGTTAAAAACTACACTAAAGGCACTTGGTGGTGGAGCCTTTAAAAACTGGGATTCACATTTAGCAAAAGCCACTTGGTTGGTCAACACCAGGGGATCAACCAATCGAGCCGGGCCTGCCCAATCAGAAATTCTATGGACTGTGGAAGGAGATAAAGTCCCTGTAGTACACATGGAAAATATGTTAGGAAAGGCAGTCTGGGTTCCTCCTGCATCGGGCACAGGCAAACCTATTCGTGGGATTGTTTTTGCCCAGGGACCTGGCAGCACCTGGTGGGTGATGCTGAAGGATGGAGAAGTTCGGTGTGCACCTCAAGGGGATTTGATTTTAGGTGAAAATGTGCAATGCTGAACTGTACGATGTGAATTGCCGCACTAACAATGTTTAATAAGTGTCTTTCAGATCAAGACAATGGTGATGAAACCAGCGCTGGCTTCTTCGAGTGGCGCCCGACACCTTCTTGGAAGTTGGTGTCCTTAACCCACCACCAGGGGTCATGAGATGCACTTGGACCATTTTCCCTGCCCTGGGAGACTGTGGTGACAAAATGAACTTAATGAACTTTTCAAAGGATGGTCCACTGATTAATTACTCCTGTGTATATATGTACATATGTATATATATATAGTAGTAGTGATTAATTAGATTGTATTGATAGATTGTATTGATAAGGTTTAAGTATTCAGTGAATGTCATATGATAAGGGGTGGAATGTCCTGGTTTTGTTAAAAACAAGTTTCTCTTTTAGTGAATTTGCCTGTCAGCTCAAGCCTTCATGTCAGCTGCATTTTCCTGGAGAACCAGACACATGTTTTGGTTAAACCCAGCAAGGGAATGCAAACTTATTGACAAGCACGGATGGACATCTCGCGAGAGGGGCAACGAGAAACTGGTGATCGAGAGACTGACCAACAGTGAATAACATTCCATTCACGTGAATACTTCATATAAAAGTGGGAGATCACGAGGATCTCGCCCCTTTTCCCTTTCTCCCTTTTCTCCTCATGGCCGACATCAGGAGAGGACCTTGCTGGTCGTCCCTGCGAACTGAGGCCAGTGAGAGACTGAATCCAGCTCCGGTTGGCTGCAGAGTCTGATCCAGGACTTTGGGTGCTGGCTCTGCAGTTGCTCAGACTTACAAGATGGGTTTTGTATATTTGTATCATTTTCTCTGTTCTTATCAGTAGCATCAGTAAAACATCTTGAACTTTTCCAGCTCTCTCCCCTCTGTGCTTCTTCCCCTCCCGATCGCCTGTGCTGAGTGGGAAGGGGGGAGAGGGAGGGGCAGAAGGGGGAATTGGGGGGGGGAGAGGAGGTTGACAACACATCTGCCAGGGTTTGATTGTCACCCCGCAATCTTAACCCTCGACAGGGACAAACGGGGACCCAGGATGTCACAATGGGCCCTGGGGACAAAGGGCGGTCGCCAGGATATCACAATGGGCTCTGGTGACAATGGGGTCCCCAGGATGTCACAATGGGCCCTGGGGACAAGTTGGGGTCCCCTGAATTTCACAATGGGCCCTGGGGACAAAGAGGGCTCCCCAGCATATCACAATGGGCCCTGGGGACAATGGGGGGTCCTGGGACGTCACAATGGGCCCTGGGGACAAGGGGGGGTCCCCAGGATGTCACAATGGGCCCTGGGGACAAAGAGAGTCCCCAGCATGTCACAATGGGCCCTGGGGACAAAGGGGGTCCCCACAGTATCAGAATGGGCCCTGGGGACAAAGGGGGGTCCCCTGAATGTCACAATGGGCCCTGGGGACAATGGGGGGTCCTGGGATGTCTCAATGAGCCCTGCGGACAAGGGTGGTACCCACGGTGTCACAATGGGCCCTGGGCACAAGGGGGGGTCCCCATAGTGTCACAATGGGTCCTGGGGACAATGGGGGGTCCTGGGACATCACAATGGGCCCTGGGGACAAGGGGGGGTCCCCAGGATGTCACAATAGGCCCTGGGGAAAAAGAGGGGTCCCCTGAATGTCACAATGGGCCCTGGGGACAAGGGGGTGCAGAGGATGTCACAATGGGCCCTGGGGACAATGGGGGGTCCTGGGATGTCACAATGGGCCCTGGGGACAATGGGAGTCCCCAGGGTGTCACAATGGGCCTTGGGAACAAGGGGGTCCCCCAGATATCACAATGGGCCCCGGGGACAATGTAAGGTCCTGGGCTGTCACAATGGACCCTGAGGACAAGGGGGGTCCCCAGGATGTCACAATGAAGTCTTGGGACAAAGGGGGTCCCCAGGATGTCACAATGGGCCCTGGGGACAAAGCGGGGGTCCTGGAATCTCACAATGGGCCCCAGTGACAAAGGGGGTCCCTATGGTGCCACAATGGGCCCTGGGGACAAAGGGGGTCCCCTGGATGTCACAATGGGCTCTGGGGACAAGGAGGGTCCCCAGGATGTCACAATGGGCCCTGGGGACAAAGGGGGTCCCCACGGTATCAGAATAGGCCCTGGGGACAAGGGGGGTCCCCTGAATGTCACAATGGGCCCTGGGGACAATGGGGGGTCCTGGGATGTCACAATGAGCCCTGCAGACAAGGGTGGTACCCACAGTGTCACAATGGACCCTGGGGACAAGGGGGTGCCGAGGATGTCACAATGGGCCCTGGGGACAATGGGGGGTCCTGGGACCGCACAATGGGCCCTGAGGACAATGGTGGGTCCCCTGAATGTCAAAATGGGCCCTGGGGACAAAGGGGGGTCCGCAGGATGTCACAATGGGCACTGGGGACAAAGGGGGGGTCCCCAGGATGTCACAATGGGCCCTGGGGACAATGTGGGGTCCTGGGATTTCACAATGGGCCCCACTGACAAAGGGGGTCCCCTGAATGTCACAATGGGTCCTGGGGACAATGGGGGGTCCTGGGACGTCACAATGGGCCCTGGGGACAAGGGGGGGTCCCCAGGATGTCACAATGGGCCCTGGGGACAAAGAGGGGTCCCCTGAATGTCACAATGGGCCCTGGGGACAGGGGGGTGCAGTGGATGTCACAATGGGCCCTGGGGACAATGGGGGGCATCCAGGATGTCAGAATGAGTCATGAGGACAAGGGGGGGTCCCCATGGTGTCACAATGGGTCCCCAGTGACAAGGAGGGGTCCCCATGGTGTCACAATAGGCCCTGGGGACAAAGTGGGGTCCAAGAATGTCACAATGGGCCCTGGGGACAAAAGGGGTTGCCATAGTGCCACAATGGGCCCTGGGGTCAAAGGGGGTCCCCATGGTGCTACAATGGGCCCTGGGGACAAAGGGGGGTCCTGGGATGTCACAATGAGCCCTGGGGACAAAGGGGGTGTCCCCATGGTGCCACAACGGGCCCTGGGAGGAAGGGGATGGCCAGGATGTCACAATGGGTCCTGGGGAAAATGGGGGGTGCCCAGGATGTCACAATGGACCCTGAGGACAAGCGGGGGTCTCCATGGTGTCACAATGGGCCCCAGTGACAAAGGGGGTCCCCTGAATGTCACAATAGGTCGTGGGGCCAATAGGGGGTCCTGGGACGTCACAATGGGCCCTGGGGACAAGGAGGGATCCCCAGGATGTCACAATGGGCCCTGGGGACAATGGGGGGTCCTGGGACGTCACAATGGGCCCTGGGGACAAGGGGGGGTCCCCAGGATGTCACAATGGGCCCTGGGGACAAAGAGGGGTCCCCTGAATGTCACAATGGGCCCTGAGGACAAGGGGGGGTCCCCAGGATGTCACAATGGGCCCTGGGGACAAAGAGGGGTCCCCTGAATGTCACAATGGGCCCTGGGGACAAGGGTGGTACCCACGGTGTCACAATGGTCACTGGGACAAGGGGGGGTCCCTATAGTGTCACAATGGGTCCTGGGGACAAGTGGGGTCCCCTGAAAGTCACAATGGGCCCTGGGGACAATGTGGGGTCCTGGGATGTCACAATGGGCCCCAGTGACAAACGGGGGCCCCTGAATGTCACAATGGGCCCTGGGGACAATGGGGGGTCCTGGGACGTCACAATGGGCCCTGGGGACAAGGAGGGATCCCCAGGATGTCACAATGGGCCCTGGGGACAATGGCGGGTCCTGGGACGTCACAATGGGCCCCAGTGACAAGGAGGGGTCCCCAGGACGTCACAATGGGCCCTGGGGACAAAGAGGGGTCCCCTGAATGTCACAATGGGCCCTGGGCACAAGGGGGTGCCGAGGATGTCACAATGGGCCCTGAGGACAATGGTGGGTCCCCTGAATGTCACAATGGGCCCTGGGGACAAAGGGGGGTCCGCAGGATGTCACAATGGGCACTGGGGACAAAGGGGGGCGTCCCCATGGTGTCACAATGGGCCCAAGTGACAAGGAGGGTCCCCACGGTGCCACGATGGGTCCTGGGGACAAGGGCGTCCCCCAGATGTCACAATGGGCCCTGGGGACAATGGGAGTCCCCAAGGTGTCAGAACGAGCCCTGGGGACAAAGTGGAATCCTGGAATGTCACAATGGCCCCCAGTGACAAAGGGGTTCCCCATGGTGTCACAATGGGCCGTGGGGACAAAACGGGTCCCCAGGATTTCACAATAGCACTGGGGACAAAGGGGGGTCATGGGATGTCACAATGGGCTCCAGTGACAAAGAGGGTCCTCATGGTGCCACAATGGGCCCTGGGGACAAAGGGGGTCCCCTGGATGTCACAATGGGCCCTGGGGACAAGGAGGGTCCCCAGCATGTCACAATGGGCCCTGGGGACAAAGGGGGTCCCCACGGTATCAGTATGGGCCCTGGGGACAAAGGGGGGTCCTGGGACGTCACAATGGGCCCTGGGGACAAGGGGGGGTCCTGGGACGTCACAATGGGCCCTGGGGACAAGGGGGTGCAGAGGATGTCACAATGGGCCCTGGGGACAATGTCGGGTCCTGGGACGTCACAATGGGCCCTGGGGACAAGGGGGGGTCCCCAGGATGTCACAATGGGCCCTGGGGACAATGTGGGGTCCTGGGATTTCACAATGGGCCCCACTGACAAAGGGGGTCCCCTGAATGTCACAATGGGTCCTGGGGACAATGGGGGGTCCTGGGACGTCACAATGGGCCCTGGGGACAAGGGGGGGTCCCCAGGATGTCACAATGGGCCCTGGGGACAAAGAGGGGTCCCCTGAATGTCACAATGGGCCCTGGGGACAGGGGGGTGCAGTGGATGTCACAATGGGCCCTGGGGACAATGGGGGGCATCCAGGATGTCAGAATGAGTCATGAGGACAAGGGGGGGTCCCCATGGTGTCACAATGGGTCCCCAGTGACAAGGAGGGGTCCCCATGGTGTCACAATAGGCCCTGGGGACAAAGTGGGGTCCAAGAATGTCACAATGGGCCCTGGGGACAAAAGGGGTTGCCATAGTGCCACAATGGGCCCTGGGGTCAAAGGGGGTCCCCATGGTGCTACAATGGGCCCTGGGGACAAAGGGGGGTCCTGGGATGTCAAAATGAGCCCTGGGGACAAAGGGGGTGTCCCCATGGTGCCACAACGGGCCCTGGGAGGAAGGGGATGGCCAGGATGTCACAATGGGTCCTGGGGAAAATGGGGGGTGCCCAGGATGTCACAATGGACCCTGAGTACAAGCGGGGGTCTCCATGGTGTCACAATGGGCCCCAGTGACAAAGGGGGTCCCCTGAATGTCACAATAGGTCGTGGGGACAATAGGGGGTCCTGGGACGTCACAATGGGCCCTGGGGACAAGGAGGGATCCCCAGGATGTCACAATGGGCCCTGGGGACAATGGGGGGTCCTGGGACGTCACAATGGGCCCTGGGGACAAGGGGGGGTCCCCAGGATGTCACAATGGGCCCTGGGGACAAAGAGGGGTCCCCTGAATGTCACAATGGGCCCTGGGGACAAGGGGGTGCAGAGGATGTCACGATGGGCCCTGGAGACAATGGGGGGTCCTGGGACATCACAATGGGCCCTGGGGACAAGGAGGGATCCCCAGGATGTCACAATGGGCCCTGGGGACAATGGGGGGTCCTGGGACGTCACAATGGTCCTTGGGGACAAGGGGGGGTCCCCAAGATGTCACAATGGGCCCTGGGGACAAGGGCGTGCCGAGGATGTCACAATGGGCCCTGGGGACAATGGGGGGTCCTGGGATGTCACAATGGGCCCTGGGGACAAGGTGGGGTCCCCAGGATGTCACAATGGGCCTTGGGAACAAGGGGGTCCCCCAGATATCACAATGGGCCCTGGGGACAATGTAAGGTCCTGGGCTGTCACAATGGACCCTGAGGACAAGGGGGGACCCCAGGATGTCACAATGAAATCTTGGGACAAAGGGGGTCCCCAGGATGTCACAATGGGCCCTGGGGACAAGGGAGATCCCCATGGTGTCACAATAAGCCCTGGGGACAAAGGGTGGTCCTGGGACATTTCAATGGGCCCTGGGGACAAAGGGGGGACCCCAGGATGTCACAATGGGCCCTGGGGACAAAGCGGGGTCCCCATGGTGTCACAATGGGCCCTGGGGACAAGGGGGTCCCCCAGATATCGCAATGGGCCCTAGGGACAAAGTAAGGTCCTGGGCTGTCACAATGGACCCTGAGGACAAGGGGGGTCCCCCAGATGTCACAATGGGCCCTGGGGACCAGGGGGGGTCCTGGGATGTCACAATGGGCCCCAGTGACAAAGAGGGTCCTCATGGTGCCACAATGGGCCCCAGTGACAAAGGGGGTCCCCTGGATGTCACAATGGGCTCTGGGGACAATGGGGGGTCCTGGGACGTCACAATGGGCCCTGGGGACAAGGGGGGGTCCCCAGGACGTCACAATGGGCCCTGGGGACAAAGAGGGGTCCCCTGAATGTCACAATGGGCCCTGGGGACAATGGGGGGTCCTGGGATGTCACAATGGGCCCTGGGGACAAAGGGGGGCGTCCCCATGGTGTCACAATGGGCCCAAGTGACAAGGAGGGTCCCCACGGTGCCACGATGGGTCCTGGGGACAAGGGCGTCCCCCAGATGTCACAATGGGCCCTGGGGACAATGGGAGGCCCCAAGGTGTCAGAACGAGCCCTGGGGACAAAGTGGAATCCTGGAATGTCACAATGGCCCCCAGTGACAAAGGGGTTCCCCATGGTGTCACAATGGGCCGTGGGGACAAAAGGGGTCCCCAGGATTTCACAATAGCACTGGGGACAAAGGGGGGTCATGGGATGTCACAATGGGCTCCAGTGACAAAGAGGGTCCTCATGGTGCCACAATGGGCCCTGGGGACAAGGAGGGTCCCCAGCATGTCACAATGGGCCCTGGGGACAAAGGGGGTCCCCACGGTATCAGTATGGGCCCTGGGGACAAAGGGGGGTCCTGGGACGTCACAATGGGCCCTGGGGACAAGGGGGGGTCCTGGGACGTCACAATGGGCCCTGGGGACACGGGGGTGCAGAGGATGTCACAATGGGCCCTGGGGACAATGTCGGGTCCTGGGACGTCACAATGGGCCCTGGGGACAAGGGGGGGTCCCCATGGTGTCACAATGGGTCCCCAGTGACAAGGAGGGGTCCCCATGGTGTCACAATAGGCCCTGGGGACAAAGTGGGGTCCAAGAATGTCACAATGGGCCCTGGGGACAAAAGGGGTTGCCATGGTGCGACAATGGGCCCTGGGGTCAAAGGGGGTCCCCATGGTGCTACAATGGGCCCTGGGGACAAAGGGTGGTCCTGGGATGTCACAATGGGCCCTGGGGACAAAGGGGGTCCCCATGGTGCTACAATGGGCCCTGGGGACAAAGCGGTGCAGAGGATGTCACAACGGGCCCTGGGAGCAAGGGGGTGGCCAGGATGTCACAATGGGTCCTGGGGAAAATGGGGGGTGCCCAGGATGTCACGATGGACCCTGAGGACAAGCGGGGGTCTCCATGGTGTCACAATGGGCCCCAGTGACAAAGGGGGTCCCCTGAATGTCACAATAGGTCCTGGGGACAATGGGGGGTCCTGGGACGTCACAATGGGCCCTGGGGACAAGGAGGGATCCCCAGGATGTCAGAATGGGCCCTGGGGACAAAGAGGGGTCCCCTGAATGTCACAATGGGCCCTGGGGACAAGGGGGTGCCGAGGATGTCACAATGGGCCCTGGGGACAATGGGGGGTCCTGGGATGTCACAATGGGCCTTGGGGACAAGGGTGGGTCCCCAGGATGTCACAATGGGCCTTGGGAACAAGGGGGTCCCCCAGATATCACAATGGGCCCTGGGGACAATGTAAGGTCCTGGGCTGTCACAATGGACCCTGAGGACAAGGGGGGTCCCTAGGATGTCACAATGAAGTCTTGGGACAAAGGGGGTCCCCAGGATGTCACAATGGGGCCTGGGGACCAGGGGGGGTCCCCAGGATGTCACAATGGGCCCCAGTGACAAAGGGGGTCCCTATGGTGCCACAATGGGCCCTGGGGACAAAGGGGGTCCCCTGGATGTCACAATGGGCTCTGGGGACAAGGAGGGTCCCCAGGATGTCACAATGGGCCCTGGGGACAAAGAGCGTCCCCAGGATGTCACAATGGGCCCTGGGGACTAGGGGGGGTCCTGGGATGTCACAATGGGCCCTGGGGACAAAGAGCGTCCCCAGCATGTCACAATGGGCCCTGGGGACAAAGGGGGTCCCCACGGTATCAGAATGGGCCCTGGGGACAAAGGGGGGTCCCCTGAATGTCACAATGGGCCCTGGGGACAATGGGGGGTCCTGGGATGTCACAATGAGCCCTGCAGACAAGGGTGGTACCCACGGTGTCACAATGGGCCCTGGGCACAAGGGGGGGTCCCCATAGTGTCACAAAGGGTCCTGGGGACAAGTGGGGTCCCCAGGATGTCACAATGGGCCCTGGGGACAATGTGGGGTCCCCTGAATGTCACAATGGGCCCTGGGGACAAGGGGGTGCCGAGGATGTCACAATGGGCCCTGGGGACAATGGGGGGTCCTGGGACCTCACAATGGGCCCTGAGGACAATGGTGGGTCCCCTGAATGTCAAAATGGGCCCTGCGGACAAAGGGGGGTCCGCAGGATGTCACAATGGGCACTGGGGACAAAGGGGGTCCCCTAAATGTCACAATGGGTCCTGGGGACAATGGGGGCTCCTGGGACGTCACAATGGGCCCTGGGGACAAGGAGGGATCCCCAGGATGTCACAATGGGCCCTGGGGACAATGGGGGGTCCTGGGACGTCACAATGGGCCCTGGGGACAAGGGGGGGTCCCCAGGATGTCACAATGGGCCCTGGGGACAAGGGCGTGCCGAGGATGTCACAATGGGCCCTGGGGACAATGGGGGGTCCTGGGATGTCACAATGGGCCCTGGGGACAAGGGTGGGTCCCCAGGATGTCACAATGGGCCTTGGGAACAAGGGGGTCCCCCAGATATCACAATGGGCCCTGGGGACAATGTAAGGTCCTGGGCTGTCACAATGGACCCTGAGGACAAGGGGGGACCCCAGGATGGCACAATGAAATCTTGGGACAAAGGGGGTCCCCAGGATGTCACAATGGGCCCTGGGGACAAAGGGGGTCCCCACGGTGTCAGAATAGGCCCTGGGGACAAGGGGGGTCCCCTGAATGTCACAATGGGCCCTGGGGACAATGGGGGGTCCTGGAATGTCACAATGGCCCCCAGTGACAAAGGGGTTCCCCACGGTGCCACAATGGGCCCTGGGGACAAAAGGGGTCCCCAGGATATCACAATAGCACTGGGGACAAAGCGGGGTCGTGGGATGTCACAATGGGCCCTGGGGACAAGGGAGATCCCCATGGTGTCACAATAAGCCCTGGGGACAAAGGGTGGTCCTAGGACATTTCAATGGGCCCTGGGGACAAAGGGGGGACCCCAGGATGTCACAATGGGCCCTGGGGACAAAGGGGGGTCCCCATGGTGTCACAATGGGCCCTGGGGACAAGGGGGTCCCCCAGATATCGCAATGGGCCCTAGGGACAAAGTAAGGTCCTGGGCTGTCACAATGGACCCTGAGGACAAGGGGGGGTCCTGGGATGTCACAATGGGCCCCAGTGACAAAGGGGGTCCCCTGGATGTCACAATGGGCTCTGGGGACAATGGGGGGTCCTGGGACGTCACAATGGGCCCTGGGAACAAGGAGGGCACCCCAGGATGTCACACAGGGCCCTGGGGACAATGGCGGGTCCTGGGACGTCACAGTGGGCCCTGGGAACAAGGGGGGGTCCCCAGGATGTCACAATGGGCCCTGGGGACAAGGGGGTGCCGAGGATGTCACAATGGGCCCTCGGGAAAATGGGGGTCCTGGCACGTCGCGATGGGCCCTGGGGACAAGGAGGGATTCCCAGGATGTCACAATGAGCCCTGCGGACAAGGGTGGTACCCACGGTGTCACAATGGTCACTGGGACAAGGGGGGGTCCCTATAGTGTCACAATGGGTCCTGGGGACAAGTGGGGTCCCCTGAAAGTCACAATGGGCCCTGGGGACAATGTGGGGTCCTGGGATGTCACAATGGGCCCCAGTGACAAACGGGGGCCCCTGAATGTCACAATGGGCCCTGGGGACAATGGGGGGTCCTGGGACGTCACAATGGGCCCTGGGGACAAGGAGGGATCCCCAGGATGTCACAATGGGCCCTGGGGACAAAGAGGGGTCCCCTGAATGTCACAATGGGCCCTGGGCACAAGGGGGTGCCGAGGATGTCACAATGGGCCCTGGGGACAATGGGGGGTCCTGGGATGTCACAATGGGCCCTGTGGACAATGGTGGGTCCCCTGAATGTCACAATGGGCCCTGGGGACAAAGGGGGGTCCGCAGGATGTCACAATGGGCACTGGGGACAAAGGGGGGCGTCCCCATGGTGTCACAATGGGCCCAAGTGACAAGGAGGGTCCCCACGGTGCCACGATGGGTCCTGGGGACAAGGGCGTCCCCCAGATGTCACAATGGGCCCTGGGGACAATGGGAGTCCCCAAGGTGTCAGAACGAGCCCTGGGGACAAAGTGGAATCCTGGAATGTCACAATGGCCCCCAGTGACAAAGGGGTTCCCCATGGCGTCACAATGGGCCCTGGGGACAAAAGGGGTCCCCAGGATTTCACAATAGCACTGGGGACAAAGGGGGGTCATGGGATGGGACATGGGATGGGATGGTCATGGGACAAAGAGCGTCCCCAGCATGTCACAATGGGCCCTGGGGACAAAGGGGGGTCCTGGGACGTCACAATGGGCCCTGGGGACAAGGGGGGGTCCTGGGACGTCACAATGGGCCCTGGGGACAAGGGGGTGCAGAGGATGTCACAATGGGCCCTGGGGACAATGTCGGGTCCTGGGACGTCACAATGGGCCCTGGGGACAAGGGGGGGTCCCCAGGATGTCACAATGGGCCCTGGGGACAAAGAGGGGTCCCCTGAATGTCACAATGGGCCCTGGGGACAAGGGGGTGCAGTGGATGTTACAATGGGCCCTGGGGACAATGGGGGGTGTCCAGGATGTGAGAATGAGTCCTGAGGACAAGGGGGGGTCCCCATGGTGTCACAATGGGTCCCCAGTGACAAGGAGGGGTCCCCATGGTGTCACAATAGGCCCTGGGGACAAAGTGGGGTCCAAGAATGTCACAATGGGCCCTGGGGACAAAAGGGGTTGCCATGGTGCCACAATGGGCCCTGGGGTCAAAGGGGGTCCCCATGGTGCTACAATGGGCCCTGGGGACAAAGGGGGGTCCTGGGATGTCACAATGGGCCCTGGGGACAAAGGGGGTCCCCATGGTGCTACAATGGGCCCTGGGGACAAAAGGGGGTCCTGAGATGTCACAATGGGCCCTGGGGACAAAGGGGTGCAGAGGATGTCACAACGGGCCCTGGGAGCAAGGGGGTGGCCAGGATGTCACAATGGGTCCTGGGGAAAATGGGGGGTGCCCAGGATGTCACAATGGACCCTGAGGACAAGCGGGGGTCTCCATGGTGTCACAATGGGCCCCAGTGACAAAGGGGGTCCCCTGAATGTCACAATAGGTCCTGGGGACAATGGGGGGTCCTGGGACGTCACAATGGGCCCTGGGGACAATGAGGGATCCCCAGGATGTCACAATGGGCCCTGGGGACAAAGAGGGGTCCCCTGAATGTCACAATGGGCCCTGGGGACAAGGGGGTGCCGAGGATGTCACAATGGGCCCTGGGGACAATGGGGGGTCCTGGGATGTCACAATGGGCCCTGGGGACAAGGGTGAGTCCCCAGGATGTCACAATGGGCCTTGGGAACAAGGGGGTCCCCCAGATATCACAATGGGCCCTGGGGACAATGTAAGGTCCTGGGCTGTCACAATGGACCCTGAGGACAAGGGGGGTCCCTAGGATGTCACAATGAAGTCTTGGGACAAAGGGGGTCCCCAGGATGCCACAATGGGGCCTGGGGACCAGGGGGGGTCTCCAGGATGTCACAATGGGCCCCAGTGACAAAGGGGGTCCCTATGGTGCCACAATGGGCCCTGGGGACAAAGGGGGTCCCCTGGATGTCACAATGGGCTCTGGGGACAAGGAGGGTCCCAAGGATGTCACAATGGGCCCTGGGGACAAAGAGCGTCCCCAGGATGTCACAATGGGCCCTGGGGACTAGGGGGGGTCCTGGGATGTCACAATGGGCCCTAGTGACAAAGGGGGTCCCTATGGTGCCACAATGGGCCCTGGGGACGAGGGGGTCCCATGGATGTCACAATGGGCTCTGGGGATAAGGAGGGTCCCCAGCATGTCACAATGGGCCCTAGGGACAAAGGGGGTCCCCACGGTATCAGAATGGGCCCTGGGGACAAAGGGGGGTCCCCTGAATGTCACAATGGGCCCTGAGGACAATGGGGGGTCCTGGGATGTCACAATGAGCCCTGCAGACAAGTGTGGTACCCACGGTGTCACAATGGGCCCTGGGCACAAGGGGGGGTCCCCACAGTGTCACAATGGGTCCTGGGGACAAGTGGGGTCCCCAGGATGTCACAATGGGCCCTGGGGACAATGTGGGGTCCCCTGAATGTCACAATGGGCCCTGGGGACAAGGGGGTGCCGAGGATGTCACAATGGGCCCTGGGGACAATGGGGGGTCCTGGGACCGCACAATGGGCCCTGAGGACAATGGTGGGTTCCCTGAATGTCAAAATGGGCCCTGCAGACAAAGGGGGGTCCGCAGGATGTCACAATGGGCACTGGGGACAAAGGGGGTGTCCCCAGGATGTCACAATGGGCCCTGGGGACAATGTGGGGTCCTGGGATTTCACAATGGGCCCCAGTGACAAAGGGGGTCCCCTAAATGTCACAATGGGTCCTGGGGACAATGGGGGGTCCTGGGACGTCACAATGGGCCCTGGGGACAAGGAGGGATCCCCAGGATGTCACAATGGGCCCTGGGGACAAGGGGGTGTCCCCAGGATGTCACAATGGGCCCTGCGGACAAGGGTGGTACCCACGGTGTCACAATGGGCACTGGGCACAAGGGGGGGTCCCTATAGTGTCGCAATGGGTCCTGGGGACAAGTGGGGTCCCCTGAAAGTCACAATGGGCCCTGAGAACAATGGTGGGTCCCCTGAATGTCAAAATGGGCCCCAGTGACAAACGGGGGCCCCTGAATGTCACAATGGGCCCTGGGGACAATGGGGGTCCCGGGACGTCACAATGGGCCCTGGGGACAAGGAGGGATCCCCAGGATGTCACAATGGGCCCTGGGGACAATGGCGGGTCCTGGGACGTCACAATGGGCCCTGGGGACAAGGGGGGGTCCCCTGGATGTCACAATGAGCCCTGGGGACAAGGGGGTGTCCCCAGGATGTCACAATGGGCCCTGCGGACAAGGGTGGTACCCACGGTGTCACAATGGGCACTGGGCACAAGGTGGGGTCCCTATAGTGTCACAATGGGTCCTGGGGACAAGTGGGGTCCCCTGAAAGTCACAATGGGCCCTGGGGACAATGTGGGGTCCTGGGATGTCACAATGGGCGCCAGTGACAAACGGGGGCCCCTGAATGTCACAATGGGCCCTGGGGACAATGGGGGGTCCCGGGACGTCACAATGGGCCCTGGGGACAAGGGAGATCCCCATGGTGTCACAATAAGCCCTGGGGACAAAGTGGGGTCCTGGGATGTCACAATGGGCCCTGGGGACAATGGGGGTCCTGGGACGTCACAATGGGCCCTGGGGACAATGGGGGTCCCCACGGTGCCACGATGGGTCCTGGGGACAAGGGCGTCCCCCTAGATGTCACAATGGGCCCTGGGGACAATGGGGTTGCCCAGGATGTCACAATGGACCCTGGGGGCAAAGGGGGGTGGGCAGGATGTCACAATGTGCACTGGGGACAAAGGGGGGGTCCCCATGGTGTCACAATGGGTCCCCAGTGACAAGGAGGGTTCCCCATGGTGTCACAATAGGCCCTGGGGACAAAGTGGGGTCCGAGAATGTCACAATGAGCCCTGGGGACAAAGGGGGGTCCTGGGATGTCACAATGGGCCCTGGGGACAAGAGGGGATTCCTAGGATGTCACAATGGGCCCTGGGGACTAATGTGGTCCCCACGGTGTCACAATATGTCCTGGAGACAAAGAGGGGTCCCCAGGATGTCACAATGGGCCCTTGGGACAATGGGGTTCCTGGGATGTCACAATGGGTCCCCAGTGACAAAGGGGGTCCCCAGGATGTCTCAATGGGCCCTGAGGACAATGGGAGGTCCCCATGGTGTCACAATGGGTCCCCAGTGACAAGGGAGGTCTCCACAGTGCCAGGATGGGTCCTGGGGACAAGGAGGTCCCCAGGATGTCACAATGGGCCGTGGGGACAAAGAGGCTCCCCAGGATGTCACAATGGGACCTGGGGACAAGGGGGTCTCCAGGAACTCACAATGGGCTCTGGGGACAATGGAGGTTCCCCAGGATGTTCACAATAGGCCCTGAAGACAAGGGGTGGTCCCCATGGTGTCACAATGGGTCTCCAGTGACAAGGGGGTCCCCAAGGTGTCACAATGGGCCCTGGGGACAATGGGGGGTCCTGGGACGTAACAATAGGCCCTGGGGACAAGGGGGTTCCCCACAGTGTCACAATGGGCCCTGGGGACAAAGGGGGTCCGCACGGTGTTACAATGGTCCCGGGGGACAAAGGGGGATGCCCAGGATGTCACAATGGGCCCTGAGGACAAGGGGGGGTCCCCATGGTGTCACAATGGGTCCCCAGTGACAAGGAGGGTCCCCATGGTGTCATGATGGGTCCTGGGGACAAGGGGGTCCCCAGGATGTAACAATGGACCCTGGGGACAATGGGGGGTCCTGGGACGTCACAATGGGTCCCAGTGACATGGGGGTCCCCAGGATGTCACAATGGGCCCTGGGGACAATGTGGGGTCCTGGGATGTCACAATGGGCCCCAGTGACAAAGGGGGTCCCCTGAATGTCACAATGGGCCCTGGGGACAATGGGGGGTCCTGGGACGTCACAATGGGCCCTGGGGACAAGGAGGGATCCCCAGGATGTCACAATGGGCCCTGGGGACAATGGGGCGCCCTGGGACGTCACAATGGGCCCTAGGGACAAGAGGGGGTCCCCAGGATGTCACAATGGGCCCTGGGGACAAAGAGGGGTCCCCTGAATGTCACAATGGGCCCTGGGGACAGGGGGGTACAGAGGATGTCACAATGGGCCCTGGGGACAATCGGGGGTCCTGGGATGTCACAATGGGCCGTGGGGACAAGGAGGGATCCCCAGGATGTCACAATGGGCCCTGGGGACAAGGGGGGGTCGCCAGGATGTCACAATGGGCCCTGGGGACAAAGTAAGGTCCTGGGAGGTCACAATGGGCCCTGGGGACAAGGGGGGGTCCCCAGGATGTCACAATGGGCCTTGGGAACAAGGGGGTCCCCCAGATATCACAATGGGCCCTGGGGACAATGTAAGGTCCTGGGCTGTCACAATGGACCCTGAGGACAAGGGGGGTCCCCAGGATGTCACAATGAAGTCTTGGGACAAAGGGGGTCCCCAGGATGTTCACAATGGGCCCTGGGGACCAGGGGGGGTCCTGGGATGTCACAATGGGCCCCAGTGACAAAGGGGGTCCCTATGGTGCCACAATGGGCCCTGGGGACAAAGGGGGTCCCCAGGATGTCACAATGGGCTCTGGGGACAAGGAGGGTCCCCAGGATGTCACAATGGGCCCTGGGGACAAAGAGGATCCCCAGCATGTCACAATGGGCCCTGGGGACAAAGGGGGTCCCCACGGTATCAGAATGGGCCCTCGGGACAAGGGGGCCCCCTGAATGTCACAATGGGCCCTGGGGACAATGGGGGGTCCTGGGATGTCACAATGAGCCCTGCAGACAAGAGTGGTACCCACAGTGTCACAATGGGCCCTGGGCACAAGGGGGGGTCCCCATAGTGTCACAATGGACGCTGGGGACAAGGGGGTGCCGAGGATGTCACAATGGGCCCTGGGGACAATGGGGGGTCCTGGGACCTCACAATGGGCCCTGAGGACAATGGTGGGTCCCCTGAATGTCAAAATGGGCCCTGCAGACAAAGGGGGGTCCGCAGGATGTCACAATGGGCACTGGGGACAAAGGGGGTGTCCCCAGGATGTCACAATGGGCCCTGGGGACAGTGTGGGGTCCTGGGATTTCACAATGGGCCCCAGTGACAAAGGGGGTCCCCTGAATGTCACAATGGGTCCTGGGGACAAGGAGGGATTCCCAAAATGTCACAATGGGCCCTGGGGACAAGGGGGTGTCCCCAGGATGTCACAATGGGCCCTGCGGACAAGGGTGGTACCCACGGTGTCACAATGGGCACTGGGCACAAGGGGGGGTCCCTATAGTGTCACAATGGGTCCTGGGGACAAGTGGAGTCCCCTGAAAGTCACAATGGGCCCTTGGGACAATGTGGGGTCCTGGGATCTCACAATGGGCCCCAATGACAAACGGGGGCCCCTGAATGTCACAATGGGCCCTGGGGACAATGGGGGGTCCTGGGACGTCACAATGGGCCCTGGGGACAAAGGGCGGTCCTCAGGATATCACAATGGGCCCTGGGGACAAAAGGTGGTCGCCAGGATATCACAATGGGCTTTGGTGACAATGGGGTCCCCAGGATGTCACAATGGGCCCTGGGGACAAAGAGTGTCCCCAGGATATCAGAATGGGCCCTGAGGACAAGTTGGGGTCCCCTGAATTTCACAATGGGCCCTGGGGACAAAGAGGGCTCCCCAACATATCACAATGGGCCCTGGGGACAATGGGGGGTCCTGGGACGTCACAATGGGCCTTGGGGACAAGGGGGGGTCCCCAGGATGTCACAATGGGCCCTGGTACCAAGGGGGTGCCGAGGATGTCACAATGGGCCCTGGAGACAATGGGGGGTCCTGAGATGTCACAATGGGCCCTGGGGACAAGGGGGGGGTCCCCAGGATGTCACAATGGGCCCTGGGGACAAAGGGGGGTCCTTGGATGTCACAATGGGCCCCAGTGACAAACGGGGTCCTATGGTGCCACAATGGGCCCTGGGGACAAAGGGGGTCCCCTGGATGTCACAATGGGCTCTGGGGACAATGGGGGGTCCTGGGACGTCACAATGGGCCCTGGGGACAAGGAGGGATCCCCAGGATGTCACAATGGGCCCTGGGGACAATGGGCGGTCCTGGGACGTCACAATGGGCCCTGAGGACAAGGAGGGATCCCCAGGATGTCACAATGGGTCCTGGGGACAATGGGGGGTCCTGGGACGTCACAATGGGCCCCAATGACAAGAGGGGGTCCCCAGGATGCCACAATGGGCCCTGGGGACAAAGAGGGGTCCCCTGAATGTCACAATGGGCCCTGGGGACAAGGGGGTGCCGAGGATGTCACAATGGGCCCTGGGGACAACGGGGGGTCCTGGGACGTCACAATGAGCGCTGCGGACAAGGGTGGTACCCAGGACGTCACAATGGGCCCTGGGGACAAGGGGGGGTCCCCATAGTGTCACAATGGGTCCTGGGGACAAGTGGGGTCCCCAGGATGTCACAATGGGCCCTGGGGACAATGTGGGGTCCTGGGACGTCACAATGGGCCCTGGGGACAAGGAGGGATCCCCAGGATGTCACAATGGGGCCTGGGGACAATGGGCGGTCCTGGGACGTCACAATGGGCCCTGAGGACAAGGAGGAATCCCCAGGATGTCACAATGGGCCCTGGGGACAATGGAGGGTCCTGGGACGTCACAATGGGCCCTGCGGACAAGGAGGGATCCCCAGGATGTCACAATGGGCCCTGGGGACAATGGGGTGTCCTTAGACTTCACAATGGGCCCTGGGGACAAAGAGGGGTCCCCTGAATGTCACAATGGGCCCTGGGGACAATGGGGGGTCCTGGGACCTCACAATGGGCCCCAGTGACAAGAGGGGGTCCCCAGGATGTCACAATGGGCCCTGGGAACAAACAGGGGTCCCCGGAATGTCACAATGGGCCCTGGGGACAAGGGGGTGCAGAGGATGTCACAATGGGCCCTGGGGACAATGGGGGGTCCTGGGACGTCACAATGGGCCCTGCGGACAAGGAGGGATCCCCAGGATGTCACAATGGGCCCTGGGGACAATGGGGGGTCCTGGGACGTCACAATGAGCCCTGCGGACAAGGGTGGTACCCAGGATGTCACAATGGGCCCTGGGAACAAGGGGGGGTCCCCATAGTGTCACAATGGGCCCTGGGGACAAGGAGGGATCCCCAGGATGTCACAATGGGCCCTGGGAACAATGGGGGGTCCTGGGACGTCACAATGGGCTGTGGGGACAAGGGGGGGTCCCCAGGATGTCACAATGTGCCCTGGGTTTCAAAGAGGCGTCCCCTGAATGTCACAATGGGCCCTGGGGACAATGGGGGGTCCTAAGACGTCACAATGGGCCCTGAGGACAAGGAGGGATCCCCAGGATGTCACAATGGGCCCTGGGGACAATGGGGGGTCCTGGGACGTCACAATGGGCCCTGGGGACAAAGAGGGGTCCCCTGAATGTCACAATGGGCCCTGGGGACAAGGGGGTGCAGTGGATGTCACAATGGGCCCTGGGGACAATGGGGGGTCCTGGAATGTCACAATGGGCCCTGGGGACAAAGGGGATGTCCACATGGTGCCACAATGGGCCCTGGGAGCAAGCGGGTCCCCAGGATGTCACAATGGGTCCTGGGGACAATGGGAGGTGCCCAAGATGTCACAATGGACCCTGAGGACAAGCAGGGGTCTCCATGGTGTCACAATGGGCCCTGGGGACAAACGTGGTTCCCCTCAATATCAAAATGGGTCCTGGGGACAAAGTGGGCTCCTCGAATGTCACAATGGACACTGGGGACAACGGGATGTCCTGGGACGTCACAATGGGCCCTGGGGACAAAGTTGGTCCCCACGATGTCTCAATGAGCCCCAGTGACAAAGGGGGGTACCCAGGATGTCACAATGGGCCGTGGGGACAATGAGGGGTCCTGGGACATCACAATGGGTCCTGGGGACAAGGGGGGGACCCCTGAATGTCACAATGGGCCCTGGGGACAATGTGGGATCCTGGGATGTCACAATGGGCCCCAGTGCCAAAGGGGGTCCCCTGAATGTCACAATGGGCCCTGGGGACAATGGGGGATCCTGGGACGTCACAATGGGCCCTGGGGACAAGGGGGGTGTCCCCTGAATGTCACAATGGGCCCTGGGGCAATGTGGGGTCCTGGGATGTCACAATGGGCCCCAGTGACAAAGGGGGTCCCCTGAATGTCACAATGGGCTCTAGGGACAATGGGGGGTCCTGGGAAGTCACAATGGGCCCTGGGGACAAGGGGGGTGTCCCCTGAATGTCACAATGGGCCCTGGGGAGAAAGGGGGTCCCCAGGATGTCAAAATGGGCCTTGGGGACAAAGTGGGGTTCTTGGATATCACAATGTGACACAGTGCAAAGGGGGTCCTCATGGTGCCACAATGAGCCCTGGGGACAAAGGGAGGTCCCTAGGATGTCACAATGGGCCCTTGGGACAATGGGGGGTTCCTGGGATGTCACAACGGGTCCCCAGTGACAAAGGGGGTCCCCAGGATGTCTCAATGGGCCCTGAGGACAATGGGAGGTCCCCATGGTGTCACAAAGGGTCCCCAGTGACAAGGGAGGTCCCCACGGTGCCAGGATGGGTCCTGCGGACAAGGAGATCCCCAGGATGTCACCATGGGCCCTGGGGACAAAGGGGGTCCCCTGAATGTCACAATGGGCCCTGGGAACAACGGGGGGTCCTGGGGCGTAACAATAGGCCCTAGGGACAAAGGGGGTCCCCACGGTGTTACAATGGTCCCGGGTGACAAAGGGGGATGCCCAGGATGTCACAATGGGCCCTGAGGCAAGGAGGGGTATCCATGGTGTCACAATGGGTCCCCAGTGACAAGGAGGGTCCCCATGGTGTCACGATGGGTCCTGGGGACAAGGGGGTCCCCAGGATGTAAGAATGAACCCTGGGGACAATGGGGGGTCCTGGGACGTCACAATGGGTCCTGGGGACAAAGGGTGTCTCCAGGATGTCACAATGGGCTCTGGGGACAATGCAGAGTCCTGGGACGTCACAATGGGTCCTTAGGACAAAGAGGGGTCCCCAGGATGTCACAATGGGCCCTGGGGACAATGTGGGGTCCTGGGATGTCACAATGGGCCCCAGTGACAAAGGGGGTGCCCTGAATGTCACAATGGGCCCTGGGGACAATGGGGGGGTCTTGGGACGTCACAATGGGCCCTGGGGACAAGGAGGGATCCCCAGGATGTCACAATGGGCCCTGGGGACAATGGGGGGTCCTGGGACGTCACAATGGGCCCTGGGGACAAGGAGGGATCCCCAGGATGTCACAATGGGCCACGGGGACAATGGGGGGTCCCGGGACATCACAATGGGCCCGGGGAACAAGGGGGTTCCCCAGGATGTCACAATGGGCCCTGGGGACAAAGAGGGGCCTTACAACGTCACAATCAGCCCTGGGTACATGGGGGGATCCCCTGAAAGTCACAATGAGCCTTGGGAGCAGAGGGGGCTCCCCAGGACGTCACAATGGGCCCTGGGAACAATGGGGGTCCCTTGAAGGTCACAATGGGCCCTGGGAACAATGGTGGGTCCCCTGAATGTCAAAATGGGCCCTGGGGACAAAGGGGGGTCCGCAGGATGTCACAATGGGCACGGGGGACAAAGGGGAGGTCCCCATGGTGTCACAATGGGCCCAAGTGACAAGGAGGGTCCCCACGGTGCCACGATGGGTCCTGGGGACAAGGGGGTCCCCCAGATGTCACAATGGGCCCTGGGGACAATGGGGTTGCCCAGGATGTCACAATGGACCCTGGGGACAAAGGGGGATCCCCAGGATGTCACAATGGGCCCTGGGGACCAGGGGGGTCCTGCGATGTCACAATGGGCCCTGGGGAGAAAGGGGGTCCCCTGGATGTCACAATGGGCTCTAAGGACAAGGAGGGTCCCCAGGATGTCACAATGACCCCTGCGGACAAGGGGGGTGTCGATGGTTTCACAATGGCTCTGGGAACAAGGTGGGGTCCCCATAGTGTCACAATGGGTCCTGGGGACAAGTGGGGTCCCCAGGATGTCACAATGGGTCCTGGGGACAATGTGGGGTCCTGGGATGTCACAATGGGCCCCAGTGACAAAGGGGTTCCCATGGTGCCACAATGGTCCCTGGGGACAAAGGGGGTCCCCAGGATTTGACAATAGCACTGGGGACAAATGGGGGTCATGGGATGTCACAGTGGGCCCTGGGGACAAGGGAGGTCCCCATGGTGTCACAATAAGCCCTGGGGACAAAGTGGGGTGTTGGGATGTCACAATGGGCCCCAGTGACAAAAGGGGGTCCCCATGGTGCCACAATGGGCCGTGGGGACCAGGGCGGGTACTGCAATGTCACAATGGGCCCTGGGGAGAAAGGGGGTCCCCAGGATGTCACAATGGGCCCTGGGGACAAACGGGGGTGTCGACGGTGTCAAAATGGGTCCTGGGGACAAAGGGCGTCCCCAGGATGTCACAATATGCCCTGGGGACAAAGGGGGTCCCCACGGTATCAGAATGGGCCCTGGGGACAAAGGGGGGTCCCCTGAATGTCACAATGGGCCCTGGGGACAATGGGGGTCCTGGGATGTCACAATGAGCCCTGCGGACAAGGGTGGTACCCACAGTGTCACAATGGGCCCTGGGCACAAGGGGTGGTCCCCATAGTGTCACAATGGGTCCTGGGGACAAGTGGGGTCCCCAGGATGTCACAATAGGTCCTGGGGACAATGTGGGGTCCTGGGATGTCACAATGGGCCCCAGTGACAAAGGGGGTCCCCTGAATGTCACAATGGGTCCTGGGTACAATGTGGGGTCCTGGGACGTCACAATGGGCCCTGGGGACAAGGAGGGATCCCCAGGATGTCACAATGGGCCCTGGGGACAATGGGGGGTCCTGGGACGTCACAATGGGCCCCAGTGACAAGGGGGGGGCCCCAGGATGTCACAATGGGCCCTGAGGACAAAGAGGGGTCCCCTGAATGTCACAATGGGCCCTGGGGACAAGGGCGTGCCGAGGATGTCACAATGGGCCCTGGGGACAATGCGGGGTCCTGGGACGTCACAATGGGCCCTGAGGACAATGGTGGGTCCCCTGAATGTCACAATGGGACCTGGGGACAACGGGGGGTCCGCAGGATGTCACAATGGGCACTGGGGACAAAGGGTGGGTCCCCATGGTGTCACAATGGGCCCAAGTGACAAGGAGGGTCCCCACGGTGCCAGGATGGGTCCTGGGGACAAGGGCGTCCCCCAGATGTCACAATGGGCCCTGGGAACAATGGGGGGTCCTGGGATGTCACAATGGGCCCTGGGGACAATGGG
The DNA here is from genome assembly GCF_037038585.1 of Patagioenas fasciata. NCBI lineage: Eukaryota > Metazoa > Chordata > Aves > Columbiformes > Columbidae > Patagioenas > Patagioenas fasciata. The sequence continues at coordinate 2,284,760 of NC_092550.1, read as the reverse complement.
AGTCCCCAAGGTGTCAGAACGAGCCCTGGGGACAAAGTGGAATCCTGGAATGTCACAATGGTCCCCAGTGACAAAGGGGTTCCCCATGGTGCCACAATGGGCCCTGGGGACAAAAGGGGTCCCCAGGATTTCACAATAGCACTGGGGACAAAGGGGGGTCATGGGATGTCACAATGGCCCTGGGGACAAAGGGGGGTCCTGGGATGTCACAATGGGCCCTGGGGACAAAGGGGGTATCCCCATGGTGCCACAACGGGCCCTGGGAGCAAGGGGGTGGCCAGGATGTCACAATGGGTCCTGGGGAAAATGGGGGGTGCCCAGGATGTCACAATGGACCCTGAGGACAAGCGGGGGTCTCCATGGTGTCACAATGGGCCCCAGTGACAAAGGGGCTCCCCTGAATGTCACAGTAGGTCCTGGGGACAATGGGGGGTGCTGGGACGTCACAATGGGCCCTGGGGACAACGAGGGATCCCCAGGATGTCACAATGGGCCCTGGGGACAAAGAGGGGTCCCCTGAATGTCACAATGGGCCCTGGGGACAAGGGGGTGCAGAGGATGTCACAATGGGCCCTGGGGACAATGTGGGGTCCTGGGATGTCACAATGGGCCCCAGTGACAAAGGGGGTCCCCTGAATGTCACAATGGACCCTGGGGACAATGGGCGGTCCTGGGACGTCACAATGGGCCCTGAGGACAAGGAGGGATCCCCAGGATGTCACAATGGGCCCTGGGGACAATGGGGGGTCGTTAGACGTCACAATGGCCCCTGGGGACAAAGAGGGGTCCCCTGAATGTCACAATGGGCCCTGGGGAAAATGGGGGGTCCTGGGACGTCACAATGGGCCCCAGTGACAAGAGGGGGTCCCCAGGATGTCACAATGGGCCCTGGGGACAAACAGGGGTCCCCTGAATGTCACAATGGGCCCTGGGGACAAGGGGGTGCCGAGGATGTCACAATGGGCCCTGGGGACAATGGGGGGTCCTGGGACGTCACAATGGGCCCTGCGGACAAGGAGTGATCCCCAGGATGTCACAATGGGCCCTGGGGACAATGGGGGGTCCTGAGACGTCACAATGAGCCCTGCGGACAAGGGTGGTACTCAGGACGTCACAATGGGCCCTGGGGACAAGGGGGGGTCCCCATAGTGTCACAATGGGTCCTGGGGACAAATGGGGTCCCCAGGATGTCACAATGGGCCCTGGGGACAATGTGGGGTCCTGGGATGTCACAATGGGCCCCAGTGACAAAGGGGGTCCCCTGAATGTCACAATGGGTCCTGGGGACAATGGGGGGTCCTGGGACGTCACAATGGGCCCTGGGGACAAGGAGGGATCCCCAGGATGTCACAATGGGCCCTGGGGACAATGGGCGGTCCTGGGACGTCACAATGGGCCCTGGGGACAAGAGGGGGTCCCCTGGATGTCACAATGTGCTCTGGGGACAAGGGGGGTCCCCAGGACGTCACAATGGGCCCTGAGGACAATGGGGGGTCCTGGAATGTCACAATGGGCACTGGGGACTATGGGGGTCCCCAGGATGTCACAATGGGCCTTGGGGACAATAGGAGGTTCTGGGATGTCACAATGGGCCCTGGGGACAATGGGGGGTGCCCAGGATGTGAAAATGAGTCCTGAGGACATGGGGGGGTCCCCATGGTGTCACAATGGGTCCCCAGTGACAAGGAGGGGTCCCCATGGTGTCACAATAGGCCCTGGGGTCAATGGGGTCCCCTGAATGTCACAATGGGCCCTGGGAACAAAAGTGGTTGCCATGGTGCCACAATGAGCCCTGGGGACAAAGGGAGGTCCCTACAATGTCACAATGGGCCCTGGGGACTAATGAGGTCCCCACGGTGTCACAATGCGTCCTGGAGAAAAAGGGGGTTCCCCAGGATGTTACAATCTGCTCTTGGCACAATGGGGTTCCTGGGATGTCACAATGGGCCCTGGGGACAATGGGGGTCCCCACGGTGCCACGATGGGTCCTGGGGACAAGGGCGTCCCCCTAGATGTCACAATGGGCCCTGGGGACAATGGGGTTGCCCAGGATGTCACAATGGACCCTGGGGACAAAGGGGGGTGCGCAGGATGTCACAATGGGCACTGGGGACAAAGGGGGGGTCCCCATGGTGTCACAATGGGTCCCCAGTGACAAGGAGGGTTCCCCATGGTGTCACAATAGGCCCTGGGGACAAAGTGGGGTCCTAGAATGTCACAATGAGCCCTGGGGACAAAGGGGGGTCCTGGGATGTCACAATGGGCCCTGGGGACAAGAGGGGATTCCTAGGATGTCACAATGGGCCCTGGGGACTAATGTGGTCCCCACGGTGTCACAATATGTCCTGGAGACAAAGAGGGGTCCCCAGGATGTCACAATGGGCCCTTGGGACAATGGGGTTCCTGGGATGTCACATTGGGTCCCCAGTGACAAAGGGGGTCACCAGGATGTCTCAATGGGCCCTGAGAACAATGGGAGGTCCCCATGGTGTCACAAAGGGTCCCCAGTGACAAGGGAGGTCCCCACGGTGCCACGATGGGTCCTGGGGACAAGGAGGTCCCCAGGATGCCACAATGGGCCCTGGAGACAATGGGGGGTCCTGGGACGACACAATGGGTCCCGGTGACAAGGGGGCATCCCCAGGATGTCAAAATGCGCCCTGGGGGCCAGGGGGGTCCTGCGATGTCACAATGGGCCCTGGGGACAAAGGGGGTCCCCTGGATGTCACAATGGGCCCTGGGGACAAAGGGGGGTCCTGGGATGTCACAATGAGCCCTGCGGACAAGGGTGGTACCCACGGTGTCACAATGGGCCCTGGGAACAAGGGGGGGTCCCCATAGTGTCACAATGGGTCCTGGGAACAAGTGGGGTCCCCAGGATGTCACAATGTGTCCTGGGGACAATGTGGGGTCCTGGGATGTCACAATTGGCCCCAGTGACAAAGGGGCCCCCTGAATGTCACAATGGGTCCTGGGGACAATGGGGGGTCCTGGGACGTCACAATGGGCCCTGGGGACATGGAGGGATCCCCAGGATGTCACAATGGGCCCTGGGGACAGTGGGGGGTCCTGGGACGTCACAATGGGCCCCAGTGACAAGGGGGGGTCCCCAGGATGTCACAATGGGCCCTGGGGACAAAGAGGGGTCCCCTGAATGTCACAATGGGCCCTGGGGACAAGGGGGTGCAGAGGATGTCACAATGGGCCCTGGGGACAAGGGGGTGCCGAGGATGTCACAATGGGCCCTGGGGACAATGGGGGTCCTGGGACGTCACAATGGGCCCTGGGGACACAGAGGGGCCCTAGGACGTCACAATCAGTCCTGGGGACAAGGTGGGGTCCCCTGAGAGTCAAAATGAGCCCTGGGAAGAGAGGGGGCTCCCAAGGACATCACAATGGGCCCTGGGAACAATGGGGGGTCCTGGGACGTCACAATTGGCCCTGGGGACAAGGGGGGGTACCCATAGTGTCACAATGGGTCCTGGGGAAAATGGGGTCCCCAGGATGTCACAATGGGCCCTGGGGACAATGTGGGGTCCTGGGATGTCACAATGGGCCCCAGTGACAATGGGGGTCCCCTGAATGTTACAATAGGTCCTGAGGACAGTGGGGAGTCCTGGGACGTCACAATGGGCCCTGGGGACAAGGAGGGATCCCCAGGATGTCACAATGGGCCCTGGGGACAACGGGGGGTCCTGGGACGTCACAATGGGCCCTGGGGCCAAGCAGGGATCCCCAGGATGTCACAATGGGCCCTGGACACAATGGGGGGTCCTGGGACGTCACAATGGGCCCCGTTGACAAGGGGGCATCCCCAGGATGTCAAAATGCGCCCTGGGGCCCAGGGGGGTCCTGCGATGTCACAATGGGCCCTGGGGACAAAGGGGGTCCCCTGGATGTCACAATGGACTCTGGGGACAAAGGGGATCCCCACGGTATCAGAATGGGCCCTGGGGACAAAGGGGGGTCCTGCGATGTCACAATGAGCCCTGCGGACAAGGGTGGTACCCACGGTGTCACAATGGGCCGTGGGAACAAGGGGGGGTCCCCATAGTGTCACAATGGGTCCTGGGGACAAGTGGGGTCCCCAGGATGTGACAATGTGTCCTGGGGACAATGTGGGGTCCTGGGATGTCACAATGGGCCCCAGTGACAAAGGGGCCACCTGAATGTCACAATGGGTCCTGGGGACAATGGGGGGTCCTGGGACGTCACAATGGGCCCTGGGGACAAGAAGGGATCCCCAGGATGTCACAATGGGCCCTGGCGACAATGGGGGGTCCTGGGACGTCACAATGGGCCCCAGTGACAAGGGGGGGTCCCCAGGATGTCACAGTGTGCCCTGGGTACAAAGAGGCGTCCCCGGAATGTCACAATGGGCCCTGGGGACAAGGGGGTGCCCTGAATGTCACAATGGGCCCTGGGGACAATGGGGGGTCCTGGGATGTCACAATGGGCCCCAGTGACAAGTGGGGGTCCCCAGGATGTCACAATGGGCCCTGGGGACAAAGAGGGGTGCCCTGAATGTCACAATGGGCCCTGGGGACAAGGGGGTGCAGTGGATGTCACAATGGGCCTTGGGGACAATGGGGGGTCCTGGAATGTCACAATGGGCCCTGGGGACAATGGGGGTCCCCAGGATGTCACAATGGGCCCTGGGGACAATGGGAGTCCCCAAGGTGTCAGAACGAGCCCTGGGGACAAAGTGGAATCCTGGAATGTCACAATGGCCCCCAGTGACAAAGGGGTTCCCCATGGTGTCATAATGGGCCCTGGGGACATAAGGGGTCCCCAGGATTTCACAATAGCACTGGGGACAAAGGGGGGTCATGGGATGTCACAATGGGCCCTGGGGACAAGGGAGATCCCCATGGTGTCACAATAAGCCCTGGGGACAAAGTGGGGTCCTGGGATGTCACAATGGGCCCCAGTGACAAAGGGGGTCCCCATGGTGCCACAATGGGCCGTGGGGACAAATGGGGTCCCCAGGATGTCATAATGAACCCTGGGGACAAACGGTGGTCCTGGGACATTTCAATGGGCCCTGGGGACAAAGGGGGGACCCCAGGATGTCACAATGGGCCCTGGGGACAAAGGGGGTCCCCAGGATGTCACAATGGGTCCTGGGGACAAAGGGGGGTCCCGTGAATGTCACAATGGGCCCTAGGGACAAGGGGGTGCCGAGGAGGTCACAATGGGCCCTGGGGACAATGGGGGGTCCTGGGACGTCACAATGGGCCCTGGGGACAAGAGGGGATCCCTAGGATGTCACAATGGGCCCTGGGGACTAATGTGGTCCCCACGGTGTCACAATATGTCCTGGAGACAAAGGGGGGTCCCCAGGATGTCACAATGGGCCCTGGGGACAATGCGGGGTCCTGGGACGTCACAATGGGCCCCAGTGACATGGGGTTCCCCAGGATGTCACAATGGGCCCTGGGGACAATGTGGGGTCCTGGGATGTCACAATGGGCCCCAGTGACAAAGGGGGTCCCCTGAATGTCACAATGGGTCCTGGGGACAATGGGGGTTCCTGGGACGTCACAATGGGCCCTGGGGACAAGGAGGGATCCCCAGGATGTCACAATGGGCCCTGGGGACAATGGGGGGTCCTGGGACGTCACAATGGGCCCTGGGGACAAGAGGGGGTCCCCAGGATGTCACAATGGGCCCTGGGGACAAAGAGGGGTCCCCTGAATGTCACAATGGGCCCTGGGGACAAGGGGGTGCCGAGGATGTCACAATGGGCCCTGGGGACAATGGGGGTCCTGGGACGTCACAATGGGCCCTGGGGACACAGAGGGGCCCTAGGACGTCACAATCAGTCCTGGGGACAAGGTGGGGTCCCCTGAGAGTCACAATGAGCCCTGGGAAGAGAGGGGGCTCCCAAGGACATCACAATGGGCCCTGGGAACAATGGGGGGTCCTGGGACGTCACAATTGGCCCTGGGGACAAGGGGGGGTACCCATAGTGTCACAATGGGTCCTGGGGAAAATGGGGTCCCCAGGATGTCACAATGGCCCCTGGGGACAATGGGGGGTCCTGGGACGTCACAATGGGCCCTGGGGACAAGGGGGGGTCCCCAGGATGTCACAATGGGCCCGGGGGACAAAGGGGTGCCGAGGAAGTCACAATGGGCCCTGGGGACAATGGGGGGTCCTGGGATGTCACAATGGGCCCTGGGGACAATGGGGGGTCCTGGGATGTCACAATGGGCCCTGGGGACAAGGGGGTCCCCCAGATATCACAATGGGCCCTGGGGACAATGTAAGGTCCTGGGCTGTCACAATGGACCCTGAGGACAAGGGGGGTCCCCAGGATGTCACAATGAAGTCCTGGGACAAAGGGGGTCCCCAGGATGTCACAATGGGGCCTGGGGACCAGGGGGTGTCCTGGGATGTCACAATGGGCCCCAGTGACAAAGGGGGTCCCTATGGTGCCACAATGGGCCATGGGGACAAAGGGGGTCCCCTGGATGTCAGAGTGGGCTCTGGGGACAAGGAGGGTCCCCAGGATGTCACAATGGGCCCTGGGGACAAAGAGCGTCCCCAGCATGTCACAATGTGTCCTGGGGACAATGTGGGGTCCTGGGATGTCACAATGGGCCCCAGTGACAAAGGGGCCCCCTGAATGTCACAATGGGTCCTGGGGACAATGGGGGGTCCTGGGATGTCACAATGGGCCCTGGGGACTAGGAGGGATCGCCAGGATGTCACAATGGGCCCTGGGGACAATGGGGGGTCCTGGGATGTCACAATGGGCCCCAGTGACAAAGGGGGTCCCCATGGTGCCACAATGGGCCGTGGGGACAAATGGGGTCCCCAGGATGTCATAATGAACCCTGGGGACAAACGGTGGTCCTGGGACATTTCAATGGGCCCTGGGGACAAAGGGGGGACCCCAGGATGTCACAATGGGCCCTGGGGACAAAGGGGGTCCCCTGGATGTCACAATGGGCTCTGGGGACAAGGAGGGTCCCCAGGATGTCACAATGGGTCCTGGGGACAAAGGGGGGTCCCGTGAATGTCACAATGGGCCCTAGGGACAAGGGGGTGCCGAGGAGGTCACAATGGGCCCTGGGGACAATGGGGGGTCCTGGGACGTCACAATGGGCCCTGGGGACAAGAGGGGATCCCTAGGATGTCACAATGGGCCCTGGGGACTAATCTGGTCCCCACGGTGTCACAATATGTCCTGGAGACAAAGGGGGGTCCCCAGGATGTCACAATGGGCCCTTGGGACAATGCGGGGTCCTGGGACGTCACAATGGGCCCCAGTGACATGGGGTTCCCCAGGATGTCACAATGGGCCCTGGGGACAATGTGGGGTCCTGGGATGTCACAATGGGCCCCAGTGACAAAGGGGGTCCCCTGAATGTCACAATGGGTCCTGGGGACAATGGGGGTTCCTGGGACGTCACAATGGGCCCTGGGGACAAGGAGGGATCCCCAGGATGTCACAATGGGCCCTGGGGACAATGGGGGGTCCTGGGACGTCACAATGGGCCCTGGGGACAAGAGGGGGTCCCCAGGATGTCACAATGGGCCCTGGGGACAAAGAGGGGTCCCCTGAATGTCACAATGGGCCCTGGGGACAAAGAGGGGTCCCCTGAATGTCACAATGGGCCCTGGGGACAAGGGGGTGCCGAGGATGTCACAATGGGCCCTGGGGACAATGGGGGTCCTGGGACGTCACAATGGGCCCTGGGGACACAGAGGGGCCCTAGGACGTCACAATCAGTCCTGGGGACAAGGTGGGGTCCCCTGAGAGTCACAATGAGCCCTGGGAAGAGAGGGGGCTCCCAAGGACATCACAATGGGCCCTGGGAACAATGGGGGGTCCTGGGACGTCACAATTGGCCCTGGGGACAAGGGGGGGTACCCATAGTGTCACAATGGGTCCTGGGGAAAATGGGGTCCCCAGGATGTCACAATGGCCCCTGGGGACAATGGGGGGTCCTGGGACGTCACAATGGGCCCTGGGGACAATGGGGGGTCCTGGGACGTCACAATGGGCCCCAGTGAGAAGGGGGGTCCCCAGGATGTCACAATGGGCTCTGGGGACAAAGAGGGGTCCCCTGAATGTCACAATGGGCCCTGGGGACAAGGGGGTGCAGTGGATGTCACAATGGGCCCTGGGGACAAGGGGGTGCCGACGATGTCACAATGGGCCCTGGGGACAATGGGGGTCCTGGGACGTCACAATGGGCCCTGGGGACACAGAGGGGCCCTAGGACGTCACAATCAGTCCTGGGGACAAGGTGGGATACCCTGAGAGTCAAAATGAGCCCTGGGAAGAGAGGGGGCTCCCAAGGACATCACAATGGGCCCTGGGAACAATGGGGGGTCCTGGGACGTCACAATGGGCCCTGGGGACAAGGGGGGGTACCCATAGTGTCACAATGGGTCCTGGGGAAAATGGGGTCCCCAGGATGTCACAATGGGCCCTGGGGACAATGTGGGGTCCTGGGATGTCACAATGGGCCCCAGTGACAATGGGGGTCCCCTGAATGTTACAATAGGTCCTGAGGACAGTGGGGAGTCCTGGGACGTCACAATGGGCCCTGGGGACAAGGAGGGATCCCCAGGATGTCACAATGGGCCCTGGGGACAACGGGGGGTCCTGGGACGTCACAATGGGCCCTGGGGCCAAGCAGGGATCCCCAGGATGTCACAATGGGCCCTGGACACAATGGGGGGTCCTGGGACGTCACAATGGGCCCCGTTGACAAGGGGGCATCCCCAGGATGTCAAAATGCGCCCTGGGGCCCAGGGGGGTCCTGCGATGTCACAATGGGCCCTGGGGACAAAGGGGGTCCCCTGGATGTCACAATGGACTCTGGGGACAAAGGGGATCCCCACGGTATCAGAATGGGCCCTGGGGACAAAGGGGGGTCCTGCGATGTCACAATGAGCCCTGCGGACAAGGGTGGTACCCACGGTGTCACAATGGGCCGTGGGAACAAGGGGGGGTCCCCATAGTGTCACAATGGGTCCTGGGGACAAGTGGGGTCCCCAGGATGTGACAATGTGTCCTGGGGACAATGTGGGGTCCTGGGATGTCACAATGGGCCCCAGTGACAAAGGGGCCACCTGAATGTCACAATGGGTCCTGGGGACAATGGGGGGTCCTGGGACGTCACAATGGGCCCTGGGGACAAGAAGGGATCCCCAGGATGTCACAATGGGCCCTGGCGACAATGGGGGGTCCTGGGACGTCACAATGGGCCCCAGTGACAAGGGGGGGTCCCCAGGATGTCACAGTGTGCCCTGGGTACAAAGAGGCGTCCCCGGAATGTCACAATGGGCCCTGGGGACAAGGGGGTGCCCTGAATGTCACAATGGGCCCTGGGGACAATGGGGGGTCCTGGGATGTCACAATGGGCCCCAGTGACAAGTGGGGGTCCCCAGGATGTCACAATGGGCCCTGGGGACAAAGAGGGGTGCCCTGAATGTCACAATGGGCCCTGGGGACAAGGGGGTGCAGTGGATGTCACAATGGGCCTTGGGGACAATGGGGGGTCCTGGAATGTCACAATGGGCCCTGGGGACAATGGGGGTCCCCAGGATGTCACAATGGGCCCTGGGGACAATGGGAGTCCCCAAGGTGTCAGAACGAGCCCTGGGGACAAAGTGGAATCCTGGAATGTCACAATGGCCCCCAGTGACAAAGGGGTTCCCCATGGTGTCATAATGGGCCCTGGGGACATAAGGGGTCCCCAGGATTTCACAATAGCACTGGGGACAAAGGGGGGTCATG